>NW_027362762.1:826767671-827355171 GCF_046119375.1 Phyllobates terribilis | reverse complement strand
ATTTGGGTGTAAAACTTGAAGGAAATGAATACGTACATTAGCAGTACATTTACTGCAGTGTATAGTAATCAAAAAAAGTGTTCTTGAATTTTTTAAATGTGCAATATTCACATTGCCTTATTTTATTACATCTTTGGACTGTGCTTATTCAACACTGGATTATTTGTGCTTTTTAAAAATGTTCTTGTTTCCATATGTCAAAGTGCCAAATTTTTAATATGAAGGTACGGATGCGTAGGACCGTCTTAATAATAAGCGTCTGGTTATGGTTGGGAATATTCCAGGTGTTCATTACTTTATTATATTTAAAAATTGATTCAGAGGTCATGAAAGAAAAAAATAACATGTATATACTCGCCTACCGGACCACTGTTGCTGCTCCACAATGCTCTGAGAGCTAGGATACTGTTCCTTCTGCCTCAGATGGAACGTCAAGGCTGCAGCTGATCAGTGACCACTGACTGACTGCAGTGGTGACTTGACATCACCCCCCCCCCACACACACACACACACCCGGAAGAGGAATTGTGGGCTGAGAAGAGACCAGGGTTTTGCTGTGCGTCTCTCCAGTGTAGTGATATTCACATTTGATTCTTCTGGAGTGTACAATATGAAATCTCCGCTTCACAGTCCATCTGGGTGTTTCTTCAGAGTCTTCCTTGGGGGCGGGCGCTTTCACCCTTCACTCTCAGAATCTACCAATCACAGCTCAGCAGCGTCTCAGACTAATAGACTGCTAGATCAGCTGCTGAGCTGTGATTGGTAGTGTCTGGGAAGGGGGGATGACAGGGCACACCCCAAGGGAAGGGTCTCCGCAAACGCCTTGTTGGACTGCAAAAGCAGAGATTTCACATAGTACTCTTCAGAAACAAATGTGATTATCTCTGCAACGGCGAGATGCAGCGCAAAATGGAATAGACAGAATAGGGGGAGATCAGGGATTTTTTACAATGTATGTAACACATTTTTGAGCGTTTGACAGGTCCTTTTTAAATACAGAGTGTTAATTTTTCATAAATTGGATTGTTATAAATTACCTTGTTTAAAAAGGAGATTTCAGCTTGCGAGAGATATACCACAAAGTTTAATGGCAGGAAAATACAAAGAATAAATTAAAAATGCACGTCTGAGTGCATTCAATCTGTAACTTGGAGACAAAAATTAAGATGTGCCTCTAAATTGAATCCATGCTGGGATGCAAAATCAATTGAAAAATTACTGCCATAAAATCATAAAATGCAGGTTTTCATTACTCTTCTGGTCAGTCCACCTCTTTTCTTAAAATATGTGCCATATACATTCTTAAATAAATACTCAGCTAGCTTTATACGTCTATTAAAGGGACGCTCACCAGGTTTTTGCTATGTAGTCGGAGAGCAGCATGATGCAGGGGCTGAGGCCCTGATTCCAGCTATGCCACTTACTGGTTTGATGTCATTTTGATACAATCCCTGTTTTCTCTGCGTAGATTTAGCAGTACTGAGCATGCTGAGCTCTTTATAACCCCGCCCACACCCCTGATTGGCAGCTTTCTGTGTACAATGTACATTGACAGAAAACCGCTAATCGGTGCAGGTGCTGGTGGCGGGAGTAACAGAGTAGTTGACTAGGAGGCACAAGACACCTAGTCCTGTAGTGATAATCTCCTGCTGATAAAACACTGCTTTGTATTGAAACAACACACAATAAGTGACATGTAACTGGAATCAAGCTCTCATCCCCTACATCATGCTGCTCTCTCAGATTCAATAGGAAAAACCTGTTGGTAGATTCCCATTAATGTTACTAGCACTGAATTACTTTTTCTTTCCCTCCTGTACTTGAAATCTTTACCAAATGCACTAGTAATTTTTTGGCTTAAGAAAAATGCGGTAGAAGCCATGTGATCAGCGAAAGTGGCAATAAGAAAATGATCACCGTAATCTGTCTGGGAGGAAACCGTGGCTACTACATATTGAGATAGGATTTTGGAGATGGGAAGGCCTTCGTACACTTTCAGTGAAAGTCGGCTGTACCCTCATCTGATGTTTATGGGGGGCCTCCCGACTCTTCCCGCGACAGATGAATCCAGGGGAGAGGAGGATCGGGCTGTTGGAAGTTTAACAGCCAATTATTTTGTTTTCAGGTGAAATAAACCACTGCCAGAGTTGTCTAGCAGCTTCTTTCTCCCCTCTCCTTGTTGTAAACATATGAAATGAACAGTCAGCTGTGCCGATCGCTTGTGCATGTACGGGGGAGAGAGCTGTTCAGCTGACAGTGATCTTAAGTGTATGACTCTGGGCTTCCATTGATGAAGTCATGAAGGACTTGATCCCCGGTAGTAAACATCTGTCATGTCATGAATGACTATGAGAAAAACAGACTATCGAGTCTTGCTTTTAAATGGAGGGGCGGTCAAGCACATGTATCCATTCACAGCATAAGGGCTTACTGAGAGCCACGTTTCATTAAAGGGATATTCCCATCTCCAAGATCCTATCCCAATATGCAGTAGGTGTAATAGTAATAATATTAGCAAATGCCTCCAATTAGAAATGTAGTATAGTTCTTCTGATTCACTTTGTCTCTTTCCTCATGTGCAGGCATTGCAGGACCTTAGGTATCCATGGTTACATCCACTGATATAGTAATCGTTAGCTAGTTGCTGGTGGTCATAACCATGTATACCTAAGGTCCTGCAATGCCCTGCACATGATGAAAGAGACGTAGCGAATCGGAAAAACTAGACTACATTTCTAATTGGAGGTATTTGCTATTAGACCTACTACATACACTATTTGGATAGGATCTTGGAGATGGGAATACCCCTTTAAGTCAGTTTTCGCTTTCAGTGGCCCTACAAATGGGGCCTCGGGTCAATGGGTTTGTGTTGTCCATAGTACTTTAAATTCCTCTTCACACAATTCAGTAACTTCAAGAAACTTTTGATATTTGTTCATAAGGAAATACTGTGATGTTTGAAGGCCTATTCTAAGTGTTATACGGCTTTGTTCAGACTTGCTGGACTTGTGACGGATATGTGGTGTGGATTCTGCCCCCACATCTGCAGCAGTTGGAAGTACAATACATGTGAATAGGGTTTTCAGACCCTCAACCACACATGATGGGGGTGAATCTTTGGAATTGGCAAATCCACAGATCTAATAGATTTTCAATACATAGGGTTAAAGATGCAGCAATTAATCTTCATGGGTATTTTCCAACATCTGCGGATGTGTATACTTGGAATATGTTCACACTTCCATGCAGAAATTCCAATTGTCTGTTCCGTTTTGAGGAATTAATGTCCAAAAAAGATCTTTCACCACTGATGCAAACAGAAGCAGAAGGACCCCACTGGTCATTATTAGGACTGAGAGGGTTTCATTATGTCAGGTTTTTTGGAACGGAAAAAACAAGTTCTGCTTGATGTGCTTTTTCTTCCATTTTAGATGCGGACATGTCACGTAACTCAGACGAACCCCATATTCATTAATGGGACCCCTCTGCTTATGTATGCATCAGTTATGCATCGGATCCATTTTAAAGATTGAGAAAGAAAAGGGCAACCGGACTATGAACACGGCCTTACGGTAGTCGTAGGAAAAAAAACAGCCTAACTAAAAATGTGAAGCTGCTGCATAGGTAATGTGCAGATAAAGCAATACGGGGATGAAATATTTTGGGGTAATGCTATTTAAATGTACAGCACATTTTACGCTTTTACTTTTATACTTTTCAGGATATGTAGTCAGAAATGGGATCAATACAATATTAAATTGTTTGTTACATTATAAGAACTCCAAAAAAGATTTTATTATGAGAATAATCCCTTTGGATATCTTTAACATGAATGTTTGCAGTCATTTGACTATTTTTAAGTGAATTTTATATTTTAGAATAACGAAGAAAAGAGAATCAAACTTGCACTAATGCACATAGCCATGCGCACACCGTATCACAGTGTGATACCGCAGAACTTGCCCGTCAGTATCAACATGCTTTGCTTGTCTTTTCAGAATGATTGAATAAAAAGGTGACATGGCACACTATGAAGCGACGCTTGCTCTTTTTGTTTGGATGATGACTTTTACTTTTCTTTGATCTACAATCATTGAATTCTTTATTAGAATGTATCTTTTCTAGTTCAATGGAAAAAATGGTAGACGTTTCCATCACAGCCAATCAGATTCCAGCTTTTATTGTTCAGGCGCGCTGTGGAAAGTGAGAACTGCTACCTGATTGATTGCTATAGGAGCTTTTCCTTATAATTCTCCCACTTTCAGTTGGAAATACAGTAACAGGCAAGTGAATGATATATTTTAACAAATCTCATCTACATTTACATGCTGCAGAATCTTTCCACAAGGGAATTTTAAGTCCACATCATGTCAATTTCTGCTGCGGAAAGGGCAAGGATTTGTTGCGTATTTTTCCTATAGACTTCAGTAGGTAAGTAATAATCTGAAATCAAAGTATTGAATCCACAGAAAATCTGCAGTTGCATATAATTGTCTAAAAACATTGTACCCACCTTACTAATTTACTAGCCCCCACGCTGAGGCTTCTGTTTCTTGGCCTCCAGCAGCAATGGCCATGTGTGAACATGTCCTGGCTGGAGGTGAAAGAATAGAGTCTGCAGTGGAGCCGAGCGGCATCACCTTAGAGGCTGCAGGTGATCAGTAAGTGGAGTGTTTTTATTTTAAATGATTAGCTTATAGAATACAGAAAATGGTAATCCACATTAAAATCTGTATGATTTGGGGCTGAAGATTTCCTCTGGGTTTCTGGTCCGTTTTGCTGTGGAATTAGTTGCTGCACATCCACTGGGTGTAGACCTGGCCTTGGGCTGCGGTCAGATGGCCGTAGATTCTATCATGCAACAGAATCGAGCTTATTTTTCGAATAACACTCGGCTCAATCTCTGTCATAGTTTGAGCAGAGTGAGATCAGATTCTCTCAGATGAGATGTGGAGAAGATGGAGAACTTAATATCTCCCTCTTCTCCATTGTATGAGTCTGCGGATGTTGGACACGGCCAGGTAATACATCACAGTATGTATTCAGACCGTGTTTCATGGACTTGTAAATGAGTCCTAAGGACCGCTTCAGATTAGCAGGGAAAGGTGCCTGTATTACATGTGCAAGTCTAACCCCGACCACAGATCTTGGGACACGAACTGACAGCGTCATGAGTATCTATGAAGCTGTTCATTTAGGTACCTAGAACCACAATTTTTTTATGAGGAATGTTCCTCCAAAATATTTATCAAATTCTTTTGTTTGCAATGTTAAGTATCACTGCCTCATTTCTATGTATCATCCAATCCATTTAAGTCCACTTCTGGCTTTGGCCAAAATAAAAACAAAAACATACATGTGTAATTCCAACCTTAAACTGCCTCCTGAACTATGCTGCATTAAAAACTGAGGGTGGGGCGACGATTGCAGTCGGACACACATCTGTGCCATGAGTAAGTAAGTCCCACTCTTTCAACATAACAGTTTGAGAGCTCTACGGTTAGGTACTTTTACTTTACATGTACCATATATCCCTCTGGTGTGCACTTGCCCTATGGGATACCTTATCTCTCGATGCTACTAGGATGTATTTACATATATGAAATATTAGCATACTGGTGCTGGTACTTAATTACCCATACAATCTAGTTGGCATTTTGATGGACTGTGCCCCACTGTGATTTTTTTCATATATTCTTCACCTCACACCAATTTACCAAATTTATTGTTCTTCTTTTATTTTTAATGCAATTTAATAAAAAATATACTTTTAACTTAATTCTGAGTGTATTGGCAGTATTTTTGGGTTGACTATTCAGTAATATAGGTTGATAATGTTGGGAGGTATAGAAAACCCCTTGCTTTATATGGTATTATGAGACTTAAATGTACCCACAGCGTTGTTTCTATGTTTACATTAAAAACTGAGGGTGCCTCACTGCTGGCGAAGCCCCAAAAAATCTTCGAATTAATGGGTAACATGAGAAAGGACAAAAAAAATTCACAAGTTTCAAAATGTGCACACACCTCTGAAACCTGTCCAAGGCTGTCACACAGACGTTTTCTATGCCCCTAGGACGTTCTTGAGTATTTCTTATTTTTCATCAAATGGCTTACCTCATTATACCCCCAAGACTATGATAATGCAGAGTACTAATACAGAGCAGTGCACATACCAGGCAAGGCAGAATTTTTTACAACGTAAATTAAAGCAATGCGTTGTCAAATGATTGCTGTCCACTAGACCACCCGTCCCGTAAATGAAATCATGTGACCTGCGCCGTCTGCTAGACCACCCGTACTGTAAATGAAATTGTGACCTGCGCCGTCTGCTAGACCACCACTCCTCTGAATGAAATCATGTGACCTGCACCGGCCGCTAGACCACCAGTCCTTTGAATGAAATCATGTGACCTACGCTGATCGCTAGACCACCAGTCCTTTGAATGAAATCATGTGACCTGCGCTGACTGCTAGACCACCACTCCTCTGAATGAAATCATGACCTGCGCAGTCAGCTAGACCACCACTCCTCCATTGAAGATGGGGTTCTTTAGAGTCGTGAATTTGAATAGATGAGTTTGATCTGGAAATCTGATTGAAAAAAATGGAAGTTTGGGTGCTTTTTTGTGAATAATTGGTCCAAGCAAAAGACAAACGTGTACTGAGTGATCAATGACTGGAACAGGCTGCGACGAGAGGTGGTGAGTTCTCCTTCAATGGAAGTCTTCAAACAGAGGCTGGGCAGACATCTGTCTGAGATGGTTTAGTGAATCCTGCATTGAGCAGGGGGTGGACATTATGACCCTGGAGGTCGCTTCCAACTCTAACATTCTATGATAGAACAGGTGCACATTGTAGTTGACTCGCCCCCTGAGCCGTGGGGTACTCGGAACCGGGCCTTCAGGGCAATGCTGGGAGTAGTAGTGGCAACCCGATCCCGTGGCTCAGGGTGGTCAGACCAGTGGCAATCTTCTATATGTTTTGCAATGTCCGACTACGCCACCCGTGGATTGCGGTCAGAGTTAACCGCCGCTGCAGGGCAGACCGCTGAGGCTGGTGTTGTGGGTGCAGCAGGGAATCGTATAACTCCCCACGGGAGGAGTGTAGCCTCAGGGCAGTGAGCGTAGATGGTGGGGGTTGTGGTGCAGGGAGTCCCAGCACCGTCAGTGCTGGCGAGGTAAGAAACACAAAGACAACGTGTCGCAGTCCAGGGTCTTTTACTCACAGTTCGTATACTCCAAGCCACTTCTGTACAGGTAGTGACTGCCCAAGCCGTGCTGCGTCCACCAGGTGAGGGGCTCGGTCAACCCCCAGGCAATTCAGGAGCATGGCACAGAACTCCCTTCTATCCTTCCTCTGGCCGTGCCCCACCAGTGACCAAACTTCTGTCCGGCTGCCTCGGGCCTTCTCTGGGAGAACTTGGCGCCAGCTTCCCTGGCCCTATGTGGTGCCTTCCTAGTAGGTTTAGCGAGGGGTCGCACCAATAAATGATCACGACCTCCGGTTCTTGGCTGAGGATTATTTGCCTCCACCAACTTGGGATCCGGTACCCTTTCCTTGCCTGACCCGTCACCCGTAATCTCCTGGGTCCATAGGGTCCCTTCTACCTTCGTGTTTCTGGGCCTTTATATTCTTTGGTTCCTTCCCTTTCTGTTCTGTTCCTTTCTCTTCTCTCCCTCTCGCCCTGCCCGTGTCCCTGGGCCTGGCTCTGGAGCAGAACTCCAGGGGAGCCTCTGCTCCCCTTCTCCTCCACTCTCACTTTCTCCTCACAGACTCGATTTCTCCCAGAACTAAGATGGTGCCCACCTTTTATACCTCCTCCTCCGTGTCTGAGCTCAGGTGACCTGCATCCAATGAGCTCCTTCCTATGCCCAGAAACCAGCCCCTATCTGCTCCCAGATCACTAGGGTTCCCCCCCTCCCCACTCCAGCCAGGGACATGGTCAGATGTGCCAGCATACTAATGGATGCACCGTATAGCTGTCCCTCGGAAATGGGGTGTGTGTGATGCATGCAGCTAACTGAGCCCTGGTCCACACTCCATCCTTACCCGGGAGTGGAATACCACACCTCTGGTTGAGGTGCAATACCCCTGTAGCGGCCGAACCCTCGGGGCGCCACATAGTCAATCTGTGAGAAGCCCGAATGACCAAGTTTAAATTTAAAAGCAAAAATGACTGTCCACTAGATGGCGTTCAACTGCAACATTGTGTCACTGCTAATAGCAAGGAACAAAATATCTTCTCAACCCATCCATCAGTTTTAGGTTACCAAAGAAGAGGAGTATGTGCACACTGCAAATATTTAGATACGCTGGCCAGATCTCATCAGTCAGAGTCCAACTGCTGAAGAAAGAAGCAGTGTAAAACACACTAGAAGCAAAGTGGATGAGATTCACCAAGTGTCATCCACTCGCTGCGGAAAAACAGCGGTGGAATTTGATCTGCAGAATTCAAGGTTACCGTATGTCATTTCATGCTGTGGATTTTCACATGTTGTTCTCTGCTAAGCATAGGGTGCAATAAACATCCGATTCCCATGTAACCTCCAAATTCTGGGGCTGATTCATAATAAAATCCGCAGAGGTGCATCATTAGTTTGTGTGAATATACCAGCAGGGATCTGAATCAGTGCAGATAGCCACACACGTATAAATGCCATTTCTAGACTATGCCATTTTGTACAGGTTTTATAGCATAGCCTGGCAATCTGCCATTATTGTGAGAGGACCCTGATACCAGTAATCGAATCTTTAGAATCAGCAGGTGCCCTATTAGTAACAAGAAATGACTATTTTGTAGGCAGAGGGAGGTAGACGGGCTCACCCCCCGCATTATTCATGCACCAGAGCAGGTCATGACACCCTTGACCGGTATTGCCTTACAGCAGCTCTATTACCTCTAACTCTGGGGATATGAAAGTTAGGAGGCTGATCTATGAGACACCGCTTAGCTTTAGAAATAGCAGCCTGGTTAATGGAGGAACGCCATTCTTCTCCGCGTATTAGGTGAAAGCGAGTCATAGCCATGTATATTTTACTTTGAAACACTTCATAGAAAACGTACTTTTAAAAGCTGCCCAGAAAAGTTACAACTAGGACAACTATTCATAGAGGCAGGTGTCCGTCCACTCCCCATGACTGACTGGTCTCTCCCTATACACATCCATAAGGAGAGACCTGTCACTCTAGGAGAGCGGGGCGTGGAGAGGTCACTAAGGACTTGACGCTTGGATTCGTCACACGGTCCCTGACCGGCTTTTAAACGAATGTTTTCTCTGACATGCTGCATTTTTTTTCTGCCACGTAGAAGTTCTCCCTTTCTACATCCCATTCCTTTATGTGATTCTGGCTTTTACAAAAAAAACCTGACTGCAGCCCTTAGTAAGATATTGTATAGTTTACATACACAGAATTTTGGATTTTGACAATTTATTTGTGTCTCTGCCACATTCATGCTTTTTTTTCCCAGTTATTGAGCAGCTTCACAAACAGCATTTATGTGAAAACACATTTTTTTCCATGGTCGGCTGTTTCTTTGCCCTTTTTCATGCAGTGTGTGAATCCACCCTTCATTGTGTATGGCACTTCTGAACAGAGTCAAGTGCTGTACTCCGTAAAATCTTCTGCAGACCCAGAGACAATCAATGGAGACAAGGGACGTGTGGTAATCACTTCAAACAGGTCACTTCAATGTCCTATTCTCGGAATTTCTGGGAACCCCAGCGATCAAAATGTTATTATCTATCCTGTGGTTGCTTAAAAGGACTTTGTCCCAGTACAGTCGCTCGCTACATCATGGTGGGACCAAACATTTAAATACACCTTTCCACCTGCTAGTTTCCATCTATCTCCATACTTCCCTGGCTCCATAAAGCCAGAGCTGTCAATCAAAGAAGAGAGGGCACAGACAGAGGGAACTCAAGCATTGGAGAACAGTTTAAAGGGAACCTGTCACCTCCAAAAATACTATTTCCCTGCAGCTATAGTGGTAATATGTAGGTAAATAGTGTTTTAATCATGTTTTGATCTGTTACTGGAAGTGCGGTTTCAGGGTGAAGACAAACTTACATTCTCCCGCAGCCGATCGCTTCCTGTCATCGGGGCGGAGCAGGGGCCGTAACACTCACCGCTCACTACACACTGACCGCGCTGTAATCATTTTCCAGCACCTTGACTTACAGCCTGCTCTGTGCGCACACACACTGCAGAGCTGGCCGTCAATAAACGTGCTGGCGATTGATAACCGCACAATGTGCCGTGAGCGGTGACTGTTGTGAACCCTCTATAATCTACATCAAACTGGAAGCATGGACGACGGTGGTAGAAAAGAGGCTTTATTTTAATATTGTATGCTGTGTCTTCATTACAGGGGAATATACAGGGTGGTCCAAAAGTAGGTGGCCAGAAAATAATAACATTTATTTTGATTTATATATAAAATTATATTTACTAACACAAGCATAACATTGACAATTAAATGTTATTCTGAACAATAATACAAAAGCCCTTAAATTTTTATCAACGCAGGTGCTCAAACTGTTTTCCATTACAATTTGCACAGCTTTGAAGTCTGCCTCTTTCGCTTCGACAAACTTTTTTGCACAAGTCTCTTTGGGTATTAATTTCTTGAAATGCATCTCTTATGTAATTTTTCAAATCACTGACACTTTTTGGTTTTCGACTATAAACTTTGTCCTTGAGTACTCCCCAAAAGAAAAAATGCATTGGGGTTTCACTTTACACCATGTTTGATAAATCTTCCCCTTCATAACCTTATTACACTTTCTGTCCGCCTACTTTTGGACCACCCTGTATTTAATATCCCAGACTAGACATATAGCGTGAGGCTCCAGTTTTGTAAAATGCTCTGTAGACATCAAGGATTTCACCTGTGGGGTCCTGACAACCCCTATTGGTGCATATGCTAAGTAAATAACAGTAGGCTGCCAGTATTCATCAATTTCCTCTTCCAGAATGCATTTGCGGTGGGAGTTTTCTTATAAGCCCCCTCAGGGTGGACGTGATTACAAGTCACTGTTGTCTTGTTTGTATAGCCCACTTGCTTTAGGGCTCATTCAGACATCCAACTTTTCCACTTACAAGAAAAAAAGGATTGATTATTCTGATCAGAGTTTGATCAGTGTATAAATCAGACCGCACTCATATTGCATCCAAGTGCTGTCCGATGTTTTCATGGACCAATTGACTTGCATTGTCCAACCCTCGGATCAATATCAGACATGTCTCTGCAATGTTCCACTGACCTCTACCTCTCAGCCCGTGAAAAATCACGGGCCTGTGAATAGCCCCATAGACTAACACAGGTACGAGGGCTATCTGTGAAAATCATGGATAACACTCATATGCAAAAATTGGACGTCTGAATGAGGTCTTAGTGAGCGACAAACTGTGCACTGACACAGGCGCTGGAGCACCAGTGTAATCTGCCAAACCTTCCCTGACTGAGTCCCAATTGTTCTTCAGGATGATTTTTGACATTATCCTCAAACCCCTTCACCAACAACTTATTTATGTGCACAGGCCCCCCTTACATTGAATGCCCCCCCCTCCTTACACTGGATGTCTCCCCTCTTTACACTGGATTCTCCCCCCTTCAGACAGGATGTCTCCTCACACTGGATGTTCCCCCCCCTTTACACTAGATGTCTCCTCCTTACACTGGATCTTCCACATTTACACCTTATGTTTCCCCTTTACACTGCATGTCGCCCCCCCTTTACACTGGATGTTTACCCCTTTACACTGCATGCCCCCCCCCCCCCTTTACACTGGATGTCTCCTCCTTACACTGGATGTCTTCCCATTACACTAGATGTCCCTCCCTCCTCTTACATTGGATGTCCCTTCCTTACACTGGATGCCTCACCCCCCCCCTTACACTGGATGTCTCCTCCTTTAAACTGCATTCTTCCCCCCTTTACACTGGATGTCTCCTCCTTTAAACTGCATTCTTCCCCCCTTTACACTGGATGTCTCCTCCTTACACTGGATGTTCCCCCATTACATTGGATGCCACCCCCTCACACTAGATGCCCCCCCAATACTGGATGTCTCCCCCCGTCCTTACACTGGATGTCTCCTCCTTACATTGGATGTTTCCCCCTTACACTGGATGCCCCCCCCCCCTTTTACACTGGATGTACTGGATATCTTCCCATTACACTGGATGTCCCACCCCCCTCACACTGGATGCCCCCCCCACCCCTCTTTACACTGGATGTTTTCCTCCTTACACTGGATGTTCCCCATTACACTGGATGCCCCCCTCTTACTGGATGTTTTCCTTCTTACACTGGATGTTCCCCCGTCCTTACACTGGATGTTCCCCCACTACACCGGAAGTCTTCCCATTACACTGGAAGTTTTCCTCCTTACACTGGATGTCTCCCTCTTTACACTGGATGCCCCCCCCTACTGGATATTTTCCTCCATACACTGGATTCCCCCCCCCCCCCTCCTTACACTGGATGTTTTCATCCTTACACTAGATGCCCCCCCTTTACACTGGATGTTTACCCCTTTACATTGCATGCCCCCCCCTTTACACTGGATGTCCCTCCCTCCTCTTACATTGGATGTCCCTTCCTTACACTGGATGCCTCACCCCCTTACACTGGATGTCTCCTCCTTTAAACTGCATTCTTCCCCCGTTTACACTGGATGTCTCCTCCTTACACTGGATGTTCCCCCATTACATTGGATGCCACCCCCTCACACTAGATGCCCCCCCCCAATACTGGATGTCTCCTCCTCACACTGGATGTTTCCCCCCCTTTACACTGGATATATCCTCCTTACACTGGTTTTCCCCTTACACTGGATGTTTCCTTCCTTACACTGGATGTCTGCTCCTTACACTGGATGCCCCCCCCCACCCCCCTTTACACTGGATGTTTTCTTCCTCACACTGGATGTCCCCCCTCTTACACTGGATGTTTTCCTCCCTACACTGGATGTTCTCCATTACACTGGATGCCCCTCTCTTGCTGGATGTTTTCCTTCTTACACTGGATGTTCCCCCGTCCTTACACTGGATGTCTCCTTACACTGGATGTCTTCCCATTACACTGGATGTCTTCCTCCTTACACTGGATGCCCCCCCCCCTCCTGCTGGATATTTTCCTCCATACACTGGATGCCCCCCCCCCCCCTCCTTACACTGGATATCTCCTTACACTGGATGTTTTCCTCATTACACTGGATGTCCCTCCTCTTACACTGGATGTTTCCCCCCTTTACACTGGATGTACCTCCATTACACTGGATTTCTCCCCATTACACTGCATGCCCCCCCCCCCCTTACTGGTTGTTTTCCTCCTTACACTGGATGTCCCTCCTCTTACGCTGGATGTCTCCTCCTTACACTGGATGCCCCCCCCCCTTTTACACTGGATGTACTGGATGTCTTCCCATTACACTGGATGTCCCACCCCCCTCACACTGGATGTTTCTCCCTTACACTGGATGTCCCCCCCCCTTTACACTGGATATATCCTCCTTACACTGGTTTTCCCCTTACACTGGATGTTTCCTTCCTTACACTGGATGCCCCCCCCCCTCACCCACCTTTACACTGGCTGTTTTCCTCCCTACACTGGATGCCCCTCTTTTACTGGATGTTTTCCTTCTTACACTGGATGTTCCCCCGTCCTTACACTGGATGTTCCCCCACTACACTGGATGTCTCCCTCCTTACACTGGATGCCCCCCCCCCCCTTTACACTGGATGTTTTCCTCCTTACACTGGATGTCCCCCCTCTTACACTGGATGCCCCCCCCTTTACACTGGGTCTCCCCTCTTTACACTGGATGCCCCCCCCCACTGGATATTTTCCTCCATACACTGGATGCCCCCCCCTCCTTACACTGAATATCTCCTTACACTGGATATCTCCTTACACTGGATGCTTTCCTCCTTCCACTGGATGTCCCTCCTCTTACACTGGATGCCCCCCCCCCTTTACACTGGATGCTTTCCTCCTTACACTGGATGTCTCCCCTCTTTACACTGGATGCCCCCCCCTACTGGATATTTTCCTCCATACACTGGATGCCCCCCCCCCCCCTCCTTACACTGGATATCTCCTTACACTGGATGTTTTCATCCTTACACTAGATGCCCCCCCTTTACACTGGATGTTTACCCCTTTACATTGCATGTCTCCCCCCCCCTTTACACTGGATGTCTCCTCCTTACACTGGATGTCCCTCCCTCCTCTTACATTGGATGTCCCTTCCTTACACTGGATGCCTCACCCCCTTACACTGGATATCTCCTCCTTTAAACTGCATTCTTCCCCCCTTTACACTGGATGTCTCCTCCTTACCCTGGATGTTCCCCCATTACAATGGATGCCACCCCCTCACACTAGATGCCCCCCCAATACTGGATGTCTCCTCCTCACTCTGGATGTTTCTCCCTTACACTGGATGTTTCCCCCCTTTACACTGGATATATCCTCCTTACACTGGTTTTCCCCTTACACTGGATGTTTCCTCCTTACACTGGATGCCCCCCCACCCCCCTTTACACTGGATGTTTTCTTCCTTACACTGGATGTCCCCCCTCTTACACTGGATGCCCCTCTCTTACTGGATGTTCCCCCGTCCTTACACTGGATGTCTTCCCATTACACTGGATGTCTTCCTCCTTACACTGGATGCCCCCCCCCCTCCTGGATATTTTCCTCCATACACTGGATGCCCCCCCCCCCATCCTTACACTGGATGTTTTCCTCATTACACTGGATGTCCCTCCTCTTACACTGGATGCCCCCCCCTTTACACTGGATGCCCCCCCCCACTGGATATTTTCCTCCATACACTGGATGCCCCCCCCCTCCTTACACTGGATGTTTTCCTCCTTACACTGGATGTCCCCTCTCTTACACTGGATGTTTCCCCCCTTTATACTAGATGTCTCCTCCTTTCACTGGATGTACCTCCATTACACTGGATTTCTCCCCATTACACTGCATGCCCCCCCCCCCTTTACTGGTTGTTTTCCTCCTTACACTGGATGTCCCTCCTCTTACGCTGGATGTCTCCTCCTTACACTGGATGCCCCCCTCCCTTTTACACTGGATGTACTGGATGTCTTCCCATTACACTGGATGTCTCCTCCTTACCCTGGATGTTCCCCCATTACAATGGATGCCACCCCCTCACACTAGATGCCCCCCCAATACTGGATGTCTCCTCCTCACTCTGGATGTTTCTCCCTTACACTGGATATATCCTCCTTACACTGGATGCCCCCCCCACCCCCCTTTACACTGGATGTTTTCTTCCTTACACTGGATGTCCCCCCTCTTACATTGGATGTTTTCCTCCCTACACTGGATGTTCCCCATTACACTTGATGCCCCTCTCTTACTGGATGTTCCTCCGTCCTTACACTGGATGTCTTCCCATTACACTGGATGTCTTCCTCCTTACACTGGATGCCCCCCCCCCCCCCTCCTGCTGGATATTTTCCTCCATACACTGGATGCCCCCCCCCCATCCTTACACTGGATGTTTTCCTCATTACACTGGATGTCCCTCCTCCACTGGATATTTTCCTCCATACACTGGATGCCCCCCCCCCCTCCTTACACTGGATGTTTTCCTCCTTACACTGGATGTTCCCTCTCTTACACTGGATGTTTCCCCCCTTTATACTAGATGTCTCCTCCTTTCACTGGATGTACCTCCATTACACTGGATTTCTCCCCATTACACTGCATGCCCCCCCCCCCCCCCCTTTACTGGTTGTTTTCCTCCTTACACTGGATGTCCCTCCTCTTACGCTGGATGCCCCCCTCCCTTTTACACTGGATGTACTGGATGTCTTCCCATTACACTGGATGTTTCTCCCTTACACTGGATGTCCCCCCCCCCCCCCTTTACACTGGATATATCCTCCTTACACTGGTTTTCCCCTTACACTGGATGTCTGCACTTTACACTGGATGTTTTCCTCCCTACACTGGATGCCCCTCTCTTACTGGATGTTTTCCTTCTTACACTGGATGTTCCCCCGTCCTTACACTGGATGTTCCCCCACTACACTGGATGTCTTCCTCCTTACACTGGATGCCCCCCCCCTTTACACTGCATGCCCCCCCCCACTGGATATTTTCCTCCATACACTGGATGCCCCCTCCCCCTCCTTACACTGGATATCTCCTTACACTGGATATCTCCTTACACTGGATGTCCCCTCTCTTACACTGCATGTTTCCCCCCTTTACACTGGATGTCTCCTCCTTTCACTGGATTTCTCCCCATTACACTGCATGCCCCCCCCCCCCCCCCTTTACTGGTTGTTTTCCTCCTTACATTGGATGTCTCCCCCTTACACTGGATGTCCCCCCCCCCCCCTGGATATTTTCCTTCCTACACAGGATGTTTCCCCCTTACACTCGATGTCCCCCACTTAAACTGGATGTTTTCCTCCTTACACTGTATGCCCCCCCCCCCTTTACATTGGGTGTCTCCTCCTTACACTTGATGTCTCCTCTTGCACTGGGTTTTCCTCCTTTACACTGCATGTTTCCATTCTTTACACTGGATGTCTCCTCCTTTCATTGGATGTTTTCCTCCTTACACTGGATCTCTCCTTTACACTGGATGTCCCCCCATCCTTACACTGGATGTTTCCCCGTGATCAGACGATTGGCGGTTACACCCGTGACACCTTTGCGTGGTGACTCCCCACAAAATCGGCTGTTTGAGACTATTGGCCCTGGGTAATCTTGCCCCGTGACCATTTCTCGCTCGAGATATCTCGATATTAACGTGGGCACACGTCACCCGGACCCACAGAACAATCTCCACACTGGACAGTTCCACTCATGAAAGCACTGTGGGCTTCCCCTCCCCACAGCACACGACCTGTGTGCTCACAACACGCGTTTTATATTCCGTCCGACCTCGGTGAAATGGCGGCGCGGTGACCAGGCCCCGGCGCTCGGCGATGACGCATTTCCGGAAGGTGAGGTCAGACCTTTCCTCTGCCGCCATTTCGGGTTTGGTGAGGACGGGATCGGATACGAGTGCCCGTGTGCAGTGTCTGTTGCGGGCGGCGTCGGTTGGCGCCTAAGAAGGCGGAGGAAAGCGCAGCGGGAGCAGCAGAGGCCATGGCCGGCAACTTCGATTCTGAAGACCGAGCGAGCTGGTACTGGGGGCGGCAGAACCGGCAGGAGGCGGTGAATCTGCTGCAGGGTCAGCGGCACGGAGTGTTCCTGGTGCGGGACTCCGCCACCATCCCCGGGGACTACGTGCTCTCCGTCAGCGAGAACTCCAAGGTCTCCCACTACATCATCAACAGCGTCAGCAACAACCGGCAGTCTGGTGAGTGCGGCGGCGCCCGGGGGAGTGTGTCCGGCCGGCCATGCGCAGCGGAAAGTGACAGTGCTAAGCCCCTGCGTGTATGTGTGTCCGGGCGCGCACGGCGGAGGCTGAGCCCGTGTGTGCGTGCGTGTCCGGGCGCGCACGGCGGAGGCTGAGCCCGTGTGTGCGTGCGTGTCCGGCCGCGCACGGCGGAGGCTGAGCCCGTGTGTGCGTGCGTGTCCGGCCGCGCACGGCGGAGGCTGAGCCCGTGTGTGCGTGTCCGGCCGCGCACGGCGGAGGCTGAGCCCGTGTGTGCGTGTCCGGCCGCGCACGGCGGAGGCTGAGCCCGTGTGTGCGTGTCCGGCCGCGCACGGCGGAGGCTGAGCCCGTGTGTGCGTGCGTGTCCGGCCGTGCACGGCGGAGGCTGAGCCCGTGTGTGCGTGCGTGTCCGGCCGCGCACGGCGGAGGCTGAGCCCGTGTGTGCGTGCGTGTCCGGCCGCGCACGGCGGAGGCTGAGCCCGAGCCCGTGTGTGCGTGCGTGTCCGGCCGCGCACGGCGGAGGCTGAGCCCGTGCGTGCGTGTCCGGCCGCGCACGGCGGAGGCTGAGCCCGTGTGTGCGTGCGTGTCCGGCCGCGCACGGCGGAGGCTGAGCCCGTGTGTGCGTGCGTGTCCGGCCGCGCACGGCGGAGGCTGAGCCCGTGTGTGCGTGCGTGTCCGGCCGCGCACGGCGGAGGCTGAGCCCGTGTGTGCGTGCGTGTCCGGCCGCGCACGGCGGAGGCTGAGCCCGTGTGTGCGTGCGTGTCCGGCCGCGCACGGCGGAGGCTGAGCCCGTGTGTGCGTGCGTGTCCGGCCGCGCACGGCGGAGGCTGAGCCCGTGTGTGCGTGCGTGTCCGGCCGCGCACGGCGGAGGCTGAGCCCGTGTGTGCGTGCGTGTCCGGCCGCGCACGGCGGAGGCTGAGCCCGTGTGTGCGTGCGTGTCCGGCCGCGCACGGCGGAGGCTGAGCCCGTGTGTGCGTGCGTGTCCGGCCGCGCACGGCGGAGGCTGAGCCCGTGTGTGCGTGCGTGTCCGGCCGCGCACGGCGGAGGCTGAGCCCGTGTGTGCGTGCGTGTCCGGCCGCGCACGGCGGAGGCTGAGCCCGTGTGTGCGTGCGTGTCCGGCCGCGCACGGCGGAGGCTGAGCCCGTGTGTGCGTGCGTGTCCGGCCGCGCACGGCGGAGGCTGAGCCCCTGTGTGTGTCCGGCCTCGCACGGCGGAGGCTGAGCCCCTGCCTGTGTGTGTGTGTGTGTGTGTGTGTGGATTCAGACCCCCGGCCCTGACCTCTGGCGGCTGAAAGTAAATATTGGTCAGCTCCGATCAGAGTTGGCTGTCAGACCCCATGGATCAGATATCCTGTGGAAAGGTCATCACTTGTAGATTCCCTTAAAGACCCCTTTATTATATTTTTAACTTTTTTTTTTTTCTTTGAGACTTGTGGACAATGAATGTTTTTGTGTTTTTTTTTTTTTGTTTTTTCTCTATCAGATTTCAGGTTCTCTGCTTGCAATGATTGCAGTAAGAAGTTTTATTGTTTCTTCCTCTTGATAGTTCTGCCATGCCGTAATGAGCTGTACACATACTCCCATCACATGACCAGGTCAGGGTATTCATTTGAGGAAAACTACGAAGGCTCCTATTGAGCGACAACAAGCAGAGGTCTTTAACTAAGACAATGATTTAAAAAAACTCCTTGGCAGAGTATAATGCTTTATTATGCTAAAAATAATCTTTACCAAAATCCAGAGTAGCCCTTTAAGCCTTCAGTTAGGAAGCGCTCATAGAAGCTTTTTTAATTTTCCTTCACTAATGGCAGCATGAGGGGACGTGGGTCCACTCCCAGGACAGGAAACCTATGGATACAGAAAGACAGAGCCTCCCGACATTCCTCAGTGGTTTCCTGTCCTAGGTGCCTGTGGAATAAAATGGATCGATTTCCTTCAGTGGTGAATCCCTTTTCATCCATTTTTGGTCGGTGTCATTTTTACCATTCGTGTGCCATCTGGTTTTCACTTCCCCATTCATAAAACACAGCCCTAGGAAGACGCATGGATGGCATCTGGCTACTATCTGTTTTTCCCCATTTAAGTGAGGAGAATGATCTGTGAATCGGATCAAAACCAGACATGTATTTTACTACTTTTTTTTTTTTTTTTTTTTTTTCTTTCCTTTTGCAAACAATTGGTCTGCAAAAAATAAAGACACATCAATGCCCTAGAGACTGTAATGGGTACATGTTCTATCTGTAAAACGGGCGTCAGGTGTTTGAATGAGGCCTTACTGCCAGGTATAGTTCATTGCCATGGGGTCCCGTTAGGAGGAAACTGATCCACCAAATAAGGTGAACCACTTCTTTAAAGTTGCTTAACAGCTGCTCCAGGGAATTTTTCCCTTTCTGTAAATGTCTGTCCCTCTATGATCCCCTGCATCTCTGTTGGTCTCTGCTTCCAGGTGTTGCCCTGAAATGGTCCGAAATACCCTCTCAGCTGATCACTGGTTGTTTGGTCACCATCGTGGCCTGTGATTGGTTGAGCAGGCATTTCTAGTTCTTTCCATTGAATCATGGACGGGACCTGGAAGCAGAAGATCAGCAGGGAATCAAGCGGGGTAAAGCAAAAAAAATTGTAATCAGACAATTTAGTGTATAGTGTAGTTTTAAAGCACCACTCTTTAACTTTTTTTTTTTTTTTTTTTTGTCAGTGCTGGAGTGGTGCCACTAACCTAAGATCCCTGCCCCTATTCTTTTATACTCACCAGCTGCCTTCTTCAGCTCTTCCCAGCACCACTCCGGACCCGTGCCGCCATCTTGTGACCGCAACTTATGACTGACTGGAAGTCAGAGGTATCGGTTACTAGAGCGATCCGACAGATCACAAACTGCTGGAGTATAATACTAGGGGCAGAGAATTTAGATTAGTGACACCACTCCAGTGGTAAAATGAAAAAAATGACACTCTGGCGGTATTTTTTTTTTTTATTTTTTTTAGTATCTGTTCACCAAATAATGTAGCTTTGTGGTGTGTCCCAAATTAGGTCCAAAGTGAGCACAGGTATGACCTGTGATCCCCACAATTTGAGGAAGCGAACATTACGTTACATTCGCTTCCAGGAAAACATGGGTCTTTCACTTACACGAATGACACAGTTTGCTCCGTGTACCAGTGAACCGTATAAAACAACCCAAAAAGTCACACACCAGCGGCTTGTCATTTCATGGATGTTGGGAAAGTTACTGCATCTTGTCTTACATGATACAGGTGTGAATACTGTCCTGTAGCAAAGTGCTCATTATTTCCGGTTTCTTTCCAGGGGTGAATCAGTCGCGATTCAGGATAGGTGATCAAGAGTTTGAATCGTTACCTGCACTATTGGAATTTTACAAAATACATTATCTGGACACTACCACTTTAATAGAGCCTATTTCCAAGTCTAAGCAATCCGGAGTGATCCAGAGACAAGAAGAAGCTGAGTACGTCCGGGCTCTCTTTGACTTTAATGGTAATGATGATGAAGATCTTCCATTTAAGAAGGGAGACATCCTAAGAATCCGGGATAAACCTGAAGAGCAGTGGTGGAATGCGGAGGACAGCGAAGGAAGACGGGGCATGATACCTGTCCCTTATGTGGAAAAGTTCAGGCCTCCCTCAACTCCCGGGTCTGCTCTGATTGGAGGTAACCAGGAAAATTCGCATCCGCAGCAGCTGGGCGGGCCGGAGCCAGGGCCCTATGCCCAGCCCAGTGTCAACACTCCGCTGCCTAACCTCCAGAATGGGCCCATTTTTGCCAGGGTTATCCAGAAGCGAGTGCCCAATGCCTACGACAAGACAGCCTTGGCTTTGGAGGTATATAATGGGTGCAGCTGTGAAGGAAAATCATCTCCAATGAATTTTCCTTTCAAGTCCAGTTTTTCTTTAGTCTAAATTACAATTTATAAATCCGGTATTACAGTATTAAGACGCTCAGAACCTCATTAGGCCAGATTCCGGTATCCCTTTATGGTCTCCTGATCCAAACTGAAGAGACTGGGTTATATATCTATGTGACTGCGGAGTTTGGATGAAGAGATCCACAGCCAGTCCATAGATCATGGTCAGTACATGGACCATGTTCCTCGGACATCTGAATCTGGCCTTACTCTGAGCCTCTTATTATGAGTAGGTTTTCTGTGTAAGTACCCACATTGTCATGATCGCTCAGAGGAGGTTTATATGATGGTTATTACACAGATCCCAGAGTTTAGGGGGCGCATACTGAGAATGCCATCTGGCTGTTATGTAGATTTGGGGAAAGTGGAGTCAGCAGTGTAAAGGCCCTGTCACACATAACGAGATCGCTAGCGAGATCGTTATTGCGTCACGGTTTTGGGATCGCTGGGGAGATGTCAAACATGCAGAACTTTCCAACGATCTCGGCCGCCCCAGCGATCTAACCAACGATCTCGGTGGTCGTTGGGACGCTTTCACACAGCAGCTATTTCAACGATCCACACCTTGATAGGGACTGTACTGTGTCAGAAAGGCGTGCATAAAATTGCTTTTCCGTGCCCCCCTCATCTCCAGTTGGTGGACGCTACTGCATTCAGATTGGGTGGCCTTGGTTTAACACTGCGTCTCCGTTCAGATGGGATCTCTACTGCGTCTCCATTAAAATGAAAACTCATTTGAGACCCCAAACAATACCTACCTCGCTTAAGATGCCTGATTTCTTCAAAGTGGAGTCACAGCCGGAGAACGCTGGTGGGATCTGAAAAAACAAGGACGCAGTAGTGACCACCAATCGGGGACGAGGAGCGCAGAAAAGTCCAATTTATGCACGCCTACATGTCTCAGTTCTGAATCGCTAACGAGGTCGTTGATAAGGTGTCAAATACAGCGATGCACACTGCCCAGCAGGAGCGCAACGACCCAGGAATGGTCCAGGAAGCTTTGTAACGATCAGCGATCTCACAGCAGGGGCCTGATCGTTGCTACCTGTCAGACATAACGAGATCGCTAGCGAGATCGCTATTGCGTCACCAAAATCGTGACTCATTAGCGATCTCGCTAGCGATCTCGTTATGTGTGACGGGGCCTTATCGCACTCATAGGGCTCATAAGTGGCTAATGAAGCACAATTCTTTCCCCAAATGTCATTTTCAGCTGGATGACAGGCACAGTACCTCCGCCTCTCCCTACTGATTCTCATTGGGGTGTTTGGGTAATTTTTTTGCCTGTACATACATACCTGACTAGCCGATGTTTTCATTCTTAAACTAGAAAATGTTCTTGTTGGTCTCCTGCAATATTAGAGATGGTTTTAAAGAGGTTGCCCCAAATCAACAGTTTTACCATTTATTGTGGATAGGTGATATGTATGATTGCTGAAGTCTGGCTGCTAAGACCCCCACAGATCTCGTGCACGGGCCCTAAGTACCTTGTAGCAACATTAGTGAGTTTGTGCATGTAGTGGTCGCACATGCCCCCACTACTGCTCCTTTCACCCTGGATTGTGGGACTCGTGGTCTGGTGATTTGTCAGGGTGCCACTTTTCAGACCCCCAGCAATCATACATTTAGCACCTATTTTGAATATATAAGATCCCGTTGTTGACTTGCATTTTAAGAAGCTAGTAGGAAGGAAGTGCAAATGTTTTATTATATGAAGGGGACTTTTTAGTCATTCATCTGTGATAAGATTAGAAACTCTGGAAGCAGAAGCTCAGAATAGATTCCATGTTGAGTCATTTTATATGTGATCTGGGGATCCCCCTTCATAATATCCTTATGGAAAGCTGTTGCTGGGATGAGACCCTCACCCTTTAAGGCTTTGTTCACACAATGTAATGTAGCATAACAGGAGTCGCATAGAAACCCGATTCATGATACCTGTGCTGTAACAAGTAATCCACCTGTGTAGGGGCAAGTTAACATGGAGGTTTTTGAGGAACCTTTTGAAGCGGATCTGCTCCAAAAACCACTTCAAATACGATTACTATTCAATTCAGTGGAAAATCCAAATCCACTTTGCTGTTCTTACGAGTCTTGACTTTTTCTTTTTTTTTTCCCTTCACCATAGGGGGAAATAAAATGCTTCAAAAATCTATTCAAAAACCACCTTAGGGGGAAAAGAGCTAAAAAGAAAGGAACATTTCCTGAAGTAGTGTTAAAATTTTTTTACATTTCTCAGCTTTTTCCACCTTCAAAAAACTGAGAGCCTGGCCTAAGTTTCATAAACAAACACTAAAGGATCCCATACAGTGACAGTAAGGCTGTGTGCTCACGAGGCGTTTTTTAAGCGTTTCCACAGCGGCAGAAACGCTTAAAAAACGCTTGGTAGAAGGTCTGCCTTGTTCCCCAATGATAATCCGCATGTGCTGTGCACATGCTGCGGAAATTTCCACTGCGGATTATCATTGCGGAAAAAAACGCAGCACTTCCAATTATTTTGCGGAAATGCTGCGTTTTCGCCGCCATTGACTTGCATTAGATCGCATGGATTACGCATCACTGTATACAGTTATTTGAAAAAGTTTGGGCACCCCTATTAATCTTAAGCTTAATGTTTTATAAAAATTGGTGTTTTTGCAACAGCTATTTCAGTTTAATATATGTAATAACTGTTGGACACAGTAATATTTCTGTCTTGAAATGAGGTTTATTGTACTAACAGAAAATGTGCAATCTGCATTCAAACAAAATTTGACAGGTGCATAAGTATTGGCACCCTTATCATTTTCTTGTTTTAAATACTCCTACCTACTTTTTACTGACTTACTAAAGCACTTTTTTTGGTTTTGTAACCTCATTGAGATTTGAACTTCATAGCCAGGTGTATGCAATCATGAGAAAAACTACTTAAAGTGGCCACTTGCAAGTTGTTCTCCTGTTTGAATCTCCTCTGAAGAGTGGCATCATGGGCTCCTCAAAACAACTGTCAAATGATCTGAAAACAAAGATTATTCAACATAGTTGTTTAGGGGAAGGATACAAATAGCTGTCTCAGAGATTTAACCTGTCAGTTTCCACTGTGAGGAACATAGTAAGGAAATGGAAGAACACAGGGACAGTTCTTGTTAAGGCCAGAAGTGGCAGGCCCAGAAAATCATCAGAAAGGCAGAGAAGAAGAATGGTGAGATCAGTCAAGGAGAATCCTCAGACCACCTCCAGAGAGCTGCAGCATCAACTTGCTGCAGATGGTGTCACTGTGCATCGGTCAACTATACAACGTACTTTGCACAAGGAGAAGCTGTATGGGAGCGTGATGCGAAAGAAGCCGTTTCTGCAAGCACGCCATAAACAGAGTCGGCTGAAGTATGCAAAAGCACATTTGGAGAAGCCAATTTCTTTTTGGAAGAAGGTCCTGTGGACTGAAGAAACCAAGATTGAGTTGTTTGGTCATACAAAAAGGCGTTATGCATGGCGGCAAAAAAACACAGCATTCCAAGAAAAACACTTGCTACCCACAGTAAAATTTGGTGGAGGTTCCATCATGCTTTGGGGCTGTGTGGCCAATGCCGGCACTGGGAATCTTGTTAAAGTTGAGGGACGCATGGATTCCACTCAGTATCAGCAGATTCTTGACAATAATGTTCAAGAATCAGTGACAAAGTTGAAGTTACGCAGGGGATGGACCTTTCAGCAAGACAATGATCCAAAACACCGCTCCAAATCTACTCAGGCATTCATGCAGAGGAACAATTGCAATGTTCTGGAATGGCCATCCCAGTCCCCAGACCTGAATATCATTGAACATCTGTGGGATCATTTGAAGAGGGCTGTCCATGCTTGGCGACCATCAAACTTAACTGAAATGGAATTGTTTTGTGAAGAGGAATGGTCAAAAATACCTTCATCCAGGATCCAGGAAATCATTAAAAGCTACAGGAAGCGACTAGAGGCTGTTATTTTTGCAAAAGGAGGATCTACTAAATATTAATGTCACTTTTCTGGTGAGGTGCCCATACTTATGCACCTGTCAAATTTTGTTTGAATGCAGATTGCACATTTTCTGTTAGTACAATAAACCTCATTTCAAGGCAGAAACATTACTGTGTCCAACAGTTATTACATATATCAAACTGAAATAGCTGTTGCAAAAACACCAATTTTTATAAAACATTAAGCTTAAGATTAATAGGGGTGCCCAAACTTTTCCATATAACTGTATGTAGATGCGCATTCCATGCTTTCTAATGTGCGGATGGTACCCGGGTCTAGAGGACAGGAGACTCTCCTCTGGACCTGGGTACCATAGAAAACTGTAAAAAAAAAAAAAAAAAAAAAAAAAAAGAATAAAATAAATATATACTTACCTTCTGGCGGCCCCCGCTGCACTCCTCCTCGCATGCCGGCAGTTCGCGATAGACTGAAGGACCTGCGCTGACGTCAGTCATGTGACGGGTCACGCGACGCTGACGTCGGCAGGTCCTTCAGTGTACCGCTGCCGGCAAGGGAGAACGGAGGGAAGCAAGACACCGGGGGCCATCGGAGGGTAAGTATATATTTATTTTTTACCATTCTTTCGGTCACAGTATATAAATCCATGCCGTTTGCATGGATTTATATAGTGTGACCAAGTTGACAAGCACTTTCCAAGTGATGCTAAAATCGCTTGGAAAGCGCTTGACAACCCTCATGCGGAAATACAAGTAAAGAGCGCTTCACATCCACATGTCCCTGGCAGGAAAACGCATGTACAAATCCGCATGAGTTTTTTTCTGCCAGGGAGATGCAGAAACGCTCAGGAAAAAATCCTGAGCATTTCTGCTTCGTGGCCATATAGCCTTAATATTATAAAATGACCACAGTTTCCATCTATATGATGAATAGTGTTTGCTGAACCTGGAATCCCCATTTTTTGCAGATCTGGTGGTGAGAATAAACGTCTGGTAAGAATAGGGAATGGATCCTATTAGATCCTTTTGGCTGTGTTGATCAGGAAGTTAGGATGGAGCCGGTATACAGATCACGACCTGTCAGCCTGGCAATAGCCATTGTTTGTGCTCTGTTGCCAACGTCAGTCAGTGATCGGCAGGTTGCGCCAGTTACCTGGTGTGCATATAATTCTACATCACCTCCAACTACAGCATTAGTGATGGGCCTTCTACACACATGAACCATGGTTCCGGTGACCCCCGACTAGTAATGTCGTAGGGTCGGATGCAGGTTCTGTGTACAGGCCTCTCGGAGCCCCGCGTGCCGCCGCTCATTGCTTCTCCAGCATCTGATGGAAGTGGAACATGTCAGCGTTTTTTTTCTAAGATAACATGAATCCAAAGAAAACCTGCTACATACCTTCCTATATAATTGGAGCTGTGTGGAGGGTCGGCAGGGCCAAATATACTTCTATTGGCCTCGTAATAATTATTCGTACAACTTGCAACTAGTATTTTTGCCTAGTCTTTACATTTGCTGCAGGTGTAGGACACCATTATATTGCAGGCTTTTGCCTGCGTGACGTGCTTTTAGAGCTCTTTCTCCTTGGAGGGGTATTCTTGATATCTGCCACTATCCTTTTGATCATATAATAAACCTTACATGCCCAGTGGGGGATATTCTGATTAATTTTGCTAAAGACTCGCCTTGGTCAGCTCTCACTACATTATGTACTGATGAAGTTCTCTGATTGTAGATTTAATTTTATTAAAATCTGCTTACATACGTCGCTTTCTCTCCTGCTATTGCAGTGGGATTAGCCATCATGTGAGCAGGCTTAGTTGGGTCCCCCCTTTCCTTTACAGTTAAGAAACAGCTGCAGCTTCACATGAGTGTTTACTTAAGGATCTTACCAATCATCCTTTCCTTGGCGCATTCCTTCAAAGTGTTTTTATCTTAGGAAACATTGGGCAGTTTAATGCATTAGCCAGGTAGATGACTGCAGGAGCGAATGTGGCCCTTTAATAGTCTGACCATGAGCAGCTTTAAAGTAGTTTTCTGGAATATTACAAGAATTAGTCTTCTGACAGATCCAGGACTGATGCCCTGGTGGTTCCCGTCAGTCTGTTCTTCACTGCAGCGATTGTCATTTACATCAACATCAGGCCGCAGCCAATCAACGACCTGGGCAGTGATATTTGCATGCAGGCCCGAGACAGCGGAGACCAGTGATTGGCTGCAGCGATCACATGAAGTAGAAGTAGACAAGCATTGGTAGGGACCATCAAAGCATCGATGGGGGAGCTACAGGGTAATTGAACAGATAGTGTGTTTGGTTTTTTTTTGTGGGGTCTATAAACTTTCCTGGTGATAGTACAATTTTTAAATCTCGTGCAACCTATTTTAAAGTGGGTCATCCACTTATTTAATATTGGTGATGTATCCTAAGGATATGTCGTCAATATCAGATTGGTGAGGGTCTGTTGAATAGGAGCTGAGCTTTAGTTCTCTGCAACGGCCACTAATCAGTGTCCAGAGAAGTTCTGGTCCGCATAGTACACTGGTCACATCCTTCCAGATGAGTGTTGGGTGTGGGGAAGAGGGGGTGCAGGTGTCATCTTATATTAGTGATTTGTCCTAAGGATAGGGCATGGGTATCAATTTATTAGACAACCCATTTAACACAGTACAATTGGTTATTGTGGATTTTATCAGACAGATCGCTCTATAGCTATCTACATCTCAGTCTTTCTGTTTTTTGTAGTCTGGCAATAAGCTCTTCAGTAGAAGGCGACCAACAGTCCTCTGCACAGCTTCATGGATGTGAATACTCTGTAAAGTTGTATGTTAATTGGGATTACTTTTCTAGTACATCTAAAATTTAAAAATGAACCACTTGATGTTGAGCTAAACACTGGTTCATGCCTGTTTATCTCTATGTGGAGAAAGGCTGAGCTGCTGCGGAGCCTCATGTCACCCAACCCTTCTCCTGATATTTATGACCATAGGAGACTGGATGCTCCGATTCCCATTAGATTTTTGCCAATCTCGACAAAGTGGTTTGTTCTGCCAGACTTTATATGATGCCTTGTGTTAGGAACCTACTTAAAATGATTATTTAGGTTGAACAAAAAATATTTTAAGGGTCTAGTTCAGTGGCAACGGACTACTGATGTGGCCCCCGGACAAGGGTTTTGCGGATCTTTGCTCAAATCTAAGTGTTGCCCACAAGTTTAGAAAATGTCTGAGTTTGGATTGTTATAAAATGACAAAATTAGGTTATCTACCCATTGCATTACCGCTCCTGTGGTCTTCTGCAGGACCACTTAGGTAGCTCTTACCTTTACCATTACCATTTCCTGGCCTTTAGCAATGACTCTCATGGATTCGTGACTGCTCCTGCCAGCTCCAGACCTATATTACTCAGTTAACTTTTGAATGATGAAAAAATATTGTTTGGGGGAAAAAAAAATATTTTTAAGCAGAAAAAGTTGTCAGATTGCTGAAGAGCTGTAGGGACATTAGAAATAATTGCATTTACTTGACCTGAATGAAAACTGAGCATCTAAGCAATGGCCGGTTTAACACATGATGGCAATCCAGTAGCTTTGGAATATGGTATATTCTATTTCTAAAACCAGACAGCAATAAAGTTTACACATCTACTTTTTTACATGCTACAATTTTTGGGGCAGTTTTTGATGCAATTTTTTTTTAACCCAGAAGTACAAATCAAACAATAAGTAATATAAAGTAACTTGTGCTTCTACAGGTTTTTATTTTAAAAAAATAATGCGTCAGAGTACAATGCATTTTTCTAAACTGTATGAAAAACCACCCCTTAATGGGCTTGTTCTCTACTGGACAACTCCCTCATTAATCGGCCGAGGGAGGTGGGAAAAAGTCTCTGCTCACTTCTCAGACCATTGATGCTCCTCCGTAGTCAGCGCAGCATACTCCACCACATGTGTTGTGAGCACTGCAGCCAAACAGTGGCTGCTGATTGGTTGCAGTGTTCACATTTTGACAGAGCCAGAAGAAACATTTTCTTCTGGCTTTTTTTTTTTGGCCCAAATGTGAGCACTGTGTGTGATGCAGATAGATCCAGAGAGCTAAAGGAAAAGATGCTCTTATTTTTTTTATTTTGATTCCTTTTTTTTTATATACATGTGATTTATATAATGTATCCTTTTCATTAGCCTTCAGGTTGGGTGCGCACAGAACTAGCTTTATCTTCTATACTGTCGCCATGCAGCTTTTACTATTACATGTTAAGCCTCTTCCTTTTTTCAGTGCTAATTTCTTTCTCTCTCCTACAGGTTGGTGACCTAGTAAAGGTAACAAAGATTAACGTCAGTGGTCAATGGGAGGGAGAATGCAATGGAAAATATGGTCATTTTCCTTTTACACACGTGCGCCTGCTGGATCAACAAAACCCGGATGAAGACTTCAGCTGAGTGTGACCCGGAGCCCTTTCTAAAGTGCGAACAATCTTGCTCTGTTTCCCTCTTTCCATCTGCCATCTAGACTGCCTTCCACAGATTAT
Source organism: Phyllobates terribilis (assembly GCF_046119375.1). Lineage (NCBI taxonomy): Eukaryota > Metazoa > Chordata > Amphibia > Anura > Dendrobatidae > Phyllobates > Phyllobates terribilis. Next base: position 827,325,400 of record NW_027362762.1, on the reverse strand, counting down.
TTAGCCAATGAAAGTAGTAATACCCCAGAATCCCTCTCAATTGCAATGGTTCAGCTCCTACGAGATTCGGCAGAGTTGGGGGACGAGCTTGGATTGCATCTTGAAAGTAGGCAGCATATGAATGACCACCAATGGCAATATCTGCCATCCCGCAGACGCAGCCAGCTGCGCGGTCACTTGTAGCAAGGAATCTTATATGAACACAAGACTTTTTCTAGGGCCTTTCTTGTATCTTCCTTGATCTTTCCCAGATTGGACGTCTCCAATTTATATTCCGTATTTTCCCATCTATTACGCTCTCTAATCGGGTCTGGTCATTGAGGCTAATAAGCCAACGTAGGCTCATTCTCCTAACGAAGAGCTCGTCTTCCTTTCTGCCGTTCCCAGTATTATTGCTTTAGTTTTTGAAGGTCCGAGCTGTGGTTTTCAGCCCAGTTTCTTACGGCTTGGACCAACACTCATTTTTCCTTTTCTTTATGAATGTTCAATACTAAATAACACGTCACGTCAGAACGCTTGACTGAGGAGTAAAAACTGCGCTTCTGAACGTGCAACATTATAATTCCATCACGTGCCTGAATCCTTGGATTATCGCATATTTACATGCATCTTTTGTTGCCAATAAGGACTTTTTTTATATATATATATAACATAAGCCCTCTAATAATTTGCCCCCCTGTAGCGCGTCCCCTGCATACACTTCTTTTAGAAATATATATATTTTTTCCTATGGGGAACAAGTAAGAATACACTAATTGTTAAATATGGAAATTATGTATTTTATGTTGATATGTAGAAACTACTAAAATAAAGACAATTTAATGAAAGGGGGTGAAAAGGATAATTGAATCACTGTGGTATTTCTGCCTTTGTATTGCTTTGACCTAAAACCTCAATGTATTTTAGAAGTCTCTCCTGAATGGCTTCGGTGCTTTTATCTGAGCTCTTGTAAAGAGGCATATAGGTGGAATTTAGAGATTTTTCCTTAGAATGTACCCTGACATAAGGAGTTTTTATTATGACTAGTAGATATGGAAGTGCATAGTTTTGATTAAAATTAGTCCATCGTGTGGAGAATAGACTGGATACCGCTGATTTTTAGTTGGCGCTACAGGAGGCACTTTGGATTTTTTTTTTTTTACTTTTCTGGCAATAAGAACCTTCATAGACCTCAGTAGACAAGAACCCAAAAATGTTCAGCACCAGAGAGTTGGAAGCGCGCTGGTTCCCGATAGATTTTGTTTACCCCTGACTGAGCGCTCTAGTCTGGTGTGCCGCCATGTCTATGTAAAAGCCAATGGTATTAGATTGTGTTCACTCCACATGGACATCTTGAGATGTTCTTCAAGTGACCTGCTGAGCGTTCTGGCAGTAATTTTCAGTTTGTGCCTTCAGGATTGTCAGACTTACTAGGTTCATGGCATTCCTTCTGTGCGGCATATTGGCTTCATCTCGATAGTGTCACCTTGTTTTGGAGATTTTTCAGTTTTGCTGTTTTTATTTCGTTTGCTGTAGTGTCTGATTTAAGACTCCCATTACATTTCAGGTTTCCCGTTTTGTGGGACCATTTTGCAGCACCTTCCTCAGCAGAGCGATTATTAGACCCGTTATATAAGTCTTGTTGCTTTGCCATTGTCCTGATGATACTGAACTGTTTCATTAATGTGCTGCAGTTTTGTAGATATTTCGGGTTGCTCGTCTTCTAGCAGATTTTGTCGGCCAAGGACACAGTACTGTAGGTTTTTGGAGCTGGTCCGATCACTGGAGGCCAGTTTGACTGGCCCAGCAATAGCAACACCGTGTAGAAAAACAAAAACTGAATGCCAAAATCTGATTCTGCATAGCATGATCATGTGTTCTTCCAACTAAAATACACTAAATACTAAACCAGCATAATCTGTTGATTTAATGTAATAAATTAGCGTTTCATAAAGTCTTATGCCTGGTACTGACTGTTAAAGGTTTTCCTCATTTACAAAACCCCTTAGTACAGGTGCAGTTTGTTTAAACCCTTGCCCCCCCCCCCAAAAAAATATGCTACACTTTACTTACCCTTCCCAGGTCCCATGCGGAGTCTCTGCTGCTAGCCCTGGTGACTGGCTGCTAGCCCTGTCCATGTGCAGAAAATAGCAATTGGAGCTCTGCCGTAGTAGACTACATAAGGCTGCTGAGCTCACTGGCTGTAGACGATAACACATCTGGAGCGAGACTCTGCACTGGACCTGGGGAAAGTGAGAAAAAAATAGTCTGTAAACCAAACTGTGGCCATGAAAAGGGATTTTCTGAAAGCGAAAAACCACTTAAGATTTTTTTTTTATTTTTGCTAGACCAAACACCTACACCTGATTAGAGGCGGTGAACACTAACCTGCATTGTAGAACACTATTGTATATAACTAAAATAAACTGGTGCTCCTGTCAATAACAGAAATTAACTTAATAACTAAAATGCTGTTTTTTGGGTTTTTTTCTTGATTAATATACGCATGTATGCACATCTCTCCTTATCCATCTCTTCCAATAACCATTATAGGTGAATGCACATCTGAAGCTTAGTCCAATACTAGATAAAGAAATAAGATTTTAAGAACCTCATCTACACATTGCAGACCTTTTCTGTGCATAAATTGACCCACGGTGCACAATTTGAAGTCCATTGCACGTCCATTCCTTTATTGTGGATTTCATCCATTGTAATGCACAAATTGAAATCTGCATCAAATCCACAAGAATAAATGCAGATGTTAATGCCACTCTCAATAACCGCTTTTATTGCAGATAATCTGCAAACTGTATGTGCATTTACCTTAGATGGGGTTGTTCATTTTTTTTATTAAAAAAAAAAAAAAAAAAAAGGACAGCTTATTTGTAACTTTCGTCAATACTTTGCTCCAATTCTTGTGAATTTTCATGATTTCTTTGCTGCCAGTGAATGAAAACATCCTGGTTTTAAATCCAGAAGCTCAAAACCTGTACAGACCTAATATTTACTATATTGGGTTATCCTAGACCAGACGCTATGTGGGGTAAAGCCGGTTTCACATTTCTTAGGCTGCATGCCCACAAAGCATTTTCCAAGCGTTTATGCTGCGGAATTTACACAGCATAAACGCTTGGTAATCCGTCCCCCATGGCCACCAATGACAAGCCGCAATGTCAATGCCCATGCTGCATTTATGGTGCACTCAAAAATCCGCAGCATGTCCATTAATTTTGCGGACACGCAGCATAATCGCCGCCATTGACTTGCATTGGACCGTGTGACATCCGCATCACTACATGTGCACAAGCGGATATCACACGGTTCAATGTGCGGATGGTATCCAGGCCTGGAGGAGAGGAGACTCTGATCCAGACCTGGGTACCATAGAAACTGTAAAAAAAAAAAAAAAAGAATTTAAAATAAAAAGTAAAGATTATACTTGCCTTCCGATGTCCTCTCGGTGTTTTCTCCCCTCCGTCTGGTCTGCTCTATGGGTCGCGGTGTTGTGAAGGACCTTCCATGACGTCATTGAGTCATGTGACCTGTCACATGACTCAGTGACGTCACCGCAGGTCCTTAACACCACCGCGAGCAGTGCAAGAGACCGGACGTGGCGGAGAAAACACCGGGAGGACATCGAATGGCAAGTATAATCTTTACTTTTTATTTTAAATTCTTTTTTTTTTTTTTTTTTTTTTTTTTTTAACTAACTTGGTCACACTACTATAAATCCATGCCAGTTGCATGGATGTATATAGTGTGAACAAGTTGTCAAGCACTTTCCAAGTGATGCTAAAATCGCTTGGAAAAGCGCTTGATAACCCGCATGCAAAAACGCTTGACAAACGCTTCTACCTGGCGGGAAAAATGCATGTAAAAAATGCATGCGTTTTTCCTGCCAGGGAGAAGCGGATAAAATATGCAGCATTTCTGCATCGTGGGCACACAGCCTTACATTCACAGTCAGCGTACACACTGTGAGTTGGGAAACTTGCGACCGGTCCGGACATCAAACCCAAGTCTCTTACATGCCTATGAGGCTGTGGAGTTGGACAGGACAATGTGGTCTGTACTCAGCCTGACGTCAGTTGCACACTTCTATGTGCCCACGATGCAGAAATGCTCTGGATTTTTTCCTGAGCATTTCTGCATCTCCCTGGCAGAAAAAAACGTATGCGGATTGTATATGCGTTTTTCCTGCCAGGGACATGCGGAAGTGAAGCATTCTTCACATGCATTTCCGCATGCGGGTTGACAAGCGCTTTCCAAGCGATTTTAGCATCACTTGGAAAGTGCTTGTCAACTTGGTCACACTATATAAATCCATGCAACCGGCATGGATTTATATAGTGTGACCGTAAAAAATAAATCTATACTTGCCCTCTGATGGCCCCTGGTGTCTTGCTTCCCTCCGTTCTCCTTTGTCGGCAGCGGTACACTGAAGGACCTGCCGACGTCAGCATCGCGTGACCCGTCACATGACTATGACGTCAACGTAGGTCCTTCAGTCCATCGCGAACTGCCGGCATGCGAGGAGGAGCGCAGCGCGGGCCGCCAGAAGGTAAGTATATATTTATTTTTTATTTTATTCTTTTTTTTTTTACAGGTTTTATGGTACCCTGGTCCAGAGGAGAGTCTCCTCTTCTCCAGACCCGGGTACCATCCGCACATTAGAACGCATGGAATGCGCATCTACATATAGAGTGATGTGTAATCCATGCGTTCCAATGCAAGTCAATGGCGGCGAAAACGCAGCACTTCCGCAAAATAATTGGTAGTGCTGTGTTTTTTTCCGCAATGATAATCCGCAGCGGAAATTTCCGTAGCATGTGCACAGCACATGCGGATTATCATTGGGGAACATGGCAGACCTTCTACCATGCGTTTTTTAAGTGTTTCTGCTGCATTTTTGCCACTGCGGAAACGCTTAAAAAAAGCATCGTGGGCACACAGCCTAACTCAGATCCGCTTCCCTGACCGTCTGCTACAGTGTATCCTCCTGCAGTACAAGTCTATCCACTTATCTGTAGACTCAACATTGTGTCTTTTTAGCTTCTGCATGTAAGCAGGAACGTTTCCATTCACTAAGGTTGAAGTCACACACTGCATTTTGCTGCATTTTAAAAGTGCAATTACTTGCTATATGAAAAGAAAAACAAAAACCCCACAAAGTCTAATGCTGAAGTCTTTCTGAAGGCGCCTTAAGCGAATTTTCTCAGCTTTTATTTAAGCCAATATCAAGGCTGTATCTTAAAGAAGTTGTCCACTACTTTATCATTGATGACCTATCCTCTGGACCATCAGTGTCTGATCGGTCAGGGTCTGACACCCGGCAACCCCCGCCAATCAGCTGTTGTCGGTGTCCACCGGCCAGAACTGCTCAATTGCGAAGCTGCTCCATCTACTGATAGTGGCTGCGGCACTGTACTGCACATCCGCCTCCTATTCAAATCAATAGGCGGATGTGCAGTACCCAGCAGTGGCAACTATAAGTAGACGGAGCAGCTCCTCAATTGAGCAGTTTTGGACACCGATTACAGCTGATCAGTGGCGGTGTCGGACTCCGACCGATCAGAGGATAGGTCATCAGTGATAAAGTAGTGGACAACCTCTTTAACAGGGTGGGCTGTATATAGAAAAGATTTGACTTTTTTTAAATGAATTCCTTGATTTGGCTTCTAAAACCGCATTGTAATAAGATGTGAGAAAGCGCCCTAATGGTCAGGAGAAATCCTGCAAAGTTGCAAGACTTCATATATAATTTAGAAATGTACATTTTGCTTTTGGGCTGTGATCCTTCTCCCTTTTTGTGGGATGGATACCATGACACTGCCTTGATGTGAGTACATACTTTGGGTGTGTTCATTTGCCTTTTATGTCATCTGCTTTTTTTTTCAAAATGGAGTATGGCTTTCATTAGTAGAAAGTGTATAAAAAAACAACTAGTTTTAGGGTACATTCTCGTGTAGAAAAATCTGCTGCACAATACTGCAGCATTGTGAATTACTCTACTAAATCTCATTAATACACTCTTGGGGAAGGCCACCATGTAAATTGACCATTGCTAAGGATATGAAACTTTTGCAATGTGAAGCGTAAAATGTGTAGCAAATTGGCACTTTCTGCTACAAAATCCTATGGATTTGTACTACTAGGGTATGTGTCCACAAAATATAGTTTTTGAGGAAGCAGAGAGTGGATTTAAAGGAAGAAATTTCAGCCTTTTTCTTTAAAGGTGTTTTCGGTTTAGGATCTATTCCTGGCTTTCCTCTTAAACTTCATAAAAACAATCCTGAACATTGCAACATATACCCCTAGGAAAAACATACTACCCAGAAGCAAGAAGCGTGTATAGAACACTACAAATAAAGCGATACGGTCCCTGTTATGTATATAAAAGTACTGATCGGTGATGGTCATATCTCCCATCAGACTAGACGTTACGCCACAGCATTTTAAAGGGGCCACTACTTTTACCAAATATAACTTGTAATGGAGCACTAAATTCTGGTGATTAATATGCAGTTAAAATGTGTTCCCTCTCCTCCCCATGAGTGCATCCCCTAGGTCCAGAGATTAATTGTCGCTATAGGCAGCTTTGTAAGGATGGCCCTTCCTAGCTATGGTCTTGGACAGTTACTCCTGGGGGCCATATTTCAATGGACTACACTATAATTTGAGCTCTTTGAAAAACGTCTTTATATGGTTCCTGATCAATTTTAAGTATTTCTAAACCACTTTAACAACTTTTTGTGCTTGTAGCCTTAACCAGATTTAGGATAGAAAAATTATCAGGTGCAGTACTTGTTTGTATAGGGTCTAGCCTCCAGCAGTTGTGTAATGCCCTTCTCGTGCGGACTATGTTGGTGCATGTGTTGGACGCCCAGTGACCTGCTTAGTTTCATGGTGGAAGATGTTTTTAGTCCTCCACCCTGATGATGTCTTCCAAAAAATGTTCCTGTATGTTTCAGGAAGGAGCTCGGACTGGTTGTATAGCATTGAGGACAATGCAGGTTGTACGTGTAGGTGTCAGACTCTTCTCAGGTGTCAAACTTTCTAATATATGATCACTGCCTTAATACTGTATTCTGCACGGCTGTCACTCAGCAGTGGATTCACAGAAGTTTTTTTAATTTTTGGGTGCGTTCTCCTTTCCCTCGCCTTAAAGTTGTCCACACAACAGTGCATTTTTTGGCTGGTCAGAATGGTAGACGACGTCATTTGTGTTCTAGTAAAGAAATCAGATTAGACTTGACCGTGTGGATTTGGGTCTATTATCGGCACAGTCTTGCCTTTTCTTTAGCTGTCTAATGTTTCCTGACCTCCATGTTTTCTGGAGGAAATGTGCTGCAGCATTTAAACACAAAGTTGGGAATATGTTTGTCCATCTGGGGCCTGTAGATTTTGTATTTTCAAAAAATACAAAGTGTGATTTTATTAATGTTCGATGCATGAATCTAGGAGTCTGTGAAAAGCGGTGCAGATGGAGAACACGTGGTGTCATATATATTTGGTGCAACTCGCTCGGCACACTTTACCCTTTCCCTACCGATTAGTGTAGCACCAAAAAATGAAGTATCTTTTGAGGAAATCTGACACTCAAAGGTCTCAATCAGACATCCGTACGAGGAACTAAACAGATCAATTTTGATTTTTTTTTTCTTCATTTTTGGTTTGTCAATTTTTATGAATGTAGCAACTGAAATTCTTTTGTCATAGTAAAAAGTACATTTTTCCATCAAGCTACTCTTACATAGTAAACAGTAAAAAAAGTGTGCTTTTAGACTTGAATGTGCTATTTTGATCTTTAACTCAGTCTGCAAAAAAATAAATATGGGCAGGTCAAAAGCCCCATAGGCAATAATGGCTACGTGTTGTATCCATGAGAAACTGAATTACATTGAACTTCAGACGTCTGGATGAGGCCTTATCCTTGGACACATACCCTTGACACAACTAGCCTTTCAAGGTGTTTAATAGCCACATCTTGCAACCTTAAAGGTTTTGTTTGGGACTTTAACATTGATGGCCCATGCTTAGGATAGGTCAGCAATGTCTGATCGTTGGGGGTGCTGTTAAGCTGTTCTCAGCATCGGCGGCGGCTGGAACTGCTCAGTTACGGAGCAGCAAAGTGGTCGAGCTCTGCACATCCACTCCCTATTCAAATCAATAGGTGGCGGATGTGCAGTACTCGGCCGCGGCCATTATTCCTTGTATGGTGCTGTACAGTTTCGGACTATTCCAGGAGCCGCTGATCTGAGGAAGTGTTGCACCCCTACCAATCTGAAATTCATGACGTGTCCTAAGGATAGGCCATTAATGTTAAAGTCCCGGACAACCCTATTAAAGGGATATTCCCAAAAGTTATCACCTACTGTGGATAAGTTAGCTACCAGTCTGGGATAGGTCGGAGAAGTGATCACTTTTAATGTTGGAAATAACTTTTAAATGATGCCCTTTAATGATCATTTCCATATGCTGACACGTGTGCATGTTCCTGTCGTCCCATGAGCAGATAAGCATAGGTCCTGCTTGTCGGAATACCAGGGAAATGTATTATTTAACAGACACTATTGCTAATCTTAATCACATAAGCATTTAATGCTCTTACCTTTAGGCTAGCTTTTCCTGATAACTGATGTTTGGTGTTTCTATATATGTTGGTCTAGGAAAGGACCCACATGAAATGCCACGACAGAAACACTGTTAATTGTTGCAATATTTGAAAGAGGAAAAAAAAAACGAAAACAAAGAAATGACTGACCGAGTCTAGTTTACTCTTTTCTACATGGTGTTATTTGTTAAAACCAATGGGTTGACCTTAGCTGCTGCATTCCTTCTTGACATGCCGGGAGTACTGAGATCGTCACCAATATTGTATACTACAAAGTGTTTGGGGTATAATAAGCTCTGTAACCCCCCCCCCACACACCTACCCTTGTTATTTTTTATTTTTTTAATTTCAGTTCTAATCATGATAAAGAAAATCCTTGCATCTGTAATATTTTTTGTTAATTGGAAGAGGCAATGTGAAGTAAGAAATGTAAAATGTGCCATTGTATATTAACACTATACACTTTTCCACCAGTACAAAACTTTTTATAGCATGTATATTCATAATATGCTTAGTAAATAAAGATCTGGAGAAATCTGTGTGTTCTTTTACATGTGAGTGTAATGCGTGACAAATCTATTTTTTACTCTCTTATAGAACGCCATTAATTTCCACAGTGCCTTACAGACATCATCACTTTCCCCATAGGGGATTTAAAGAGAACCTGTCACCAGAAAAAATGATAACCTGCAGATATGGGGCTAATCTGCAGATTAATAGTGTTATTAACCTGGAAAAAAAAGACAGAAATCCAATACACAAATACCCTGCAATAGTGCATGAAACTAATACAGGGTACTTAGTTAACATAATTTTCATCAAAATAATGCAAAAGCCATCCCACCATGTCACAGTGACCCCATTTGGGACAGTACTAACTCTAATATTTAAACCTTACCATTTATCAAGTGCCAAGTCTTCACTCAATGTTGCTTTCCCTTTTCATTCAGGTGAGAATAAATTACACCCTAGATGTGAAATGCGCTGCTGCCACAAACCTAATTTGCTTTTGCTTGCTTGGGAAGGAAAAATGTTTGCACACCACAGACTTAATATATTTTAAACAGTCTTTTAAGGCCTTATTCAGATGTCCATAATATTTCATGTACACAGAAAAAAAGTGTCATTGGTGGTTTTGATCTGAGTTTACTGCATTTTTGGTTTGTGTCAGTTTTTACAATCAGTGTTTTATCAGTGATTTTCACATAGAAAGAAAACCATAGATTACACAGCTTTGCCTACCCATTATAATAATGTTAATCACTGATGGCATCTGTGTACTGTCCCTGGTTTTCACAGACCCATAGACTTAATAAAAAAGGACATGTCTTCGTGATTTTTTTTTGGCGGAGAAATGATCCACAATATATGTTTATTAAATGGACAGTAAAGTAATAAGGCTGTACTTATAGCAAGAAAAAAAATCTTTCTAAAAAGTGTGTGCGTCTTAGGATTCGCTCACACTGTTGTATGTTCTCTCGTGGAAGAGAATTGGGCTGATTATGCTAATGGCACTTGGCTCACGGCTATGTGCCCACGATGCAGAAATGAAGCAGAAAATTTCTGCAGCATTTCTGCATCTCCCTGGCAGAAAAAACGCATGCAGATTGTGCATGCGGTTTTCCTGCAGAATACATGCGGATTCACATGCGTTTCCGCATGCAGATTGACGAGCGCTTTCCAGGCGATAGCATCACTTGGATGCTATCCATGCAAACAGCATGGATTTATACAGTGTGAACCGTAAAAATTAAAACAAATAAAGCTATACTCACCCCCGATGCCCCGGCGTGGCTGCAGCGCTCGTTCCTGTCTGGTTCCTGGCTGCCGGCATATCGCGAGACAGAGCGGTGAAGGGCCTGCGGTCACATGACTGACACGTCACCGCAGGTCCTCAAGCGATGCTGGCATTCAGAGAGAAGCCGCCGGACAGGTGAATATAACTTTATTTGTTATTTTATTATTTTTTTACAGGTACAATGGTACCCAGGTCTGGATGAGAGTCTCCTCTCCTCCAGAACTGGGTACCATCCGCACATAGAGACGCATAGAAGCCGCTTGTAGAAATGTACAGTCGCGGTTTCTATGCGTCTCAATTCAAGTCAATGGCGGGAGTTCCGCTGCGCTACCGCAAAATTAAATGACATGCTGCGGATTTTTGTACGCAGCATAAACGCTGCGGAAAAATCCGCAGCATGTGCATAGAACATGCGGAATCCCCTTGGGGACCATGGGGTGCGGATTACCTAGCGTTTAACAAGCGTTTACGCTGCGGAAATTCCGCAGCATAAACGCTTGAAAAACGCTACGTGGGCACCCAGCCTGAGACAGTATTTGAGCAGAGTGTGATCTGATTTTCTCACATGAGAGAATAACATCACAGGTGCAGAGAAGACGGAGAACTTAATCTCTCCATTCTCTGTGCGTGCGTATATTAGATTGCCCAGAGTCCAGTCTGATGCTTCACATGCACCTATAGACTAGTATGGGTGTGGGTGATCCGTATATGAGATGCACTTGCAGCATCGGCATGAGCAACTAATCGCAGATCAGCACTGCCCCATAGTAAAACAATGGGCTGAATGCTATCCAATAAAACATTGCATAGCACTTGGCTGTATTATTCGCCAGTGTGACCAAACCTTAAAGTCCAGAGACAGCTTCTTCTGTGATCGAGAAGAACAATTACACCACGTCCTTCCCAATCACGGAGGAACTGCTCGCTCTCCTCCTTCCCAGCACTGATCAGTATTGCAGAGGATATAAAGCTCCCAGGACCTGCAATCACTAAAGCTGCACAGATGCTGCGGGGCCTCACTCACTGAAGGACCCTTCAGGGGATGTTATCAGTCGCGTCTCTAAGGAACGTCAAAATGTGGTAATATATGCAGTGTGTTTTGCTCTAAGGGGTAACGTTTCTCCTTGTGGAGAGTGACATGCTGGAGATGGCAGGGTAAGGAGAATTATAGACTGTGCAATAATCCTTGCACCAATTGCAGAGATATTCTTTAAAGGGAATCTGTCACCCTTAAAACGCTTTCAAATGGGCTATAGAGTGTTGTAGGGGACTTAGCCCCTACAACAGACCCGTTACCTAGTACTGAAAAAACAAGGGGAAAGGGAAAACGTATGTCAGCTCACCATGTAATAGCCAGACTCATCCAGTCCCAACGAAGTCTGGCAGCGGAGACGCCCAGGTCACGGGCTACCAAGGTTCAAGTAATGAGAAAGCAAGCAAAGATGTCTCCAGCAGGACCAGGGTTGTATATATCTTGTTAAAACTTCACTTTTAATTTCAAATTGTAAAAGCCAAGGATGAGTTACAGAATGAGCAATATAGCGGCTCTTAGGTACAGCACATTCCAACGCGTTTCGGCTAAACCTTATTCATGGAATAATGTGAGAACTAAGCCTACTAGCTGAAGTTAAATAAAAAACACTTCTTGGTGATTGCTTCAGGTGTTGGACCACAGCCCAGAGGAGAATTAACCCATTATTGGCAGCTAAAATTAACTACAGCAAAAAAGCACAAAAACTAAAAAAAGGTTTGAATGTGAGACAGGATCTCATTTTACAATACACTTAGTCTCACGTATTCATGTTCGACAGTACTTAGGAAATATATTATCAAAGTACTGTCGAACATGAATACGTGAGACTAAGTGTATTGTAAAATGAGATCCTGTCTCACATTCAAACCTTTTTTTAGTTTTTGTGCTTTTTTTGCTGTAGTTAATTTTAGCTGCCAATAATGGGTTAATTCTCCTCTGGGCTGTGGTCCAACACCTGAAGCAATCACCAAGAAGTGTTTTTTATTTAACTTCAGCTAGTAGGCTTAGTTCTCACATTATTCCATGAATAAGGTTTAGCCGAAACGCGTTGGAATGTGCTGTACCTAAGAGCCGCTATATTGCGCATTCTGTAACTCATCCTTGGCTTTTACAATTTGAAATTAAAAGTGAAGTTTTAACAAGATATATACAACCCTGGTCCTGCTGGAGACATCTTTGCTTGCTTTCTCGTTACCTAGTACTGGTACAGTGCCTGAGAAAATAACTTTTTTTTACATGAACATAAGGCGGCTTTGGTGCACCCTTGCTGTAGCCAAAAGTTTGGTGCACCGTTCTGCCTCCTCATTTCCTTATTGGGGCCCTTCCACCACTTCTCAGTGATAGTGCCCGCTTCCCAGAGCAAGCACTGTCTGAATGCTGCTGGTGTTAATTTAAAAGTTATTTTCAGTCACTGTACCAGTAATCGGTACATTGCTAGTATGATTGTTATAGGGGTTATCCAAGATTTCTTAAAAAGCAGGAAAACTGCTAACAATGTGTTAAAATAATATTATCATTCTTATTCAATTCCTTGCAATAATATTATGTCCATCATTCACATGACCGCTACACGTGCTGTACATGCCAATGCTTTTTAAAATTATTTTAGCTTATTTCCAATTGTTACAGTTAAAAAAAAAACCTGCAAAAAGACCTTCATGTTCATAAAAATTATATAATAGATCATACACCAAGTGGATACATCTGGTTTAAAATGCTACATTGTACCTTCTGTTCTGGGCTCACGTGGCAAGGTGGATTCTCAGCAGCACGGATTGGAAGCGATGGCACTGGATCTGAATGGCACGTGGAATAGCTATGTACTTTACAGCTGGAAATGCAGCATAGCAGGTGGATAAGCGGAGTTGGAAGCACTAAATGCATCAGAGCCATACGTATGCACAGGAACAGCAGAGGTGTGTAGGTAAACTGGTAACTTGCAGCAGGAGTGTGATTGCAGACCGGAACAGTAGAGTTGTATGGGTAATGTAGTACCTTGTTACAGGAGCGCAGAAGCACACCGGTATATCAGGGACAATTTGGTTATAAGATAACCTTGAAGTAGCAATTGAAAGGGTGGTCAGCACCAGGAATAGCAGACAATAGTATGTGATCAGGTACCCTGATTCAGGAGAGTAAGGATTGGTCAGCACCAGGAACAGCAGAGACAAGTTTATTATTCGGTACCTTGCTAGAAGAGTTGAGGGTACGGAGTGTACAACGACTAGCAGGACTGAGCTACTTTATATGCCCTTTTCCTCTTCTATCACACAATGATATAAATAAGTTTACCTGCAGCCACTAGTAAAAGGAACTCAATGCACAGATCTATACCACTACCCTTCAATGGAAGCTGTTAAAATCTGTATGCACTGAGCTTCCCCTGGTGGTGGCTCAAGGTAACTGCTAGGTAAAAGAATTCAACCCATCCTTCGTGTCTAAGGCCAGATTCACACATCCATGTTTCACAGTCTTGGCTGTGATTCATGCACTGCTGCTGGTCTGACCCAAACTGAATAGTCTGATAGTCATATGTTGTTATCATGTTTGGGTGAGGAGATGCACAGCCGGCTCGTGCAATGTGGTTTGTACTTGGAACATGAAACTTGGATGTGGGAATCAGGCCGAAGTTGGATGGCCCATCTGATCATGTTACTTGCCCCCAAACATAGCATCTAATGTCGACCTTGGCATCACATGCGGCAAACTTTACACCCACCTGTGGAGTCAAATAAGTAGACAAGACTGCTTGCCCCCCTCGTGCTGAGGTCTTTGTCCTAACGTGGCAGCCACATCATGGGATCCTACTCATACAAAAAATGCAGGTGATTTTAGGTTGAAACTAAAACAGTGTGGCTGAACGCTACCAAACCATAACCCCACTCGGTGGCCAGTGGGTGCATAATTCATCAGTAACATTGTGCGACCATTAGCTAATATAGGTCACCTTGGTTTGGCATAGTCTAGTCTTACCATTTAAAAGAGTTGTCCAGGCAGGTTTATTTTGCCATGCTGCTCCGTCGTGGGGCAAAAGCTGTGGCCTGACTGGTGCATCTGAATACACCTTTAGGGGACAGCTACATGGAACATTTCAATGTAGTAAAAAACGCACACAGTTTTTAAAGCATTTTATGTTAGTATAAAGAGGACCTATCGCCTAGTCAAGTGTCCAGTTTTTGCTCTTGTTTTATTCCTGCAGCACCCCATCATTTTTTTTTTAATTCGCCATACAGTTCCAGACATATGGGCCTTTTTTTATGCTAAGTTTTATGGTCTTTACAAGGGGACAGTGCTCACAGGATCCTCTGGGGCGTGTCTTTAGCCTGCCCTGTAATATTCCTCTGGGGCGTGTCTTTAGGCTGTCCTGTAATGTTACTCTGTGATCCTCTGGGGCGTGTCTTTAGCTTGCTCTGTAATATTACTCTGTGATCCTCTGGGGTGTGTCTTTAGCCTGAGCTGTAATATTACTCTGTGATTCTCTAGGGCGTGTCTTTAGCCTGCCCTGTAATATTACTCTGTGATCCTCTGGGGCGTGTCTTTAGCCTGCTCTGTAATATTACTCTGTGATCCTCTGGTCCGTGTCTTTAGCCCGCCCTGTAATATTAATCTGTGATCCTTTGGGACGTGTCTTTAGCCAGCCCTGTAATATTACTCTGTGATACTCTGGGGAGTGTCTTTAGCCCGCCCTGTAATATTACTCTGTGATCCTTTGGGGCGTGTCTTTAGCCTGCCCTGTAATATTACTCTGTGATCCTCTGGGGCGTGTCTTTAGCCCGACCCTGTAATATTACTCTGTGATCCTCTGGGGTGTGTCTTTAGCCCGCTCTGTAATATTACTCTGTGATCCTCTGGGGTGTGTCTTTAGCCCGCCCTGTAATATTACTCTGTGATCCTCTGGGGCGTGTCTTTATCCCGCCCTGTAATATTACTCTGTGATCCTCTGGGGCGTGTCTTTAGCCCGCTCTGTAATATTACTCTGTGATCCTCTGGGGCGTGTCTTTATCCCGCCCTGTAATATTACTCTGTGATTCTCTGGGGCGTGTCTTTATCCCGCCCTGTAATATTACTCTGTGATCCTCTGGGGCGTGTCTTTAGCCCGCCCTGTAATATTACTCTGTGATCCTCTGGGGTGTGTCTTTATCTCGCCCTGTAATATTACTCTGTGATCCTCTGGGGCGTGTCTTTAGCCCGCCCTGTAATATTACTCTGTGATCCTCTGGGGCGTGTCTTTAACCCACCCTGTAATATTACTCTGTGATCCTCTGGGGCGTGTCTTTAGCCCGCCCTGTAATATTACTCTGTGATCCTCTGGGGCGTGTCTTTAGCCCACCCTGTAATATTACTCTGTGATCCTCTGGGGCGTGTCTTTAGCCCGCTCTGTAATATTACTCTGTGATCCTCTGGGGTGTGTCTTTAGCCTGCCCTGTAATATTACTCTTTGATCCTCTGGGGTGTGTCTTTAGCCCGCCCTGTAATATTACTCTGTGATCCTCTGGGGCGTGTCTTTAGCCCGCTCTGTAATATTACTCTGTGATTCTCTGGGGCGTGTCTATCCCGCCCTGTAATATTACTCTGTGATCCTCTGGGGAGTGTCTTTAGCACGCCCTGTAATATTACTCTGTGATCCTCTGGGGCGTGTCTTTAGCCCGCCCTGTAATATTACTCTGTGATCCTCTGGGGCGTGTCTTTAGCCCGCCCTGTAATATTAATCTGTGATCCTCTGGGGCGTGTCTTTAGCCTGCCCTGTAATATTACTCTGTGATCCTCTGGGGCGTGTCTTTAGCCTGCCCTGTAATATTCCTCTGTGATCCTCTGGGGCGTGTCTTTAGGCTGTCCTGTAATGTTACTCTGTGATCCTCTGGGGCGTGTCTTTAGGCTGTGATGTAATGTTACTCTGTGATCCTCTGGGGCGTGTCTTTAACCTGCCCTGTAATATTACTCTGTGATCCTCTGGGGCATGTCTTTAGCTTGCTCTGTAATATTACTCTGTGATCCTCTGGGGCGTGTCTTTAGCCTGCCCTGTAATATTACTCTGTGATCCTCTGGGGCGTGTCTTTAGCCTGCTCTGTAATATTACTCTGTGATCCTCTGGTCCGTGTCCTTAGCCCGCCCTGTAATATTACTATGTGATCCTCTGGGGCGTGTCTTTAGCCTGCTCTGTAATATTACTCTGTGATCCTCTGGTCCGTTTCTTTAGCCCGCCCTGTAATATTACTCTGTGATCCTTTGGGACGTGTCTTTAGCCAGCCCTGTAATATTACTCTGTGATCCTCTGGGGCGTGTCTTTAGCCCGCCCTGTCATATTACTCTGTGATCCTCTGGGGCGTGTCTTTAGCCCGCCCTGTAATATTACTTTGTGATCCTCTGGGGCGTGTCTTTAGCCCACCCTGTAATATTACTCTGTGATCCTCTGGGGCGTGTCTTTAGCCCGCCCTGTAATATTACTCTGTGATCCTCTGGGGCGTGTCTTTAGCCCGCTCTGTAATATTACTCTGTGATCCTCTGGGGCGTCTCTTTAGCCCGCTCTGTAATATTACTCTGTGATCCTCTGGGGTGTGTCTTTAGCCCGCTCTGTAATATTACTCTGTGATCCTCTGGGGTGTGTCTTTAGCCCGCCCTGTAATATTACTCTGTGATCCTCTGGGGCGTGTCTTTATCCCGCCCTGTAATATTACTCTGTGATCCTCTGGGGCGTGTCTTTAGCCCACTCTGTAATATTACTCTGTGATCCTCTGGGGCGTATCTTTATCCCGCCCTGTAATATTACTCTGTGATCCTCTGGGGCGTGTCTTTATCCCGCCCTGTAATATTTCTCTGTGATCCTCTGGGGCGTGTCTTTAGCCCGCCCTGTAATATTACTCTGTGATCCTCTGGGGCGTGTCTTTAGCCCGCCCTGTAATATTACTTTGTGATCCTCTGGGGCGTGTCTTTAGCCCACCCTGTAATATTACTCTGTGATCCTCTGGGGCGTGTCTTTAGCCCGCCCTGTAATATTACTCTGTGATCCTCTGGGGCGTGTCTTTAGCCCGCTCTGTAATATTACTCTGTGATCCTCTGGGGCGTGTCTTTAGCCCGCTCTGTAATATTACTCTGTGATCCTCTGGGGTGTGTCTTTAGCCCGCTCTGTAATATTACTCTGTGATCCTCTGGGGTGTGTCTTTAGCCTGCCCTGTAATATTACTCTTTGATCCTCTGGGGTGTGTCTTTAGCCCGCCCTGTAATATTACTCTGTGATCCTCTGGGGCGTGTCTTTAGCCCGCTCTGTAATATTACTCTGTGATCCTCTGGGGCGTGTCTTTAGCCCGCTCTGTAATATTACTCTGTGATTCTCTGGGGCGTGTCTTTATCCCGCCCTGTAATATTACTCTGTGATCCTCTGGGGCGTGTCTTTAGCCCGCCCTGTAATATTACGCTGTGATCCTCTGTGGCGTGTCTTTAGCACGCCCTGTAATATTACTCTGTGATCCTCTGGGGCGTGTCTTTATCCCGCCCTGTAATATTACTCTGTGATCCTCTGGGGCGTGTCTTTAGCCCGCCCTGTAATATTAATCTGTGATCCTCTGGGGCGTGTCTTTATCCCGCCCTGTAATATTACTCTGTGATCCTCTGGGGCGTGTCTTTAGCCCGCCCTGTAATATTACTCTGTGATCCTCTGGGGTGTGTCTTTAGCCCGCCCTGTAATATTACTCTGTGATCCTCTGGGGCGTGTCTTTAGCCCGCCCTGTAATATTACTCTGTGATCCTCTGGGGCGTGTCTTTTGCCCGCCCTGTAATATTACTCTGTGATCCTCTGGGGCGTGTCTTCATCCCGCCCTGTAATATTACTCTGTGATCCTCTGGGGTGTGTCTTTAGCCCGCTCTGTAATATTATTCTGTGATCCTCTGGGGCGTGTCTTTAGCTCGCCCTGTAATATTACTCTGTGATCCTCTGGGGTGTGTCTTTAGCCCGCTCTGTAATATTATTCTGTGATCCTCTGGGGCGTGTCTTTATCCCGCCCTGTAATATTACTCTGTGATCCTCTGGTGTGTGTCTTCATCCCGCCCTGTAATATTACTCTGTGATCCTCTGGGGCACGTCTTTATCCTGCCCTGTAATTTTACTCTGTGATCCTCTGGGGCGTGTCTTTAGCATGCCCTGTAATATTACTCTGTGATTCTCTGGGGCGTGTCTTTATCCCGCCCTGTAATATTACTCTGTGATCCTCTTGGGTGTGTCTTTAGCCTGTTCTGTAATATTACTCTGATCCTCTGGGGCGTGTCTTTGGTCCGCCCTGTAATATTACTCTGTGATCCTCTGGGGCGTGTCTTTAGCCCGCCCTGTAATATTACTCTGTGATCCTCTGGGGCGTGTCTTTAGGCTGTCCTGTAATGTTACTTTGTGATCCTCTGGGGCGTGTCTTTAGGCTGTGATGTAATGTTACTCTGTGATCCTCTGGGGCGTGTCTTTAACCTGCCCTGTAATATTACTCTGTGATCCTTTGGGGCGTGTCTTTAGCTTGCTCTGTAATATTACTCTGTGATCCTCTGGGGCGTGTCTTTAGCCTGAGCTGTAATATTACTCTGTGATTCTCTGGGGCGTGTCTTTAGCCTGCCCTGTAATATTACTCTGTGATCCTTTGGGACGTGTCTTTAGCCAGCCCTGTAATATTACTCTGTGATCCTCTGGGGAGTGTCTTTAGCCCGCCCTGTAATATTACTCTGTGATCCTTTGGGGCGTGTCTTTAGCCCGCCCTGTAATATTACTCTGTGATCCTCTGGGGCGTGTCTTTAGCCCGCCCTGTAATATTACTCTGTGATCCTCTGGGGCGTGTCTTTAGCCCGCTCTGTAATATTACTCTGTGATCCTCTGGGGCATCTCTTTAGCCCACTCTGTAATATTACTCTGTGATCCTCTGGGGTGTGTCTTTAGCCCACTCTGTAATATTACTCTGTGATCCTCTGGGGTGTGTCTTTAGCCTGCCCTGTAATATTACTCTTTGATCCTCTGGTGTGTGTCTTTAGCCCGCCCTGTAATATTACTCTGTGATCCTCTGGGGCGTGTCTTTAGCCTGCTCTGTAATATTACTCTGTGATCCTCTGGGGCGTGTCTTTAGCCCGCTCTGTAATATTACTCTGTGATTCTCTGGGGCGTGTCTTTATCCCGCCCTGTAATATTACTCTGTGATCCTCTGGGGCGTGTCTTTAGCCCGCCCTGTAATATTACGCTGTGATCCTCTGGGGCGTGTCTTTAGCATGCCCTGTAATATTACTCTGTGATCCTCTGGGTCGTGTCTTTAGCCCGCCCTGGAATATTACTCTGTGATCTTCTGGGGCGTGTCTTTAGCCCGCCCTGTAATATTAATCTGTGATCTTCTGGGGCGTGTCTTTAGCCTGCCCTGTAATATTACTCTGTGATCCTCTGGGGCGTGTCTTTATCCCGCCCTGTAATATTACTCTGTGATCCTCTGGTCCGTGTCTTTAGCCCGCCCTGTAATATTACTCTGTGATCCTCTGGGGCGTGTCTTTAGCCTGCTCTGTAATATTACTCTGTGATCCTCTGGTCCATGTCTTTAGCCCGCCCTGTAATATTACTCTGTGATCCTTTGGGACGTGTCTTTAGCCAGCCCTGTAATATTACTCTGTGATCCCCTGGGGAGTGTCTTTAGCCCGCCCTGTAATATTACTCTGTGATCCTTTGGGGCGTGTCTTTAGCCTGCCCTGTAATATTACTCTGTGATCCTCTGGGGCGTGTCTTTAGCCCGACCCTGTAATATTACTCTGTGATCCTCTGGGGTGTGTCTTTAGCCGACTCTGTAATATTACTCTGTGATCCTCTGGGGCGTGTCTTTAACTCGCCCTGTAATATTACTCTGTGATCCTCTGGGGCGCGTCTTCAGCCTGCCCTGTAATTTTACTCTGTGATCCTCTGGAGCGTGTCTTTAGCCTGCTCTGTAATATTACTCTGTGATCCTCTGGGGCGTGTCTTTAGCCTGCTCTGTAATATTACTCTGTGATCCTCTGGGGCGTGTCTTTTTCCCACCCTGTAATATTACTCTGTGATCCTCTGGGGCGTGTCTTTATCCTGCCCTGTAATATTACTCTGTGATCCTCTGGGGCGTGTCTTTAGCATGCCCTGTAATATTACTCTGTGATCCTCTGGGGCGTGTCTTTATCCCGCCCTGTAATATTACTCTGTGATCCTCTGGGGCGTGTCTTTAGCTCGCCCTGTAATATTACTCTGTGATCCTCTGGGGCGTGTCTTTAGCCTGCCCTGTAATTTTACTCTGTGATCCACTGGAGCGTGTCTTTAGCCTGCTCTGTAATATTACTCTGTGATCCTCTGGGGCGTGTCTTTAGCCTTCTCTGTAATATTAATCTGTGATCCTCTGGGGCGTGTCTTTATCCCGCCCTGTAATATTACTCTGTGATCCTCTGGGGCGTGTCTTTATTCCGCCCTGTAATATTACTCTGTGATCCTCTGGGGCGTGTCTCTATCCTGCCCTGTAATATTACTCTGTGATCCTCTGGGGCGTGTCTTTAGCATGCCCTGTAATATTCCTCTGTGATCCTCTGGGGCGTGTCTTTATCCCGCCCTGTAATATTACTCTGTGATCCTCTTGGGCGTGTCTTTAGCCTGATCTGTAATATTACTCTGTGGTCCTCTGGGGCGTGTCTTCATCCCGCCCTGTAATATTACTCTGTGATCCTCTGGGGTGTGTCTTTAGCCCGCCCTGTAATATTACTCTGTGATCCTCTGGGGCGTGTCTTTAGCCCGCCCTGTAATATTACTCTGTGATCCTCTGGGGCGTGTCTTTAGCCCGCCCTGTAATATTAATCTGTGATCCTCTGGGGCGTGTCTTTAGCCTGCCCTGTAATATTACTCTGTGATCCTCTGGGGCGTGTCTTTAGCCTGCCCTGTAATATTCCTCTGTGATCCTCTGGGGCGTGTCTTTAGGCTGTCCTGTAATGTTACTCTGTGATCCTCTGGGGCGTGTCTTTAGGCTGTGATGTAATGTTACTCTGTGATCCTCTGGGGCGTGTCTTTAACCTGCCCTGTAATATTACTCTGTGATCCTCTGGGGCATGTCTTTAGCTTGCTCTGTAATATTACTCTGTGATCCTCTGGGGCGTGTCTTTAGCCTGCCCTGTAATATTACTCTGTGATCCTCTGGGGCGTGTCTTTAGCCTGCTCTGTAATATTACTCTGTGATCCTCTGGTCCGTGTCCTTAGCCCGCCCTGTAATATTACTATGTGATCCTCTGGGGCGTGTCTTTAGCCTGCTCTGTAATATTACTCTGTGATCCTCTGGTCCGTTTCTTTAGCCCGCCCTGTAATATTACTCTGTGATCCTTTGGGACGTGTCTTTAGCCAGCCCTGTAATATTACTCTGTGATCCTCTGGGGCGTGTCTTTAGCCCGCCCTGTCATATTACTCTGTGATCCTCTGGGGCGTGTCTTTAGCCCGCCCTGTAATATTACTTTGTGATCCTCTGGGGCGTGTCTTTAGCCCACCCTGTAATATTACTCTGTGATCCTCTGGGGCGTGTCTTTAGCCCGCCCTGTAATATTACTCTGTGATCCTCTGGGGCGTGTCTTTAGCCCGCTCTGTAATATTACTCTGTGATCCTCTGGGGCGTCTCTTTAGCCCGCTCTGTAATATTACTCTGTGATCCTCTGGGGTGTGTCTTTAGCCCGCTCTGTAATATTACTCTGTGATCCTCTGGGGTGTGTCTTTAGCCCGCCCTGTAATATTACTCTGTGATCCTCTGGGGTGTGTCTTTATCCCGCCCTGTAATATTACTCTGTGATCCTCTGGGGCGTGTCTTTAGCCCACTCTGTAATATTACTCTGTGATCCTCTGGGGCGTATCTTTATCCCGCCCTGTAATATTACTCTGTGATCCTCTGGGGCGTGTCTTTATCCCGCCCTGTAATATTTCTCTGTGATCCTCTGGGGCGTGTCTTTAGCCCGCCCTGTAATATTACTCTGTGATCCTCTGGGGCGTGTCTTTAGCCCGCCCTGTAATATTACTTTGTGATCCTCTGGGGCGTGTCTTTAGCCCACCCTGTAATATTACTCTGTGATCCTCTGGGGCGTGTCTTTAGCCCGCCCTGTAATATTACTCTGTGATCCTCTGGGGCGTGTCTTTAGCCCGCTCTGTAATATTACTCTGTGATCCTCTGGGGCGTGTCTTTAGCCCGCTCTGTAATATTACTCTGTGATCCTCTGGGGTGTGTCTTTAGCCCGCTCTGTAATATTACTCTGTGATCCTCTGGGGTGTGTCTTTAGCCTGCCCTGTAATATTACTCTTTGATCCTCTGGGGTGTGTCTTTAGCCCGCCCTGTAATATTACTCTGTGATCCTCTGGGGCGTGTCTTTAGCCCGCTCTGTAATATTACTCTGTGATCCTCTGGGGCGTGTCTTTAGCCCGCTCTGTAATATTACTCTGTGATTCTCTGGGGCGTGTCTTTATCCCGCCCTGTAATATTACTCTGTGATCCTCTGGGGCGTGTCTTTAGCCCGCCCTGTAATATTACGCTGTGATCCTCTGTGGCGTGTCTTTAGCACGCCCTGTAATATTACTCTGTGATCCTCTGGGGCGTGTCTTTATCCCGCCCTGTAATATTACTCTGTGATCCTCTGGGGCGTGTCTTTAGCCCGCCCTGTAATATTAATCTGTGATCCTCTGGGGCGTGTCTTTATCCCGCCCTGTAATATTACTCTGTGATCCTCTGGGGCGTGTCTTTAGCCCGCCCTGTAATATTACTCTGTGATCCTCTGGGGTGTGTCTTTAGCCCGCCCTGTAATATTACTCTGTGATCCTCTGGGGCGTGTCTTTAGCCCGCCCTGTAATATTACTCTGTGATCCTCTGGGGCGTGTCTTTAGCCCGCCCTGTAATATTACTCTGTGATCCTCTGGGGCGTGTCTTCATCCCGCCCTGTAATATTACTCTGTGATCCTCTGGGGTGTGTCTTTAGCCCGCTCTGTAATATTGTTCTGTGATCCTCTGGGGCGTGTCTTTAGCTCGCCCTGTAATATTACTCTGTGATCCTCTGGGGTGTGTCTTTAGCCCGCTCTGTAATATTATTCTGTGATCCTCTGGGGCGTGTCTTTATCCCGCCCTGTAATATTACTCTGTGATCCTCTGGTGTGTGTCTTCATCCCGCCCTGTAATATTACTCTGTGATCCTCTGGGGCACGTCTTTATCCTGCCCTGTAATTTTACTCTGTGATCCTCTGGGGCGTGTCTTTAGCATGCCCTGTAATATTACTCTGTGATTCTCTGGGGCGTGTCTTTATCCCGCCCTGTAATATTACTCTGTGATCCTCTTGGGTGTGTCTTTAGCCTGTTCTGTAATATTACTCTGATCCTCTGGGGCGTGTCTTTGGTCCGCCCTGTAATATTACTCTGTGATCCTCTGGGGCGTGTCTTTAGCCCGCCCTGTAATATTACTCTGTGATCCTCTGGGGCGTGTCTTTAGGCTGTTCTGTAATGTTACTTTGTGATCCTCTGGGGCGTGTCTTTAGGCTGTGATGTAATGTTACTCTGTGATCCTCTGGGGCGTGTCTTTAACCTGCCCTGTAATATTACTCTGTGATCCTTTGGGGCGTGTCTTTAGCTTGCTCTGTAATATTACTCTGTGATCCTCTGGGGCGTGTCTTTAGCCTGAGCTGTAATATTACTCTGTGATTCTCTGGGGCGTGTCTTTAGCCTGCCCTGTAATATTACTCTGTGATCCTTTGGGACGTGTCTTTAGCCAGCCCTGTAATATTACTCTGTGATCCTCTGGGGAGTGTCTTTAGCCCGCCCTGTAATATTACTCTGTGATCCTTTGGGGCGTGTCTTTAGCCCGCCCTGTAATATTACTCTGTGATCCTCTGGGGCGTGTCTTTAGCCCGCCCTGTAATATTACTCTGTGATCCTCTGGGGCGTGTCTTTAGCCCGCTCTGTAATATTACTCTGTGATCCTCTGGGGCATCTCTTTAGCCCACTCTGTAATATTACTCTGTGATCCTCTGGGGTGTGTCTTTAGCCCACTCTGTAATATTACTCTGTGATCCTCTGGGGTGTGTCTTTAGCCTGCCCTGTAATATTACTCTTTGATCCTCTGGTGTGTGTCTTTAGCCCGCCCTGTAATATTACTCTGTGATCCTCTGGGGCGTGTCTTTAGCCTGCTCTGTAATATTACTCTGTGATCCTCTGGGGCGTGTCTTTAGCCCGCTCTGTAATATTACTCTGTGATTCTCTGGGGCGTGTCTTTATCCCGCCCTGTAATATTACTCTGTGATCCTCTGGGGCGTGTCTTTAGCCCGCCCTGTAATATTACGCTGTGATCTTCTGGGGCGTGTCTTTAGCCTGCCCTGTAATATTACTCTGTGATCCTCTGGGGCGTGTCTTTATCCCGCCCTGTAATATTACTCTGTGATCCTCTGGTCCGTGTCTTTAGCCCGCCCTGTAATATTACTCTGTGATCCTCTGGGGCGTGTCTTTAGCCTGCTCTGTAATATTACTCTGTGATCCTCTGGTCCATGTCTTTAGCCCGCCCTGTAATATTACTCTGTGATCCTTTGGGACGTGTCTTTAGCCAGCCCTGTAATATTACTCTGTGATCCCCTGGGGAGTGTCTTTAGCCCGCCCTGTAATATTACTCTGTGATCCTTTGGGGCGTGTCTTTAGCCTGCCCTGTAATATTACTCTGTGATCCTCTGGGGCGTGTCTTTAGCCCGACTCTGTAATATTACTCTGTGATCCTCTGGGGTGTGTCTTTAGCCGACTCTGTAATATTACTCTGTGATCCTCTGGGGCGTGTCTTTAACTCGCCCTGTAATATTACTCTGTGATCCTCTGGGGCGCGTCTTCAGCCTGCCCTGTAATTTTACTCTGTGATCCTCTGGAGCGTGTCTTTAGCCTGCTCTGTAATATTACTCTGTGATCCTCTGGGGCGTGTCTTTAGCCTGCTCTGTAATATTACTCTGTGATCCTCTGGGGCGTGTCTTTTTCCCACCCTGTAATATTACTCTGTGATCCTCTGGGGCGTGTCTTTATCCTGCCCTGTAATATTACTCTGTGATCCTCTGGGGCGTGTCTTTAGCATGCCCTGTAATATTACTCTGTGATCCTCTGGGGCGTGTCTTTATCCCGCCCTGTAATATTACTCTGTGATCCTCTGGGGCGTGTCTTTAGCTCGCCCTGTAATATTACTCTGTGATCCTCTGGGGCGTGTCTTTAGCCTGCCCTGTAATTTTACTCTGTGATCCACTGGAGCGTGTCTTTAGCCTGCTCTGTAATATTACTCTGTGATCCTCTGGGGCGTGTCTTTAGCCTTCTCTGTAATATTACTCTGTGATCCTCTGGGGCGTGTCTTTATCCCGCCCTGTAATATTACTCTGTGATCCTCTGGGGCGTGTCTTTATTCCGCCCTGTAATATTACTCTGTGATCCTCTGGGGCGTGTCTCTATCCTGCCCTGTAATATTACTCTGTGATCCTCTGGGGCGTGTCTTTAGCATGCCCTGTAATATTCCTCTGTGATCCTCTGGGGCGTGTCTTTATCCCGCCCTGTAATATTACTCTGTGATCCTCTTGGGCGTGTCTTTAGCCTGATCTGTAATATTACTCTGTGATCCTCTGGGGCGTGTCTTCATCCCGCCCTGTAATATTACTCTGTGATCCTCTGGGGTGTGTCTTTAGCCCGCCCTGTAATATTACTCTGTGATCCTCTGGGGCGTGTCTTTAGCCCGCCCTGTAATATTACTCTGTGATCCTCTGGGGCGTGTCTTTAGCCCGCCCTGTAATATTACTCTGTGATCCTCTGGGGCGTGTCTTCATCCCGCCCTGTAATATTACTCTGTGATCCTCTGGGGCGTGTCTTTAGCCCGCTCTGTAATATTACTCTGTGATCCTCTGGGGCGTGCCTTTAGCCCGCTCTGTAATATTACTCTGTGATTCTCTGGGGCGTGTCTTTATCCCGCCCTGTAATATTACTCTGTGATCCTCTGGGGCGTGTCTTTAGCCCGCCCTGTAATATTACGCTGTGATCCTCTGGGGCGTGTCTTTAGCACGCCCTGTAATATTACTCTGTGATCCTCTGGGGCGTGTCTTTAGCTCGCCCTGTAATATTACTCTGTGATCCTCTGGGGCGTGTCTTTAGCCCGCCCTGTAATATTACTCTGTGATCCTCTGGGGTGTGTCTTTAGCCCGCTCTGTAATATTACTCTGTGATCCTCTGGGGTGTGTCTTTAGCCCGCCCTGTAATATTACTCTGTGATCCTCTGGGGCGTGTCTTTATCCCGCCATGTAATATTACTCTGTGATCCTCTGGGGCGTGTCTTTATCCCGCCCTGTAATATTACTCTGTGATCCTCTGGGGCGTGTCTTTAGCCCGCCCTGTCATATTACTCTGTGATCCTCTGGGGCGTGTCTTTAGCCCGCCCTGTAATATTACTCTGTGATCCTCTGGGGCGTGTCTTTAGCCCGCTCTGTAATATTACTCTGTGATCCTCTGGGGCGTTACTTTAGCCCGCTCTGTAATATTACTCTGTGATCCTCTGGGGTGTATCTTTAGCCCGCTCTGTAATATTACTCTGTGATCCTCTGGGGTGTGTCTTTAGCCCACCCTGTAATATTACTCTGTGATCCTCTGGGGTGTGTCTTTATCCCGCCCTGTAATATTACTCTGTGATCCTCTGGGGCGTGTCTTTAGCCCGCTCTGTAATATTACTCTGTGATCCTCTGTGGCGTGTCTTTATCCCGCCCTGTAATATTACTCTGTGATCCTCTGGGGCGTGTCTTTATCCCGCCCTGTAATATTTCTCTGTGATCCTCTGGGGCGTGTCTTTAGCCCACCCTATAATATTACTCTGTGATCCTCTGGGGTGTGTCTTTAGCCTGCCCTGTAATATTACTCTTTGATCCTCTGGGGTGTGTCTTTAGCCCGCCCTGTAATATTACTCTGTGATCCTCTGGGGCGTGTCTTTAGCCTGCTCTGTAATATTACTCTGTGATCCTCTGGGGCCTGTCTTTAGCCTGCTCTGTAATATTACTCTGTGATCCTCTGGGGCGTGTCTTTAGCCCGCTCTGTTATATTACTCTGTGATTCTCTGGGGCGTGTCTTTATCCCACCCTGTAATATTACTCTGTGATCCTCTGGGGTGTGTCTTTAGCCCGCCCTGTAATATTACGCTGTGATCCTCTGGGGCGTGTCTTTAGCACGCCCTGTAATATTACTCTGTGATCCTCTGGGGCGTGTCTTTAGCCCGCCCTGTAATATTACTCTGTGATCCTCTGGGGCGTGTCTTTAGCCCGCCCTGTAATATTAATCTGTGATCCTCTGGGGCGTGTCTTTAGCCTGCCCTGTAATATTACTCTGTGATCCTCTGGGGCGTGTCTTTATCCCGCCCTGTAATATTACTCTGTGATCCTCTGGGGCGTGTCTTTAGCCCGCCCTGTAATATTACTCTGTGATCCTCTGGGGTGTGTCTTTAGCCCGCTCTGTAATATTATTCTGTGATCCTCTGGGGCGTGTCTTTAGCCCGCCCTGTAATATTATGCTGTGATCCTCTGGGGCGTGTCTTTAGCTCGCCCTGTAATATTACTCTGTGATCCTCTGGGGCGTGTCTTTAGCCTGCCCTGTAATTTTACTCTGTGATCCACTGGAGCGTGTCTTTAGCCTGCTCTGTAATATTACTCTGTGATCCTCTGGGGCGTGTCTTTAGCCTTCTCTGTAATATTACTCTGTGATCCTCTGGGGCGTGTCTTTATCCCGCCCTGTAATATTACTCTGTGATCCTCTGGGGCGTGTCTTTATTCCGCCCTGTAATATTACTCTGTGATCCTCTGGGGCGTGTCTCTATCCTGCCCTGTAATATTACTCTGTGATCCTCTGGGGCGTGTCTTTAGCATGCCCTGTAATATTCCTCTGTGATCCTCTGGGGCGTGTCTTTATCCCGCCCTGTAATATTACTCTGTGATCCTCTTGGGCGTGTCTTTAGCCTGATCTGTAATATTACTCTGTGATCCTCTGGGGCGTGTCTTCATCCCGCCCTGTAATATTACTCTGTGATCCTCTGGGGTGTGTCTTTAGCCCGCTCTGTAATATTATTCTGTGATCCTCTGGGGCGTGTCTTTAGCCCGCCCTGTAATATTACTCTGTGATCCTCTGGGGTGTGTCTTTAGCTCGCCCTGTAATATTACTCTGTGATCCTCTGGGGCGCGTCTTTAGCCTGCAATGTAATTTTACTCTGTGATCCTCTGGAGCGTGTCTTTAGCCTGCTCTGTAATATTACTCTGTGATCCTCTGGGGCGTGTCTTTATCCCACCCTGTAATATTACTCTGTGATCCTCTGGGGCGTGTCTTTATCCTGCCCTGTAATATTACTCTGTGATCCACTGGGGCGTGTCTTTAGCATGCCCTGTAATATTACTCTGTGATCCTCTGGGGCGTGTCTTTAGCCTGCCCTGTAATTTTACTCTGTGATCCTCTGGAGCGTGTTTTTAGCCTGCTCTGTAATATTACTTTGTGATCCTCTGGGGCGTGTCTTTAGCCCGCCCTGTAATATTACTCTGTGATCCTCTGGGGCGTGTCTTCATCCCGCCCTGTAATATTACTCTGTGATCCTCTGGGGTGTGTCTTTAGCCCGCTCTGTAATATTATTCTGTGATCCTCTGGGGCGTGTCTTTAGCTCGCCCTGTAATATTACTCTGTGATCCTCTGGGGTGTGTCTTTAGCCCGCTCTGTAATATTATTCTGTGATCCTCTGGGGCGTGTCTTTATCCCGCCCTGTAATATTACTCTGTGATCCTCTGGTGTGTGTCTTCATCCCGCCCTGTAATATTACTCTGTGATCCTCTGGGGCACGTCTTTATCCTGCCCTGTAATTTTACTCTGTGATCCTCTGGGGCGTGTCTTTAGCATGCCCTGTAATATTACTCTGTGATTCTCTGGGGCGTGTCTTTATCCCGCCCTGTAATATTACTCTGTGATCCTCTTGGGTGTGTCTTTAGCCTGTTCTGTAATATTACTCTGATCCTCTGGGGCGTGTCTTTGGTCCGCCCTGTAATATTACTCTGTGATCCTCTGGGGCGTGTCTTTAGCCCGCCCTGTAATATTACTCTGTGATCCTCTGGGGCGTGTCTTTAGGCTGTCCTGTAATGTTACTTTGTGATCCTCTGGGGCGTGTCTTTAGGCTGTGATGTAATGTTACTCTGTGATCCTCTGGGGCGTGTCTTTAACCTGCCCTGTAATATTACTCTGTGATCCTTTGGGGCGTGTCTTTAGCTTGCTCTGTAATATTACTCTGTGATCCTCTGGGGCGTGTCTTTAGCCTGAGCTGTAATATTACTCTGTGATTCTCTGGGGCGTGTCTTTAGCCTGCCCTGTAATATTACTCTGTGATCCTTTGGGACGTGTCTTTAGCCAGCCCTGTAATATTACTCTGTGATCCTCTGGGGAGTGTCTTTAGCCCGCCCTGTAATATTACTCTGTGATCCTTTGGGGCGTGTCTTTAGCCTGCCCTGTAATATTACTCTGTGATCCTCTGGGGCGTGTCTTTAGCCCGCCCTGTAATATTACTCTGTGATCCTCTGGGGCGTGTCTTTAGCCCGCTCTGTAATATTACTCTGTGATCCTCTGGGGCATCTCTTTAGCCCACTCTGTAATATTACTCTGTGATCCTCTGGGGTGTGTCTTTAGCCCACTCTGTAATATTACTCTGTGATCCTCTGGGGTGTGTCTTTAGCCTGCCCTGTAATATTACTCTTTGATCCTCTGGTGTGTGTCTTTAGCCCGCCCTGTAATATTACTCTGTGATCCTCTGGGGCGTGTCTTTAGCCTGCTCTGTAATATTACTCTGTGATCCTCTGGGGTGTGTCTTTAGCCCGCTCTGTAATATTACTCTGTGATTCTCTGGGGCGTGTCTTTATCCCGCCCTGTAATATTACTCTGTGATCCTCTGGGGCGTGTCTTTAGCCCGCCCTGTAATATTACGCTGTGATCCTCTGGGGCGTGTCTTTAGCACGCCCTGTAATATTACTCTGTGATCCTCTGGGTCGTGTCTTTAGCCCGCCCTGGAATATTACTCTGTGATCTTCTGGGGCGTGTCTTTAGCCCGCCCTGTAATATTAATCTGTGATCTTCTGGGGCGTGTCTTTAGCCTGCCCTGTAATATTACTCTGTGATCCTCTGGGGCGTGTCTTTATCCCGCCCTGTAATATTACTCTGTGATCCTCTGGTCCGTGTCTTTAGCCCGCCCTGTAATATTACTCTGTGATCCTCTGGGGCGTGTCTTTAGCCTGCTCTGTAATATTACTCTGTGATCCTCTGGTCCATGTCTTTAGCACGCCCTGTAATATTACTCTGTGATCCTTTGGGACGTGTCTTTAGCCAGCCCTGTAATATTACTCTGTGATCCCCTGGGGAGTGTCTTTAGCCCGCCCTGTAATATTACTCTGTGATCCTTTGGGGCGTGTCTTTAGCCTGCCCTGTAATATTACTCTGTGATCCTCTGGGGCGTGTCTTTAGCCCGACCCTGTAATATTACTCTGTGATCCTCTGGGGTGTGTCTTTAGCCGACTCTGTAATATTACTCTGTGATCCTCTGGGGCGTGTCTTTAACTCGCCCTGTAATATTACTCTGTGATCCTCTGGGGCGCGTCTTCAGCCTGCCCTGTAATTTTACTCTGTGATCCTCTGGAGCGTGTCTTTAGCCTGCTCTGTAATATTACTCTGTGATCCTCTGGGGCGTGTCTTTAGCCTGCTCTGTAATATTACTCTGTGATCCTCTGGGGCGTGTCTTTTTCCCACCCTGTAATATTACTCTGTGATCCTCTGGGGCGTGTCTTTATCCTGCCCTGTAATATTACTCTGTGATCCTCTGGGGCGTGTCTTTAGCATGCCCTGTAATATTACTCTGTGATCCTCTGGGGCGTGTCTTTATCCCGCCCTGTAATATTACTCTGTGATCCTCTTGGGTGTGTCTTTAGCCTGATCTGTAATATTGCTCTGATCCTCTGGGGCTTGTCTTTGGTCCGCCCTGTAATATTACTCTGTGATCCTCTGGGGCGTGTCTTTAGCCCGCCCTGTAATATTACTCTGTGATCCTCTGGGGCGTGTCTTTAGGCTGTCCTGTAATGTTACTCTGTGATCCTCTGGGGCGTGTTTTTAGGCTGTGATGTAATGTTACTCTGTGATCCTCTGGGGCGTGTCTTTAACCTGCCCTGTAATATTACTCTGTGATCCTTTGGGGCGTGTCTTTAGCTTGCTCTGTAATATTACTCTGTGATCCTCTGGGGCGTGTCTTTAGCCTGCCCTGTAATATTACTATGTGATCCTTTGGGACGTGTCTTTAGCCAGCCCTGTAATATTACTCTGTGATCCTCTGGGGAGTGTCTTTAGCCCGCCCTGTAATATTACTCTGTGATCCTTTGGGGCGTGTCTTTAGCCCGCCCTGTAATATTACTCTGTGATCCTCTGGGGCGTGTCTTTAGCCCACCCTGTAATATTACTCTGTGATCCTCTGGGGCGTGTCTTTAGCCCGCCCTGTAATATTACTCTGTGATCCTCTGGGGCGTGTCTTTAGCCCACCCTGTAATAATACTCTGTGATCCTCTGGGGTGTGTCTTTAGCCTGCCCTGTAATATTACTCTGTGATCCTCTGGGGCGTGTCTTTAGCCCGCTCTGTAATATTACTCTGTGATCCTCTGGGGCGTCTCTTTAGCCCACTCTGTAATATTACTCTGTGTTCCTCTGGGGTGTGTCTTTAGCCAACTCTGTAATATTACTCTGTGATCCTCTGGGGTGTGTCTTTTTCCCGCCCTGTAATATTACTCTGTGATCCTCTGGGGCGTGTCTTTAGCCCGCTCTGTAATATTACTCTGTGATCCTCTGGGGCGTGCCTTTAGCCCGCTCTGTAATATTACTCTGTGATTCTCTGGGGCGTGTCTTTATCCCGCCCTGTAATATTACTCTGTGATCCTCTGGGGCGTGTCTTTAGCCCGCCCTGTAATATTATGCTGTGATCCTCTGGGGCGTGTCTTTAGCACGCCCTGTAATATTACTCTGTGATCCTCTGGGGCGTGTCTTTAGCCCGCCCTGTAATATTACTCTGTGATCCTCTGGGGCGTGTCTTTAGCCCGCCCTGTAATATTACTCTGTGATCCTCTGGGGTGTGTCTTTAGCCCGCTCTGTAATATTACTCTGTGATCCTCTGGGGTGTGTCTTTAGCCCGCCCTGTAATATTACTCTGTGATCCTCTGGGGCGTGTCTTTATCCCGCCATGTAATATTACTCTGTGATCCTCTGGGGCGTGTCTTTATCCCGCCCTGTAATATTACTCTGTGATCCTCTGGGGCGTGTCTTTAGCCCGCCCTGTCATATTACTCTGTGATCCTCTGGGGCGTGTCTTTAGCCCGCCCTGTAATATTACTCTGTGATCCTCTGGGGCGTGTCTTTAGCCCGCTCTGTAATATTACTCTGTGATCCTCTGGGGCGTTACTTTAGCCCGCTCTGTAATATTACTCTGTGATCCTCTGGGGTGTGTCTTTAGCCCGCTCTGTAATATTACTCTGTGATCCTCTGGGGTGTGTCTTTAGCCCACCCTGTAATATTACTCTGTGATCCTCTGGGGTGTGTCTTTATCCCGCCCTGTAATATTACTCTGTGATCCTCTGGGGCCTGTCTTTAGCCTGCTCTGTAATATTACTCTGTGATCCTCTGGGGCGTGTCTTTAGCCTGCTCTGTAATATTACTCTGTGATCCTCTGGGGCGTGTCTTTAGCCCGCTCTGTAATATTACTCTGTGATTCTCTGGGGCGTGTCTTTATCCCGCCCTGTAATATTACTCTGTGATCCTCTGGGGCGTGTCTTTAGCCCGCCCTGTAATATTACGCTGTGATCTTCTGGGGCGTGTCTTTAGCCTGCCCTGTAATATTACTCTGTGATCCTCTGGGGCGTGTCTTTATCCCGCCCTGTAATATTACTCTGTGATCCTCTGGTCCGTGTCTTTAGCCCGCCCTGTAATATTACTCTGTGATCCTCTGGGGCGTGTCTTTAGCCTGCTCTGTAATATTACTCTGTGATCCTCTGGTCCATGTCTTTAGCCCGCCCTGTAATATTACTCTGTGATCCTTTGGGACGTGTCTTTAGCCAGCCCTGTAATATTACTCTGTGATCCCCTGGGGAGTGTCTTTAGCCCGCCCTGTAATATTACTCTGTGATCCTTTGGGGCGTGTCTTTAGCCTGCCCTGTAATATTACTCTGTGATCCTCTGGGGCGTGTCTTTAGCCCGACCCTGTAATATTACTCTGTGATCCTCTGGGGTGTGTCTTTAGCCGACTCTGTAATATTACTCTGTGATCCTCTGGGGCGTGTCTTTAACTCGCCCTGTAATATTACTCTGTGATCCTCTGGGGCGCGTCTTCAGCCTGCCCTGTAATTTTACTCTGTGATCCTCTGGAGCGTGTCTTTAGCCTGCTCTGTAATATTACTCTGTGATCCTCTGGGGCGTGTCTTTAG
The DNA here is from genome assembly GCF_046119375.1 of Phyllobates terribilis. Lineage (NCBI taxonomy): Eukaryota > Metazoa > Chordata > Amphibia > Anura > Dendrobatidae > Phyllobates > Phyllobates terribilis. The sequence goes on along the minus strand of NW_027362762.1, from coordinate 827,291,484 downwards.
CCTGCTCTGTAATATTACTCTGTGATCCTCTGGGGCGTGTCTTTTTCCCACCCTGTAATATTACTCTGTGATCCTCTGGGGCGTGTCTTTATCCTGCCCTGTAATATTACTCTGTGATCCTCTGGGGCGTGTCTTTAGCATGCCCTGTAATATTACTCTGTGATCCTCTGGGGCGTGTCTTTATCCCGCCCTGTAATATTACTCTGTGATCCTCTGGGGCGTGTCTTTAGCTCGCCCTGTAATATTACTCTGTGATCCTCTGGGGCGTGTCTTTAGCCTGCCCTGTAATTTTACTCTGTGATCCACTGGAGCGTGTCTTTAGCCTGCTCTGTAATATTACTCTGTGATCCTCTGGGGCGTGTCTTTAGCCTTCTCTGTAATATTACTCTGTGATCCTCTGGGGCGTGTCTTTATCCCGCCCTGTAATATTACTCTGTGATCCTCTGGGGCGTGTCTTTATTCCGCCCTGTAATATTACTCTGTGATCCTCTGGGGCGTGTCTCTATCCTGCCCTGTAATATTACTCTGTGATCCTCTGGGGCGTGTCTTTAGCATGCCCTGTAATATTCCTCTGTGATCCTCAGGGGCGTGTCTTTATCCCGCCCTGTAATATTACTCTGTGATCCTCTTGGGCGTGTCTTTAGCCTGATCTGTAATATTACTCTGTGATCCTCTGGGGCGTGTCTTCATCCCGCCCTGTAATATTACTCTGTGATCCTCTGGGGTGTGTCTTTAGCCCGCCCTGTAATATTACTCTGTGATCCTCTGGGGCGTGTCTTTAGCCCGCCCTGTAATATTACTCTGTGATCCTCTGGGGCGTGTCTTTAGCCCGCCCTGTAATATTACTCTGTGATTCTCTGGGGCGTGTCTTCATCCCGCCCTGTAATATTACTCTGTGATCCTCTGGGGCGTGTCTTTAGCCCGCTCTGTAATATTACTCTGTGATCCTCTGGGGCGTGCCTTTAGCCCGCTCTGTAATATTACTCTGTGATTCTCTGGGGCGTGTCTTTATCCCGCCCTGTAATATTACTCTGTGATCCTCTGGGGCGTGTCTTTAGCCCGCCCTGTAATATTACGCTGTGATCCTCTGGGGCGTGTCTTTAGCACGCCCTGTAATATTACTCTGTGATCCTCTGGGGCGTGTCTTTAGCTCGCCCTGTAATATTACTCTGTGATCCTCTGGGGCGTGTCTTTAGCCCGCCCTGTAATATTACTCTGTGATCCTCTGGGGTGTGTCTTTAGCCCGCTCTGTAATATTACTCTGTGATCCTCTGGGGTGTGTCTTTAGCCCGCCCTGTAATATTACTCTGTGATCCTCTGGGGCGTGTCTTTATCCCGCCATGTAATATTACTCTGTGATCCTCTGGGGCGTGTCTTTATCCCGCCCTGTAATATTACTCTGTGATCCTCTGGGGCGTGTCTTTAGCCCGCCCTGTCATATTACTCTGTGATCCTCTGGGGCGTGTCTTTAGCCCGCCCTGTAATATTACTCTGTGATCCTCTGGGGCGTGTCTTTAGCCCGCTCTGTAATATTACTCTGTGATCCTCTGGGGCGTTACTTTAGCCCGCTCTGTAATATTACTCTGTGATCCTCTGGGGTGTGTCTTTAGCCCGCTCTGTAATATTACTCTGTGATCCTCTGGGGTGTGTCTTTAGCCCACCCTGTAATATTACTCTGTGATCCTCTGGGGTGTGTCTTTATCCCGCCCTGTAATATTACTCTGTGATCCTCTGGGGCGTGTCTTTAGCCCGCTCTGTAATATTACTCTGTGATCCTCTGTGGCGTGTCTTTATCCCGCCCTGTAATATTACTCTGTGATCCTCTGGGGCGTGTCTTTATCCCGCCCTGTAATATTTCTCTGTGATCCTCTGGGGCGTGTCTTTAGCCCACCCTATAATATTACTCTGTGATCCTCTGGGGTGTGTCTTTAGCCTGCCCTGTAATATTACTCTTTGATCCTCTGGGGTGTGTCTTTAGCCCGCCCTGTAATATTACTCTGTGATCCTCTGGGGCGTGTCTTTAGCCTGCTCTGTAATATTACTCTGTGATCCTCTGGGGCCTGTCTTTAGCCTGCTCTGTAATATTACTCTGTGATCCTCTGGGGCGTGTCTTTAGCCCGCTCTGTTATATTACTCTGTGATTCTCTGGGGCGTGTCTTTATCCCACCCTGTAATATTACTCTGTGATCCTCTGGGGTGTGTCTTTAGCCCGCCCTGTAATATTACGCTGTGATCCTCTGGGGCGTGTCTTTAGCACGCCCTGTAATATTACTCTGTGATCCTCTGGGGCGTGTCTTTAGCCCGCCCTGTAATATTACTCTGTGATCCTCTGGGGCGTGTCTTTAGCCCGCCCTGTAATATTAATCTGTGATCCTCTGGGGCGTGTCTTTAGCCTGCCCTGTAATATTACTCTGTGATCCTCTGGGGCGTGTCTTTATCCCGCCCTGTAATATTACTCTGTGATCCTCTGGGGCGTGTCTTTAGCCCGCCCTGTAATATTACTCTGTGATCCTCTGGGGTGTGTCTTTAGCCCGCTCTGTAATATTATTCTGTGATCCTCTGGGGCGTGTCTTTAGCCCGCCCTGTAATATTATGCTGTGATCCTCTGGGGCGTGTCTTTAGCTCGCCCTGTAATATTACTCTGTGATCCTCTGGGGCGTGTCTTTAGCCTGCCCTGTAATTTTACTCTGTGATCCACTGGAGCGTGTCTTTAGCCTGCTCTGTAATATTACTCTGTGATCCTCTGGGGCGTGTCTTTAGCCTTCTCTGTAATATTACTCTGTGATCCTCTGGGGCGTGTCTTTATCCCGCCCTGTAATATTACTCTGTGATCCTCTGGGGCGTGTCTTTATTCCGCCCTGTAATATTACTCTGTGATCCTCTGGGGCGTGTCTCTATCCTGCCCTGTAATATTACTCTGTGATCCTCTGGGGCGTGTCTTTAGCATGCCCTGTAATATTCCTCTGTGATCCTCTGGGGCGTGTCTTTATCCCGCCCTGTAATATTACTCTGTGATCCTCTTGGGCGTGTCTTTAGCCTGATCTGTAATATTACTCTGTGATCCTCTGGGGCGTGTCTTCATCCCGCCCTGTAATATTACTCTGTGATCCTCTGGGGTGTGTCTTTAGCCCGCTCTGTAATATTATTCTGTGATCCTCTGGGGCGTGTCTTTAGCCCGCCCTGTAATATTACTCTGTGATCCTCTGGGGTGTGTCTTTAGCTCGCCCTGTAATATTACTCTGTGATCCTCTGGGGCGCGTCTTTAGCCTGCAATGTAATTTTACTCTGTGATCCTCTGGAGCGTGTCTTTAGCCTGCTCTGTAATATTACTCTGTGATCCTCTGGGGCGTGTCTTTATCCCACCCTGTAATATTACTCTGTGATCCTCTGGGGCGTGTCTTTATCCTGCCCTGTAATATTACTCTGTGATCCACTGGGGCGTGTCTTTAGCATGCCCTGTAATATTACTCTGTGATCCTCTGGGGCGTGTCTTTAGCCTGCCCTGTAATTTTACTCTGTGATCCTCTGGAGCGTGTTTTTAGCCTGCTCTGTAATATTACTTTGTGATCCTCTGGGGCGTGTCTTTAGCCCGCCCTGTAATATTACTCTGTGATCCTCTGGGGCGTGTCTTCATCCCGCCCTGTAATATTACTCTGTGATCCTCTGGGGTGTGTCTTTAGCCCGCTCTGTAATATTATTCTGTGATCCTCTGGGGCGTGTCTTTAGCTCGCCCTGTAATATTACTCTGTGATCCTCTGGGGTGTGTCTTTAGCCCGCTCTGTAATATTATTCTGTGATCCTCTGGGGCGTGTCTTTATCCCGCCCTGTAATATTACTCTGTGATCCTCTGGTGTGTGTCTTCATCCCGCCCTGTAATATTACTCTGTGATCCTCTGGGGCACGTCTTTATCCTGCCCTGTAATTTTACTCTGTGATCCTCTGGGGCGTGTCTTTAGCATGCCCTGTAATATTACTCTGTGATTCTCTGGGGCGTGTCTTTATCCCGCCCTGTAATATTACTCTGTGATCCTCTTGGGTGTGTCTTTAGCCTGTTCTGTAATATTACTCTGATCCTCTGGGGCGTGTCTTTGGTCCGCCCTGTAATATTACTCTGTGATCCTCTGGGGCGTGTCTTTAGCCCGCCCTGTAATATTACTCTGTGATCCTCTGGGGCGTGTCTTTAGGCTGTCCTGTAATGTTACTTTGTGATCCTCTGGGGCGTGTCTTTAGGCTGTGATGTAATGTTACTCTGTGATCCTCTGGGGCGTGTCTTTAACCTGCCCTGTAATATTACTCTGTGATCCTTTGGGGCGTGTCTTTAGCTTGCTCTGTAATATTACTCTGTGATCCTCTGGGGCGTGTCTTTAGCCTGAGCTGTAATATTACTCTGTGATTCTCTGGGGCGTGTCTTTAGCCTGCCCTGTAATATTACTCTGTGATCCTTTGGGACGTGTCTTTAGCCAGCCCTGTAATATTACTCTGTGATCCTCTGGGGAGTGTCTTTAGCCCGCCCTGTAATATTACTCTGTGATCCTTTGGGGCGTGTCTTTAGCCTGCCCTGTAATATTACTCTGTGATCCTCTGGGGCGTGTCTTTAGCCCGCCCTGTAATATTACTCTGTGATCCTCTGGGGCGTGTCTTTAGCCCGCTCTGTAATATTACTCTGTGATCCTCTGGGGCATCTCTTTAGCCCACTCTGTAATATTACTCTGTGATCCTCTGGGGTGTGTCTTTAGCCCACTCTGTAATATTACTCTGTGATCCTCTGGGGTGTGTCTTTAGCCTGCCCTGTAATATTACTCTTTGATCCTCTGGTGTGTGTCTTTAGCCCGCCCTGTAATATTACTCTGTGATCCTCTGGGGCGTGTCTTTAGCCTGCTCTGTAATATTACTCTGTGATCCTCTGGGGTGTGTCTTTAGCCCGCTCTGTAATATTACTCTGTGATTCTCTGGGGCGTGTCTTTATCCCGCCCTGTAATATTACTCTGTGATCCTCTGGGGCGTGTCTTTAGCCCGCCCTGTAATATTACGCTGTGATCCTCTGGGGCGTGTCTTTAGCACGCCCTGTAATATTACTCTGTGATCCTCTGGGTCGTGTCTTTAGCCCGCCCTGGAATATTACTCTGTGATCTTCTGGGGCGTGTCTTTAGCCCGCCCTGTAATATTAATCTGTGATCTTCTGGGGCGTGTCTTTAGCCTGCCCTGTAATATTACTCTGTGATCCTCTGGGGCGTGTCTTTATCCCGCCCTGTAATATTACTCTGTGATCCTCTGGTCCGTGTCTTTAGCCCGCCCTGTAATATTACTCTGTGATCCTCTGGGGCGTGTCTTTAGCCTGCTCTGTAATATTACTCTGTGATCCTCTGGTCCATGTCTTTAGCACGCCCTGTAATATTACTCTGTGATCCTTTGGGACGTGTCTTTAGCCAGCCCTGTAATATTACTCTGTGATCCCCTGGGGAGTGTCTTTAGCCCGCCCTGTAATATTACTCTGTGATCCTTTGGGGCGTGTCTTTAGCCTGCCCTGTAATATTACTCTGTGATCCTCTGGGGCGTGTCTTTAGCCCGACCCTGTAATATTACTCTGTGATCCTCTGGGGTGTGTCTTTAGCCGACTCTGTAATATTACTCTGTGATCCTCTGGGGCGTGTCTTTAACTCGCCCTGTAATATTACTCTGTGATCCTCTGGGGCGCGTCTTCAGCCTGCCCTGTAATTTTACTCTGTGATCCTCTGGAGCGTGTCTTTAGCCTGCTCTGTAATATTACTCTGTGATCCTCTGGGGCGTGTCTTTAGCCTGCTCTGTAATATTACTCTGTGATCCTCTGGGGCGTGTCTTTTTCCCACCCTGTAATATTACTCTGTGATCCTCTGGGGCGTGTCTTTATCCTGCCCTGTAATATTACTCTGTGATCCTCTGGGGCGTGTCTTTAGCATGCCCTGTAATATTACTCTGTGATCCTCTGGGGCGTGTCTTTATCCCGCCCTGTAATATTACTCTGTGATCCTCTTGGGTGTGTCTTTAGCCTGATCTGTAATATTGCTCTGATCCTCTGGGGCTTGTCTTTGGTCCGCCCTGTAATATTACTCTGTGATCCTCTGGGGCGTGTCTTTAGCCCGCCCTGTAATATTACTCTGTGATCCTCTGGGGCGTGTCTTTAGGCTGTCCTGTAATGTTACTCTGTGATCCTCTGGGGCGTGTTTTTAGGCTGTGATGTAATGTTACTCTGTGATCCTCTGGGGCGTGTCTTTAACCTGCCCTGTAATATTACTCTGTGATCCTTTGGGGCGTGTCTTTAGCTTGCTCTGTAATATTACTCTGTGATCCTCTGGGGCGTGTCTTTAGCCTGCCCTGTAATATTACTATGTGATCCTTTGGGACGTGTCTTTAGCCAGCCCTGTAATATTACTCTGTGATCCTCTGGGGAGTGTCTTTAGCCCGCCCTGTAATATTACTCTGTGATCCTTTGGGGCGTGTCTTTAGCCCGCCCTGTAATATTACTCTGTGATCCTCTGGGGCGTGTCTTTAGCCCACCCTGTAATATTACTCTGTGATCCTCTGGGGCGTGTCTTTAGCCCGCCCTGTAATATTACTCTGTGATCCTCTGGGGCGTGTCTTTAGCCCACCCTGTAATAATACTCTGTGATCCTCTGGGGTGTGTCTTTAGCCTGCCCTGTAATATTACTCTGTGATCCTCTGGGGCGTGTCTTTAGCCCGCTCTGTAATATTACTCTGTGATCCTCTGGGGCGTCTCTTTAGCCCACTCTGTAATATTACTCTGTGTTCCTCTGGGGTGTGTCTTTAGCCAACTCTGTAATATTACTCTGTGATCCTCTGGGGTGTGTCTTTAGCCTGCCCTGTAATATTACTCTTTGATCCTCTGGGGTGTGTCTTTTTCCCGCCCTGTAATATTACTCTGTGATCCTCTGGGGCGTGTCTTTAGCCCGCTCTGTAATATTACTCTGTGATCCTCTGGGGCGTGCCTTTAGCCCGCTCTGTAATATTACTCTGTGATTCTCTGGGGCGTGTCTTTATCCCGCCCTGTAATATTACTCTGTGATCCTCTGGGGCGTGTCTTTAGCCCGCCCTGTAATATTATGCTGTGATCCTCTGGGGCGTGTCTTTAGCACGCCCTGTAATATTACTCTGTGATCCTCTGGGGCGTGTCTTTAGCCCGCCCTGTAATATTACTCTGTGATCCTCTGGGGCGTGTCTTTAGCCCGCCCTGTAATATTACTCTGTGATCCTCTGGGGTGTGTCTTTAGCCCGCTCTGTAATATTACTCTGTGATCCTCTGGGGTGTGTCTTTAGCCCGCCCTGTAATATTACTCTGTGATCCTCTGGGGCGTGTCTTTATCCCGCCATGTAATATTACTCTGTGATCCTCTGGGGCGTGTCTTTATCCCGCCCTGTAATATTACTCTGTGATCCTCTGGGGCGTGTCTTTAGCCCGCCCTGTCATATTACTCTGTGATCCTCTGGGGCGTGTCTTTAGCCCGCCCTGTAATATTACTCTGTGATCCTCTGGGGCGTGTCTTTAGCCCGCTCTGTAATATTACTCTGTGATCCTCTGGGGCGTTACTTTAGCCCGCTCTGTAATATTACTCTGTGATCCTCTGGGGTGTGTCTTTAGCCCGCTCTGTAATATTACTCTGTGATCCTCTGGGGTGTGTCTTTAGCCCACCCTGTAATATTACTCTGTGATCCTCTGGGGTGTGTCTTTATCCCGCCCTGTAATATTACTCTGTGATCCTCTGGGGCGTGTCTTTAGCCCGCTCTGTAATATTACTCTGTGATCCTCTGTGGCGTGTCTTTATCCCGCCCTGTAATATTACTCTGTGATCCTCTGGGGCGTGTCTTTATCCCGCCCTGTAATATTTCTCTGTGATCCTCTGGGGCGTGTCTTTAGCCCACCCTATAATATTACTCTGTGATCCTCTGGGGTGTGTCTTTAGCCTGCCCTGTAATATTACTCTTTGATCCTCTGGGGTGTGTCTTTAGCCCGCCCTGTAATATTACTCTGTGATCCTCTGGGGCGTGTCTTTAGCCTGCTCTGTAATATTACTCTGTGATCCTCTGGGGCCTGTCTTTAGCCTGCTCTGTAATATTACTCTGTGATCCTCTGGGGCGTGTCTTTAGCCCGCTCTGTAATATTACTCTGTGATTCTCTGGGGCGTGTCTTTATCCCACCCTGTAATATTACTCTGTGATCCTCTGGGGCGTGTCTTTAGCCCGCCCTGTAATATTACGCTGTGATCCTCTGGGGCGTGTCTTTAGCACGCCCTGTAATATTACTCTGTGATCCTCTGGGGCGTGTCTTTAGCCCGCCCTGTAATATTACTCTGTGATCCTCTGGGGCGTGTCTTTAGCCCGCCCTGTAATATTAATCTGTGATCCTCTGGGGCGTGTCTTTAGCCTGCCCTGTAATATTACTCTGTGATCCTCTGGGGCGTGTCTTTATCCCGCCCTGTAATATTACTCTGTGATCCTCTGGGGCGTGTCTTTAGCCCGCCCTGTAATATTACTCTGTGATCCTCTGGGGTGTGTCTTTAGCCCGCTCTGTAATATTATTCTGTGATCCTCTGGGGCGTGTCTTTAGCCCGCCCTGTAATATTACTCTGTGATCCTCTGGGGCGTGTCTTTAGCTCGCCCTGTAATATTACTCTGTGATCCTCTGGGGTGTGTCTTTAGCCTGCCCTGTAATTTTACTCTGTGATCCACTGGAGCGTGTCTTTAGCCTGCTCTGTAATATTACTCTGTGATCCTCTGGGGCGTGTCTTTAGCCTTCTCTGTAATATTACTCTGTGATCCTCTGGGGCGTGTCTTTATCCCGCCCTGTAATATTACTCTGTGATCCTCTGGGGCGTGTCTTTATTCCGCCCTGTAATATTACTCTGTGATCCTCTGGGGCGTGTCTCTATCCTGCCCTGTAATATTACTCTGTGATCCTCTGGGGCGTGTCTTTAGCATGCCCTGTAATATTCCTCTGTGATCCTCTGGGGCGTGTCTTTATCCCGCCCTGTAATATTACTCTGTGATCCTCTTGGGCGTGTCTTTAGCCTGATCTGTAATATTACTCTGTGATCCTCTGGGGCGTGTCTTCATCCCGCCCTGTAATATTACTCTGTGATCCTCTGGGGTGTGTCTTTAGCCCGCTCTGTAATATTATTCTGTGATCCTCTGGGGCGTGTCTTTAGCCCGCCCTGTAATATTACTCTGTGATCCTCTGGGGCGTGTCTTTAGCTCGCCCTGTAATATTACTCTGTGATCCTCTGGGGCGCGTCTTTAGCCTGCAATGTAATTTTACTCTGTGATCCTCTGGAGCGTGTCTTTAGCCTGCTCTGTAATATTACTCTGTGATCCTCTGGGGCGTGTCTTTATCCCACCCTGTAATATTACTCTGTGATCCTCTGGGGCGTGTCTTTATCCTGCCCTGTAATATTACTCTGTGATCCACTGGGGCGTGTCTTTAGCATGCCCTGTAATATTACTCTGTGATCCTCTGGGGCGTGTCTTTAGTCTGCCCTGTAATTTTACTCTGTGATCCTCTGGAGCGTGTTTTTAGCCTGCTCTGTAATATTACTCTGTGATCCTCTGGGGCGTGTCTTTAGCCTGCTCTGTAATGTTACTCTGTGATCCTCTGGGGCGTGTCTTTATCCCGCCCTGTAATATTACTCTGTGATCCTCTGGGGCGTGTCTTTATCCTGCCCTGTAATATTACTCTGTGATCCTCTGGGGCGTGTCTTTAGCATGCCCTGTAATATTCCTCTGTGATCCTCTGGGGCGTGTCTTTATCCCGCCCTGTAATATTACTCTATGATCCTCTGGGGCGTGTCTTTAGCCTGATCTGTAATATTACTCTGTGATCCTCTGGGGTGTGTCTTCATCCCGCCCTGTAATATTACTCTGTGATCCTCTGGGGTGTGTCTTTAGCCCGCCCTGTAATATTACTCTGTGATCCTCTGGGGCATGTCTTTATCTCGCCCTGTAATATTACTCTGTGATCCTCTGGGGCGCGTCTTTAGCCTGCCCTGTAATTTTACTCTGTGATCCTCTGGAGCGTGTCTTTAGCCTGCTCTGTAACATTACTCTGTGATCCTCTGGGGCGTGTCTTTAGCCTGCTCTGTAATATTACTCTGTGATCCTCTGGGGCGTGTCTTTATCCCACCCTGTAATATTACTCTGTGATCCTCTGGGGCGTGTCTTTATCCTGCCCTGTAATATTACTCTGTGATCCTCTGGGGCGTGTCTTTAGCATGCCCTGTAATATTACTCTGTGATCCTCTGGGGCGTGTCTTTATCCCGCCCTGTAATATTACTCTGTGATCCTCTGGGGTGTGTCTTTAGCCTGATCTGTAATATTGCTCTGATCCTCTGGGGCTTGTCTTTGGTCCGCCCTGTAATATTACTCTGTGATCCTCTGGGGCGTGTCTTTAGCCCACCCTGTAATATTACTCTGTGATCCTCTGGGGCGTGTCTTTAGGCTGTCCTGTAATGTTACTCTGTGATCCTCTGGGGCGTGTCTTTAGGCTGTGATGTAATGTTACTCTGTGATCCTCTGGGGCGTGTCTTTAACCTGCCCTGTAATATTACTCTGTGATCCTTTGGGGCGTGTCTTTAGCTTGCTCTGTAATATTACTCTGTGATCCTCTGGGGCGTGTCTTTAGCCTGCCCTGTAATATTACTCTGTGATCCTTTGGGACGTGTCTTTAGCCAGCCCTGTAATATTACTCTGTGATCCTCTGGGGAGTGTCTTTAGCCCGCCCTGTAATATTACTCTGTGATCCTTTGGGGCGTGTCTTTAGCCTGCCCTGTAATATTACTCTGTGATCCTCTGGGGCGTGTCTTTAGCCCGCCCTGTAATATTACTCTGTGATCCTCTGGGGCGTGTCTTTAGCCCGCTCTGTAATATTACTCTGTGATCCTCTGGGGCGTCTCTTTAGCCCACTCTGTAATATTACTCTGTGATCCTCTGGGGTGTGTCTTTAGCCCACTCTGTAATATTACTCTGTGATCCTCTGGGGTGTGTCTTTAGCCTGCCCTGTAATATTACTCTTTGATCCTCTGGGGTGTGTCTTTAGCCCGCCCTGTAATATTACTCTGTGATCCTCTGGGGCGTGTCTTTAGCCTGCTCTGTAATATTACTCTGTGATCCTCTGGGGCGTGTCTTTAGCCCGCTCTGTAATATTACTCTGTGATTCTCTGGGGCGTGTCTTTATCCCGCCCTGTAATATTACTCTGTGATCCTCTGGGGCGTGTCTTTAGCCCGCCCTGTAATATTACGCTGTGATCCTCTGGGTCGTGTCTTTAGCACGCCCTGTAATATTACTCTGTGATCCTCTGGGGCGTGTCTTTAGCCCGCCCTGTAATATTACTCTGTGATCCTCTGGGGCGTGTCTTTAGCCCGCCCTGTAATATTAATCTGTGATCCTCTGGGGCGTGTCTTTAGCCTGCCCTGTAATATTACTCTGTGATCCTCTGGGGCGTGTCTTTATCCCGCCCTGTAATATTACTCTGTGATCCTCTGGGGCGTGTCTTTAGCCCGCCCTGTAATATTACTCTGTGATCCTCTGGGGTGTGTCTTTAGCCCGCTCTGTAATATTATTCTGTGATCCTCTGGGGCGTGTCTTTAGCCCGCCCTGTAATATTAATCTGTGATCCTCTGGGGCGTGTCTTTATCCTACCCTGTAATATTACTCTGTGATCCTCTGGGGCGTGTCTTTAGCATGCCCTGTAATATTCCTCTGTGATCCTCTGGGGAGTGTCTTTATCCCGCCCTGTAATATTACTCTGTGGTCCTCTTGGGCGTGTCTTTAGCCTGATCTGTAATATTACTCTGATCCTCTGGGGCGTGTCTTTGGTCCGCCCTGTAATATTACTCTGTGATCCTCTGGGGCGTGTCTTTAGCCCGCCCTGTAATATTACTCTGTGATCCTCTGGGGTGTGTCTTTAGCCCGCCCTGTAATTTTACTCTGTGATCCTCTGGGGCGTGTCTTTAGCCCGCCCTGTAATATTACTCTGTGATCCTCTAGGGCGTGTCTTTAACCCGCCCTGTTATATTACTCTGTGATCCTCTGGGGCGTGTCTTCATCCCGCCCTGTAATATTACTCTGTGATCCTCTGGGGTGTGTCTTTAGCCCGCTCTGTAATATTATTCTGTGATCCTCTGGGGCGTGTCTTTAGCCCGCCCTGTAATATTACTCTGTGATCCTCTGGGGCGTGTCTTTAGCTCGCCCTGTAATATTACTCTGTGATCCTCTGGGGCGCGTCTTTAGCCTGCCCTGTAATTTTACTCTGTGATCCTCTGGAGCGTGTCTTTAGTCTGCTCTGTAATATTACTCTGTGATCCTCTGGGGCGTGTCTTTAGCCTGCTCTGTAATATTACTCTGTGATCCTCTGGGGCGTGTCTTTATCCCACCCTGTAATATTACTCTGTGATCCTCTGGGGCGTGTCTTTATCCCGCCCTGTAATATTACTCTGTGATCCTCTGGGGCGTGTCTTTATCCTGCCCTGTAATATTACTCTGTGATCCTCTGGGGCGTGTCTTTAGCATGCCCTGTAATATTACTCTGTGATCCTCTGGGGCGTGTCTTTAGCATGCCCTGTAATATTACTCTGTGATCCTCTGGAGTGTGTCTATCCCACCCTGTAATATTACTCTGTGATCCTCTTGGGCGTGTCTTTAGCCTGATCTGTAATATTATTCTGATCCTCTGGGGCGTGTCTTTGGCCCGCCCTGTAATATTACTCTGTGATCCTCTGGGGCGTGTCTTCAGCCCGCCCTGTAATATTACTCTGTGATCCTCTGGGGCGTGTCTTTAGCCCGCCCTGTAATATTACTCTGTGATCCTCTGGGGCGTGTCTTTAGCCCGCCCTGTAATATTACTCTGTGATCCTCTGGGGCGTGTCTTTAGCCCGCCCTGTAATATTAATCTGTGATCCTCTGGGGCGTGTCTTTAGCCTGCCCTGTAATATTACTCTGTGATCCTCTGGGGCGTGTCTTTATCCCGCCCTGTAATATTACTCTGTGATCCTCTGGGGCGTGTCTTTAGCCCGCCCTGTAATATTACTCTGTGATCCTCTGGGGTGTGTCTTTAGCCCGCTCTGTAATATTATTCTGTGATCCTCTGGGGCGTGTCTTTAGCCCGCCCTGTAATATTACTCTGTGATCCTCTGGGGCGTGTCTTTAGCTCGCCCTGTAATATTACTCTGTGATCCTCTGGGGCGTGTCTTTAGCCTGCCCTGTAATTTTACTCTGTGATCCACTGGAGCGTGTCTTTAGCCTGCTCTGTAATATTACTCTGTGATCCTCTGGGGCGTGTCTTTAGCCTTCTCTGTAATATTACTCTGTGATCCTCTGGGGCGTGTCTTTATCCCGCCCTGTAATATTACTCTGTGATCCTCTGGGGCGTGTCTTTATTCCGCCCTGTAATATTACTCTGTGATCCTCTGGGGCGTGTCTCTATCCTGCCCTGTAATATTACTCTGTGATCCTCTGGGGCGTGTCTTTAGCATGCCCTGTAATATTCCTCTGTGATCCTCTGGGGCGTGTCTTTATCCCGCCCTGTAATATTACTCTGTGATCCTCTTGGGCGTGTCTTTAGCCTGATCTGTAATATTACTCTGTGATCCTCTGGGGCGTGTCTTCATCCCGCCCTGTAATATTACTCTGTGATCCTCTGGGGTGTGTCTTTAGCCCGCTCTGTAATATTATTCTGTGATCCTCTGGGGCGTGTCTTTAGCCCGCCCTGTAATATTACTCTGTGATCCTCTGGGGCGTGTCTTTAGCTCGCCCTGTAATATTACTCTGTGATCCTCTGGGGCGCGTCTTTAGCCTGCAATGTAATTTTACTCTGTGATCCTCTGGAGCGTGTCTTTAGCCTGCTCTGTAATATTACTCTGTGATCCTCTGGGGCGTGTCTTTATCCCACCCTGTAATATTACTCTGTGATCCTCTGGGGCGTGTCTTTATCCTGCCCTGTAATATTACTCTGTGATCCACTGGGGCGTGTCTTTAGCATGCCCTGTAATATTACTCTGTGATCCTCTGGGGCGTGTCTTTAGTCTGCCCTGTAATTTTACTCTGTGATCCTCTGGAGCGTGTTTTTAGCCTGCTCTGTAATATTACTCTGTGATCCTCTGGGGCGTGTCTTTAGCCTGCTCTGTAATGTTACTCTGTGATCCTCTGGGGCGTGTCTTTATCCCGCCCTGTAATATTACTCTGTGATCCTCTGGGGCGTGTCTTTATCCTGCCCTGTAATATTACTCTGTGATCCTCTGGGGCGTGTCTTTAGCATGCCCTGTAATATTCCTCTGTGATCCTCTGGGGCGTGTCTTTATCCCGCCCTGTAATATTACTCTATGATCCTCTGGGGCGTGTCTTTAGCCTGATCTGTAATATTACTCTGTGATCCTCTGGGGTGTGTCTTCATCCCGCCCTGTAATATTACTCTGTGATCCTCTGGGGTGTGTCTTTAGCCCGCCCTGTAATATTACTCTGTGATCCTCTGGGGCATGTCTTTATCTCGCCCTGTAATATTACTCTGTGATCCTCTGGGGCGCGTCTTTAGCCTGCCCTGTAATTTTACTCTGTGATCCTCTGGAGCGTGTCTTTAGCCTGCTCTGTAACATTACTCTGTGATCCTCTGGGGCGTGTCTTTAGCCTGCTCTGTAATATTACTCTGTGATCCTCTGGGGCGTGTCTTTATCCCACCCTGTAATATTACTCTGTGATCCTCTGGGGCGTGTCTTTATCCTGCCCTGTAATATTACTCTGTGATCCTCTGGGGCGTGTCTTTAGCATGCCCTGTAATATTACTCTGTGATCCTCTGGGGCGTGTCTTTATCCCGCCCTGTAATATTACTCTGTGATCCTCTGGGGTGTGTCTTTAGCCTGATCTGTAATATTGCTCTGATCCTCTGGGGCTTGTCTTTGGTCCGCCCTGTAATATTACTCTGTGATCCTCTGGGGCGTGTCTTTAGCCCACCCTGTAATATTACTCTGTGATCCTCTGGGGCGTGTCTTTAGGCTGTCCTGTAATGTTACTCTGTGATCCTCTGGGGCGTGTCTTTAGGCTGTGATGTAATGTTACTCTGTGATCCTCTGGGGCGTGTCTTTAACCTGCCCTGTAATATTACTCTGTGATCCTTTGGGGCGTGTCTTTAGCTTGCTCTGTAATATTACTCTGTGATCCTCTGGGGCGTGTCTTTAGCCTGCCCTGTAATATTACTCTGTGATCCTTTGGGACGTGTCTTTAGCCAGCCCTGTAATATTACTCTGTGATCCTCTGGGGAGTGTCTTTAGCCCGCCCTGTAATATTACTCTGTGATCCTTTGGGGCGTGTCTTTAGCCTGCCCTGTAATATTACTCTGTGATCCTCTGGGGCGTGTCTTTAGCCCGCCCTGTAATATTACTCTGTGATCCTCTGGGGCGTGTCTTTAGCCCGCTCTGTAATATTACTCTGTGATCCTCTGGGGCGTCTCTTTAGCCCACTCTGTAATATTACTCTGTGATCCTCTGGGGTGTGTCTTTAGCCCACTCTGTAATATTACTCTGTGATCCTCTGGGGTGTGTCTTTAGCCTGCCCTGTAATATTACTCTTTGATCCTCTGGGGTGTGTCTTTAGCCCGCCCTGTAATATTACTCTGTGATCCTCTGGGGCGTGTCTTTAGCCTGCTCTGTAATATTACTCTGTGATCCTCTGGGGCGTGTCTTTAGCCCGCTCTGTAATATTACTCTGTGATTCTCTGGGGCGTGTCTTTATCCCGCCCTGTAATATTACTCTGTGATCCTCTGGGGCGTGTCTTTAGCCCGCCCTGTAATATTACGCTGTGATCCTCTGGGTCGTGTCTTTAGCACGCCCTGTAATATTACTCTGTGATCCTCTGGGGCGTGTCTTTAGCCCGCCCTGTAATATTACTCTGTGATCCTCTGGGGCGTGTCTTTAGCCCGCCCTGTAATATTAATCTGTGATCCTCTGGGGCGTGTCTTTAGCCTGCCCTGTAATATTACTCTGTGATCCTCTGGGGCGTGTCTTTATCCCGCCCTGTAATATTACTCTGTGATCCTCTGGGGCGTGTCTTTATCCCGCCCTGTAATATTACTCTGTGATCCTCTGGGGTGTGTCTTTAGCCCGCTCTGTAATATTATTCTGTGATCCTCTGGGGCGTGTCTTTAGCCCGCCCTGTAATATTAATCTGTGATCCTCTGGGGCGTGTCTTTATCCTACCCTGTAATATTACTCTGTGATCCTCTGGGGCGTGTCTTTAGCATGCCCTGTAATATTCCTCTGTGATCCTCTGGGGAGTGTCTTTATCCCGCCCTGTAATATTACTCTGTGGTCCTCTTGGGCGTGTCTTTAGCCTGATCTGTAATATTACTCTGATCCTCTGGGGCGTGTCTTTGGTCCGCCCTGTAATATTACTCTGTGATCCTCTGGGGCGTGTCTTTAGCCCGCCCTGTAATATTACTCTGTGATCCTCTGGGGTGTGTCTTTAGCCCGCCCTGTAATTTTACTCTGTGATCCTCTGGGGCGTGTCTTTAGCCCGCCCTGTAATATTACTCTGTGATCCTCTAGGGCGTGTCTTTAACCCGCCCTGTTATATTACTCTGTGATCCTCTGGGGCGTGTCTTCATCCCGCCCTGTAATATTACTCTGTGATCCTCTGGGGTGTGTCTTTAGCCCGCTCTGTAATATTATTCTGTGATCCTCTGGGGCGTGTCTTTAGCCCGCCCTGTAATATTACTCTGTGATCCTCTGGGGCGTGTCTTTAGCTCGCCCTGTAATATTACTCTGTGATCCTCTGGGGCGCGTCTTTAGCCTGCCCTGTAATTTTACTCTGTGATCCTCTGGAGCGTGTCTTTAGTCTGCTCTGTAATATTACTCTGTGATCCTCTGGGGCGTGTCTTTAGCCTGCTCTGTAATATTACTCTGTGATCCTCTGGGGCGTGTCTTTATCCCACCCTGTAATATTACTCTGTGATCCTCTGGGGCGTGTCTTTATCCCGTCCTGTAATATTACTCTGTGATCCTCTGGGGCGTGTCTTTATCCTGCCCTGTAATATTACTCTGTGATCCTCTGGGGCGTGTCTTTAGCATGCCCTGTAATATTACTCTGTGATCCTCTGGGGCGTGTCTTTAGCATGCCCTGTAATATTACTCTGTGATCCTCTGGAGTGTGTCTATCCCACCCTGTAATATTACTCTGTGATCCTCTTGGGCGTGTCTTTAGCCTGATCTGTAATATTATTCTGATCCTCTGGGGCGTGTCTTTGGCCCGCCCTGTAATATTACTCTGTGATCCTCTGGGGCGTGTCTTCAGCCCGCCCTGTAATATTACTCTGTGATCCTCTGGGGCGTGTCTTTAGCCCGCCCTGTAATATTACTCTGTGATCCTCTGGGGCGTGTCTTTAGCCCACCCTGTAATATTACTCTGTCATCCTCTTGGGCGTGTCTTTAGCCCGCCCTGTAATATTACTCTGTGATCCTCTGGGGCGTGTCTTTAGCCCGCTCTGTAATATTACTCTGTGATCCTCTGGGGCGTGTCTTTAGCCCGCCCTGTAATATTACTCTGTGATCCTCTGGGGCATGTCTTTATCCCACCCTGTAATATTACTCTGTGATCCTCTGGGGCGTGTCTTTATCCCACCCTGTAATATTACTCTGTGATCCTCTGGGGCGTGTCTTTATCCCACCCTGTAATATTACTCTGTGATCCTCTGGGGCGTGTCTTCATCCCGCCCTGTAATATTACTCTGTGATCCTCTGGGGTGTGTCTTTAGCCCGCTCTGTAATATTATTCTGTGATCCTCTGGGGTGTGTCTTTAGCCCGCCCTGTAATATTACTCTGTGATCCTCTGGGGCGTGTCTTTAGCTCGCCCTGTAATATTACTCTGTGATCCTCTGGGGCGTGTCTTTAGCCTGCCCTGTAATTTTACTCTGTGATCCTCTGGACCGTGTCTTTAGCCTGCTCTGTAATATTACTCTGTGATCCTCTGGGGCGTGTCTTTAGCCTGCTCTGTAATATTACTCTGTGATACTCTGGGGCGTGTCTTTATCCCGCCCTGTAATATTACACTGTGATCCTCTGGGGCGTGTCTTTATCCTGCCCTGTAATATTACTCTGTGATCCTCTGGGGCGTGTCTTTAGCATGCCCTGTAATATTACTCTGTGATCCTCTGGGGCGTGTCTTTATCCCGCCCTGTAATATTACTCTGTGATCCTCTTGGGCGTGTCTTTAGCCTGATCTGTAATATTACTCTGATCCTCTGGGGCGTGTCTTTGGCTCGCCCTGTAATATTACTCTGTGATCCTCTGGGGCGTGTCTTTAGCCCGTCCTGTAATATTACTCTGTGATCCTCTGGGGCGTGTCTTTAGCCCGCCCTGTAATTTTACTCTGTGATCCTCTGGGGCGTGTCTTTAGCCCGCCCTGTAATATTACTCTGTGATCCTCTGGGGCGTGTCTTTAGCCCGCCCTGTAATATTACTCTGTGATCCTCTGGGGCGTGTCTTTAGCCCGCCCTGTAATATTACTCTGTGATCCTCTTGGGCGTGTCTTTAGCCCGCCCTGTAATATTACTCTGTGATCCTCTGGGGCGTGTCTTTAGCCCGCCCTGTAATATTACTCTGTGATCCTCTGGGGCGTGTCTTTAGCCCGCTCTGTAATATTACTCTGTGATCCTCTGGAGCGTGTCTTTAGCCCGCCCTGTAATATTACTCTGTGATCCTCTGGGGCGTGTCTTTAGCCCGCCCTGTAATTTTACTCTGTGAGCCGCACCCTCTTGTAAATCCATAAAAGTAGCACTACCTCATAGGCCCATATCTCTGGCACCATATAGGGGATTTTAAGAAAACAAAGAACGGCTTACTCAGGAAAGCAGTGGGAATAAAATATGAGCAAAAACTGGCCCCATTTGACTAGATGACCAGTCCTGTGACTTTAATATGGTTGTTGGACACACAGTTTCTGCTGCTAAAGCACATTTAATCACGATGACGTACATAGTTCTGTACTACGACAGATAAGTGTATACACCTAGAGGCAAACTGAGAGATGGGCCCCTAATGAGAGACTTATTGCTGCTCCATATGAATCAGATCTCATACATCCATTCCATACATACGACTGGAGCTGTTTCTGCAGCCTGTGCATGGACTTCTGCAAACCCAATTCAGATGAATGGAACATTATAGAAATCACTGTAATAAATCTGCCACGTGTGAACATAGGCCTCATGAACACAATCTTCCTAGGCTAACAGCTGTTTCACTTGACCCAACTCTAAGTTATCCACTAATCCATGAGCCATATTTATCCTGTCTAGCAGAATGAATGTCCTTGTCGCTGAGTGGAACCAATCAGAGCTCAGGTTTCATTTTTTTAATCTATTATGTAAAAATTAAAGCTGTGCTGTGATTGGTTTCTATGGAACGAATGCCTTTTAGACAGATTTGATAAATCAGGCCCAGGAATCTGACTTTTAACACCATGGCCTCCACAATTAAAACAGCTGAAAAGATTTCTAGACCAGAACAAAATATCATAAATGCCCCTGCATGTTGCATTTTAACTGCAGAAATGCTGCAGCGAAATATATGTTACTGCTGCGCATGCGCTGCTGATATCAAATCTGTGTGTATGAGACGTAATAACATGTCATGCACAATTCTTGTCCTGAAAAACACTGCAGATATAGGCCGGGATCAGACGAGAGTATGAAAAATAGTCCAATATCATCCGTATTGTCACCGGTGTGTCCGTATTTTACGTCTGTGTGCCATACGTATTTATACATAACCAGTTTAATATGTACATGATCAAATAGTTTTATAGGTTAATAACAGCAATATGTCCCCAAAAAAACAGAAAACTAAACGGATGTTCATCATCGGATATCTCTTTTATTGCGCACCCTTTGGCTAAGGTCACACTGCCATATATTCTCTCATATGAGAAAATTGGTCTGATTATTCCAATCACACTCAGATCAGAGTTTGATCAGAGTGTATTCAGATTGTGATCTGATTTTCTTGGATGGGAAGAATAAAAAAAAAAATTTTCTCCATCTTCTCCATTCAGTCTATCCGTGAAAATCGGACCCATAGACTTGAATGGCCGAGTGCGGTCTGATTATCAGAGGCCAATCGTACATGCTGTAATTTTTTTTTCCTTGGACCACTTTGTCTGAGTAAAAAATCGGACGTGTGCACAACCTCATTGAATAACATGGGAATCAGTGCTATCCGTTAAAATGACATATGGCACCGTCGTGTGCACGGACTCTTAGACTTGAATGGGCAAGTCTCATCCGAAGTATGGAAGACAACAGTGCTTGCTGCCATTTTTTTTTTAACATGGACAGCACTCATCCATATAATACGCTGGTCTGAATGAGCCCTTACCCTAAGGGTATGTGCACATAGTGCCTTTAAGGCCTCTTTCACACGTCCGTGTTTCCAGTATGTGTAGTGACAGTTTTCACACGTACCGGAGACACTGACACACGTAGACCCATTCAAATGAATGGGTCAAATGAATGGGTCTGCGCACGTCAGTGTGTTTCCACGGACCGTGTGTCCGTGGGCAAAACACGCTGACATGTCCGTTTTTCACACGCTGCACGGTCCTCAAAATGTCTCACGCTGAGCACACACAGAGGACATCCGTGTGTCAGCAGTGTGACATGTACCGTCGCCTGGGAATCAGTGTACAATTAGCGCTGTTCCCAAGCGCCGGGTGCTGAACGCCGCCCTGCCCTCATCAATGTCCCCTGCCAGACCTGTGATCAGCACGAGCAAGGGACAATTTTGGGAGTAGTAGACTGCTCCTGCAGCATCCATGTGTAAAAATAAGAATAAAATAATAAAATCCTTATACTCACCTGTCCGGAGATGTCCCCCACTTTAATCCATGCGACCGCTGATGCTGGGGAGAATGAGCTGCTCCAGCGAGCAGGCCCCTGCCCTGTGCTGAGCTCACTGAGTGATAGGACACCACTCCTGAGCTCAGCGCAGTTCCGGGGCCCGCTCGCTGAAGCGGCTTATTTTCATTCTCCCCAGCTCCTCAGCATCAGCAGTCAGAGGATTACAGCGGGGGACATCTCCGGACAGGTGAGTATAAGAATTTTATTATTTTATTTTTATTTTTACACATGGACTGCTGAGGGCAGCGTTCAGCACCGGGCGCTTGGGAACAGCGCTAATTGTACAGCTGATTTGCAGGTGCCAGTACGTGTGCTCCTGATGCGGCACACATGTGCCACACGTGTCACACAGGTGCGCACGGACACGGATATCTCTGGTACCAGAAATATCCGGACGTGTGAAACCGCCTTAAGACACAGGCAGAATCGCTGAGTTTTTCAAGGCAAATAGCAGGAAAACAAAGCTTCTTCGCCCGCGGTTTTGCTGTCGTTGTTGCAGCGGCTTCGCCACCGGAATCTTTTCTCTATAGTTAATATAGAAAAGAATGAATATATTACTTTTTTTAATCACTTTACTGTTTCCAATCCCTGAAGCAGTTAAAAGAAGTGACAAAACGTGAACATTTGCACAGCAATGTCGTTTTTACATTGCTGTTCATTATATTGAATTTTTAGCGGCGGTTTTATAGGCAGATTCCACCTGAAAAAGATGTCATGTGTACATACCCTCAGGGGGTGTTTACTCGCAGCGCATTTGTTGCAGAAGTTTGAACACCTGAAAATCAGTTCTGTTCATCACAATCTCCTTGATTCAGAGCAAGTACGTGGATTTTGTAAGCCACATTCAGATGAATGAGACAGCTCTGCAGCGTGCGGCACACGGCGGCGCAGTACATCTGTATGGATGCCATATTATACATGCGTAGGGTGCCTACACAATACATTTTACCACATAGTGTACTACAGCACGTATTAAAATTTAGCAAAAACAAGCAATTCTGACATTGTATTGAGGGAATAGTTTTTATGGTGTATATTGTAAAGTGAAAATGACCTGCCAATATTATTCTCCTTGTCAGTATGATTATGTCAATACCAAAGCTGTCAAGTTTTATTTACTATTTTAGGACGCATCCTGATATTTCCGGCACTGGAAAAAACAGTACCAGAGATATCCGTGTGTACCTGTTGCCACACATATACCACACCGTGTGCCGCATCAGTATCATACGTACCGGCGTCTGGAAAACAGTGGTACTGTTAGCACTGTTCCCAAGTGCCGGGTACTAAAGGAATCTCTCATCATTGTCTCATGCCGGAGCTGCGATCAGTGCGAGCAAGGGACAATGTTGAGATTTGTATTCTGCCCCCTAACATCTCCAACAAGTGTAAAAATAAGAATAAAATAAAAAAACACATTATATTCACCTTTACACCTACTTCCCCGAAGCCATTGTCCCCTGTAAACAAACCAAAAATAAAAAATAACAATATCCCTCACCTGTCTGAAGTTTAAATAATCCAGTATCACACGCCGTAATCCATCTGTGCGATATTTCATCATCAGCGTCTGTGGTGGCTTGAGGCGACCGCACACCCTGAGGAGCAGAGAATGACTCGCTGCAGCGAGTGCAAGCAGGGGACAATGATGACAGATTCCTTCAGCACCCGGCACTTGGAGACAGCGCTAACTGTACCGCTGATTCTTAGGCGCCAGTACATGTCACACGGATGTCATCCGTGTGTCATCAGTGTGCACGTGTGTGGGACGTTTTGTGGCCCTTGCGGTGTGCAAATAACGGACATGTCAGCGTGTCTTGCCCACAGACACACAGTCAATGGAAACACACTGACATGTGCGTAGACACATTCATCTGAATGGATCTACGTGTGTCCGTGTCTTCAATACGTGTGGAAACTGTCACCACACGTACCGGAGACACTGACGTGTGAAAGAGGCCTTAGTAGTGAAAAAAATTGGGGGCATTGTGACTCCATTTTCCAAGACCCATAACATTTTCAATATTCGGTCGTTAAAGCTGTATTGGGCTTATTTTTGGGGGGGGTGAGACAACATTTTTATCGATACCATCTTTTCTTTTTTTCATACTTTATAAAAATAATTTTTTATATTTCCCAGTAGTTGTTAATCCCCTTAGGGGACTTGAACCTGCAATGATCCATTCGCGTGGACTATGTACGAGTAAAAATCACACTCTTTTTTTGAAGCCCGGACACAGGCTGTGTTTCAACGGAGCTTTGTGATGGCAGGCATAGAGGTCCATCGTCTACTATTGCAACCCATCAGTGCTCCACAATCATGTTACAGGGGTGCTGATGGGCACATGAAATTATGCGCACCCATGCTGGTGCAATGTTTACAGGATAACAGTCATGGGCAGAGCGCCGCTTCTCCCGTGGATGCTGAGGCAGATCCTAGCTATTTTTGGAGTCATTACTTGCTGGGTATTGGGGGGGGCTCAGTCTGTGAGCCCGCTTCATACACTCACTCCTGACTTGCACCGCTCATGTGTGTCAGAGATCAGGAAGGGATTAAACTCAGGTGAACTGAAAACATCAGAAGACCCTGGAGTTTTCTTTCCTGAAACGTCTTTTGTATCATTTTTTGGTTGTTTACTGAGCGATTTTCTGATGGTTTTGACTCCAAATGGTTTTTTGAAGTGTTTTCCCATGGTTTTTGTGATGTCTTTTTTACTATTATTTTCCGGTTGTTTTTTTCTCTCCATTGAAGAAACCGCTAGTGGATAATTTCAAAAAACACCTGAACTTAGGCGTAGCAAGAAAGGCATATGCATTCTTTTGAACGTCCGCTGATAGTTTTTTCAGGTGGTTTCCATGTCGGGTTTTTCTCGTATGAGTGCTTTTTTTCACTGATAACACTCGTACCTATGACATTCTATGGGTCTGTTTATTTTTCTGATTTTTACCTCGGACCGAGTAGTCTGTTTAAAAAAACGGAGACATGTCTGATTTTGATCCAAGGGTTGGATCAAAATTAGCAATGCAAGTCTATGGGTCTGTGAAAAAAAAAAATCGGACTGCACTCGGGTGACATGCTAGTGCAGTCCGATTTTCATAGACCATCAGAAAGGAGAAGGTAGAGAAACTTTTCTTTCTCCACATATGAGAAAAACTGGTGACACTCGGATCACACTCTGATCATACGCTAATCAAAATAATCGATACGTATTTCTCATACGTTGAAAATACTGATGTCTAAATGAGGCCTAAGACTTTGCAATAAGGCTAGCCCTCCTTGTTCTGTAGATTGCTTGTACTTTTTCTCGTATGTGTACGGTCAGGGTCTTTCACTGACACATTATGTTCTATGAGGCTATTTGCATGTCAGTTTTCGGGGGGGGGGGGGTTTACAGATTGTTTGTCCACATGAAAAAATAGAGACGCTGGCATTGTAAGCACTGGGTCCCTCTGAATGGGCAGTCTGAGCAATGTAGACAACATTTTTACAAGGATTATGGAGGTGGAGGTCAATTAGAGCAGCAGCAGATGAATACTTATCATACTAGAGCTTTTTCCCTGGCACAGGGCCCATTCCCACTGTGCCTAGTAATTTAACAGGGGAGGTGCGCTGAGGTTGGGATAAGTTATCCACTTTCTATTTTTAGTGCCGTGAGTGCCGCCAGCTTGTGTGACAGTACTGGAAGCCGTCCTCGCAGCTTTCCCTCTCCTGACATGTTTCACATTCTAATAATAATGATAATAAGGGCTTATTCATGCAAAAGTTTTTCTCATCCATGTGCACACTGACCCATACAAGTCAATAGGGTTATTCACACATCCGTTTTTTCACAGACCCATTTGCTCGATCCAAGATACTCCCACTTCATGCCTTATTCTGGAGTGGGGGAAAAAAACAGATCAATTTTCAGATCCTTTTTAGCATGTGGGGGACAGTATGGAGATGTTGCACCATGTGGGGGACAGTATGGAGAGAGGCACTGTGTGTGGGACAATATGGATAGAGGCAGTGTGTAAGGGACAGTATGGAAAGGGGTAGTGTGTTATGGACAGTAGGGAGCATGTGGGATCATAGTATGGAGAAGTGTAGCATGTGGGGGACAGTATGGAGAAGGGCAGTATTTGTGGGATAGTATGAAGACGAGGCAGCGTGTTGCAAACAGTATGGAGAGAAGGCAGCATGTGTGTGGACAGTATGGAGAGAGGCACTGTTTAGGAGATATTATGGAAAGGGACTGTGTGTGGGGGACAATTTGGAGAGGGACATTGTGTAAGTGATAGTATGGACAGGGAACGTGTGAGTGGGACAGTATGGAGAAGGGGCAGCATGTGAGGGTCAGTATGAAGAGACGGAGCATTTGGGGGACAATATGGAAAAGGGCAGCGTATGGGTGACTGTATGGACAGGGGCAACATGTGGGAGACAGCATTGAGAGACGGAATCATGTGGGGGCAGTATGAAGAAGGGGCAGCATTTGAGGGTCAGTATGAAGAGACGGAGCATTTGTAGGCCAATATGGAAAGGGATAGCGTATGGGTGACTGTATGGAGAGGGGCAGTGTGTGGGAAACAGTATGGAGAAGGGCAGCATCAGAGGATACTGAGAATGGATTAACAGTATGGAGAGGGAAGCAGTGTGTGGGAGATAGTATGAAGTTATACAAATTTCTGATTCAAACAATGGACAATATTCACAGAGGTGGTCACCACCGATAATATAACTATTAGAAATCAGGAGGGGTATTAGGAGAAAAAGGTGTGTGAATAAAATGTAACTTTTATTAATAAGATTAAAATGTGTTAATACGATTTCATACATCAAAAGGATGTATATTGGGCCACTGCTATACTGGATTCTAAGCAGTTATTAAT
Source organism: Phyllobates terribilis (assembly GCF_046119375.1). Classification (NCBI taxonomy): domain Eukaryota; kingdom Metazoa; phylum Chordata; class Amphibia; order Anura; family Dendrobatidae; genus Phyllobates; species Phyllobates terribilis. Next base: position 827,265,687 of record NW_027362762.1, on the reverse strand, counting down.
CCACAAAATCCTGACTTCAGTATGGCAGCACCAGTATGGATTTTCCACAACCAATGTCCCTACAATTAAATGGTTGGGTATTATAATTTTATTATTCCAACTATCTTAGTTTTGGCCTGTCAAATTATTTTTTGTAATATAGGTGCCATATATTTAGATACAATCTAGATGCAAGAATCAACCAGTATAATCAGCATTGATCAGCTTGCTATTAGCCTCTCAAGTGTGCCTGTATGGCTGGTAGGTCAATGACACTATTGCGTGGAGAGACATCTGTTAATGTGGTGATGCGATCCTATAACAGGGAGTTGTAACATAAGCCACAATTGTATCTACTTGAGCAGCTAATGTCCCATATTAGATAGGTCGCTACATGCGTGTCGGGATTAACCGATACATACAGCGGTGTATCTCCCTGTCTCTCCACAGAACCCAAACGCTGGCCGCGTGCAGATAGTATACACGCGGTCAGTGCCGCTGGTTTGTCCGGCAGAGACAGTCTCTTAGATATCGTGCATGTATCACCCTGTCTCTCCCACAGTGTTCTCACTCTGATCGTGTGCAGGTGGTACGCACGCGGTCAGCCGCTTAATAATTTTAGCCGGCAAGATTGAATTTGTAGTGAGGTGACAACGGCACATGGCAGAGCCAAGAAATAGTACAGGAAATTTTAGTGTGCTGACATATTGATCTAATAAGGATAGACGTCCCTGACGCGCATTTCGCCGGGGCTACCGGCTTTTTCTAAGGGCCTTTAGAAATAGCCGGTAACCCTGGCGAAACGCGCGTCAGGGACGTCTATCCTTATTAGATCAATATGTCAGCACACTAAAATTTCCTGTACTATTTCTTGGCTCTGCCATGTGCCGTTGTCACCTCACTACAAATTCAATCTTGCCGGCTAAAATTATTAAGTGGCTGACCGCGTGCGTACCACCTGCACACGATCAGAGTGAGAACACTGTGGGATTGACAGGGTGATACATGCACGATATCTAAGAGACTGTCTCTGCCGGACAAACCAGCGGCACTGACCGCGTGTATACTATCTGCACGCGGCCAGCGTTTGGGTTCTGTGGAGAGACAGGGAGATACACCGCTGTATGTATCGGTTAATCCCGACACGCATGTAGCGACCTATCTAATATGGGACATTAGCTGCTCAAGTAGATACAATTGTGGCTTATGTTACAACTCCCTGTTATAGGATCGCATCACCACATTAACAGATGTCTCTCCACGCAATATTGTCATTGACCTACCAGCCATACAGGCACACTTGAGAGGCTAATAGCAAGCTGATCAATGCTGATTATACTGGTTGATTCTTGCATCTAGATTGTATCTAAATATATGGCACCTATATTACAAAAAATAATTTGACAGGCCAAAACTAAGATAGTTGGAATAATAAAATTATAATACCCAACCATTTAATTGTAGGGACATTGGTTGTGGAAAATCCATACTGGTGCTGCCATACTGAAGTCAGGATTTTGTGGAATAATAACTGCTTAGAATCCAGTATAGCAGTGGCCCAATATACATCCTTTTGATGTATGAAATCGTATTAACACATTTTAATCTTATTAATAAAAGTTAAATTTTATTCACACACCTTTTTCTCCTAATACCCCTCCTGGTTTCTAATAGATAGTATAAAGATGGGGATAATATGGATGGAGAGGCTGCAATGTGTGGGGGGGCAGTATGATGATGGGGCACCCTGTGGGTTGGATGGGAATAGATCATAAGGAGAATTGTGGAAGTTGTAGTTCAGTTTGGCCATTATAGCGCCTAAACGTGTACGGTGTGGAGAACATAGTTCATAAGAGCGGACAGTGGGCCAGTTATAGTTTATAAGGAGGACAGTGTTGAGGCAATATTTTATAGGAGAGGACAGTGTGGAAGCCATGTACCTTAAGAGGCACAGTGTGGGTGGCATATTTTGTACAGGGAGGATCAATTATTTATTCAGGGACACAGAAACATGGGAGGATATTTTTATTCAGGGATATTATAATGACAGTGCTATTTTTAAGGGGCACTGTGTCAGGATGTGCTGCAGAAGACTGGAGAAGATGGAAGTCTGCAGAGACGGAGCTGTGGATGTGGAAAGTCATCATGGTATTTTGACGAAGTGGAGACGATAGACATGAGAACGACTCCAATCAGAGAAGATGTCACCTATAAGGTACCTGAATAGGTTTATTTGTGATACTGACTATGTCTCATCAGTACTGTGGTTCAAGTGTTGTTCGCAGTCTGATGATGACAGGTATCAAGAACTCCCAGGATCTCCTTACCACTGTTAAGGACATAATGGGAGTTGTAGGTTTATGCTATACACAGGAATATGGTGAGAGCTTATTTGATATTACTATTGACCATTGTGTTAAATTATTTTTTTAAAATTCTGGTTTCAAGCGCAGTTTGTCATAAAAACAGAAACCTCCTCTTTACTCACCGTTCCGGGTCCAGTGCTGAATCTCCAACACAAGTGTCTAGAATTGAATTAAAAAAAAAACATCACAGAAAAAAACAGCCTTACCAACACCAGGTCAGATTACCAAAGCACAAGCAGGACGGGGCAGACCCCCATGATGAAGGCGGGGGCAGCACAGGTGCGAAATACTGATGCGACGGCCACCCCTTTATCATGGGGGTTGCTGCATCCTGCTTGTGCTTTGGTAATCTGACCTTGTGTTGGTAAGGCTGTTTTTTTCAGTGATGTTTGTCTGGAATTGGCTACAGTGCTGATGTCATGTCAATTATGCGGCAGCCAATTAGTGAGCTCAGCAGCTATTAGCTGGGTGTTCGGTCTATAATGGCAGAGCCCCTGCGCTTACTGATTGGCTGCCACGCTGTGACTGGTGATGTATTCATGTAGCAATGGTGGTTCTGGTGATGTATTCATGTAGCAATGGTGGTTCTGGTGATGTATTCATGTAGCGATGGCGGTTCTGGTGATGTATTTGTGCAGTGATGATGATTCTGGTGATGCATTGGTGTAGCGTTGATGGTTCTGGTGATGTATTCATGTTGCGATGATGGTTCTGGTGATGTATTTGTATAGCGATGGTGGTTCTGGTGATGTACTTGTGTTGTGAAGGTAGTTCAAGTGATGTATGTGTGTAGTGATCGTTGTTCTGGTGATGTATTCGTGTAGCAATGGTGGTTCTGGTGATGTATTTTTGTAGTGTTGATGGTTCTGGTGATGTATTTGTGTAGCGATGGTGATTCTGGTGATGTATTCATGTAGTGATGGCGGTTCAAGTGATGTATTTGTGTAGTGATGGTGGTTCTGGTGATGTATTCCCTCTTTAAAAATAAATAAATTTAATTTTTTTAAATATCTAAATATCTGATATGGCCACATGCATAAAAGTTTTGTCTATCAAAATATCAAACTAGTTAACCTAGATAGTCAGAGAAAAAAAAAAATCGCCAGAACTGTTGTTTTTTTGTCATCTCATCAACCTAAAAAATACAGTAAAAGGCATTCAAAAAATTGTATTTACCCCAAATTGTTATCAATAAAAATGTCGAATCACCACTCAAAAATCAAGCCCTCACACAGCTCCATGGAAGGAACAATAAAAATGTTACAGGTCTCAAAAAATGGCATCACAGGCCAAACATTTTTTATTTTTGCAAAAAGAAAAAAATCTATAAAAGTTTGGTATACCCAAAAACATTGATGGAATTGTGCTTATTAACTGCAGATTTATATTGTACTGCGGGTAGGGGCACCATTTCAATTTTCAGTCTCAGACAGCAGAAAATCTAGAACAGGCCCTGCCAATGGGACCTGCACCGACAATGATGTAATTTAAATGCCGCTGTCAATCTCTGACATTACAATGGGACCTTTATTTGTATAAGACCATGTTCACACATTCAGTATTTGGTCAGTATTTTACATCAGTATTTATAAGCCAAAATCAGGAGTGGAACAATCAGAGGAAAAGTATAATAGAAACACGTCACCACTTCTGTATTTATCACCCACTGCTGGTTTTGGCTTATAAATACTGAGGTAAAAAACTCACCAAATACTGAATGTGTGAACGTGGCCTATGTCAGAACCGAACCTGATAATTGGCCGATGAGTGTCGCTACATAAACAATGTTCACGTTTTTTAACCACTTCCAACTGCTGATAAACTATAAACTATAAACGTCCAAGTGTTCGGCGTTGTACTCTGCAGTGATGTTCTAATATGGCACTGAATGGAAGAGAAGCTGCATGACATTGTGTAGCTATGGGATTGGGGACCCAGCTTCAGACACAGCCAGGCTCCCCATAGAGAAGGCACAGATGGTTTATTACTGTCTCTGCCTTCGCGATTGCTGTATACAAGAGCTGTTTATACAGTCCTGTGTTTCCTCTTCCGGAACAAGTGATCATGTGATCACTGAATGTAGGGAGAGAACATGAGCTGCTGGTTCATAGGAGGCACAGTCAGCTCTGCTATGCAGCCAGGAGGTCGAATTTCCACTGTAACTGGGGCTAATATACAGCCCCAGTTACAGAAAAAAATCAGGTAGAAAACAAAAAAGTATTTAAATACTGAAATGCCCCCAAAGGTCTTTTATGACCTTCTGGGGTCACACTATGTCAAGTAAATGAAACATATACAAATAAAAAGAATGAATATAAAAAGTAAATAATAAAAAAAAAAACACTGTCAATCCAAATTCGCCATCAGAAAAAAAACCTTATTTGATATACAGTACAAACCAAAAGTTTGGACATACCTTCTCATTTAAAGATTTTTCTGTATTTTCATGACTATGAAAATTGTACATTCACACTGAAGGCATCAAAACTATGAATTAACACATGTGGAATTATATACTTAACAAAAAAGTGTGAAACAACTGAAAATATGTCTTATATTCTAGGTTCTTCAAAGTAGCCAACTTTTGCTTTGATGACTGATTTGCACACTCTTGGCATTCTCTTGATGAGCTTCAAGAGGTAGTCACCGGAAATGGTTTTCACTTCACAGGTGTGCCCGGACAGGTTTAATAAGTGGGATTTCTTGCCTTATAAATGGGGTTGGGACCATCAGTTGTGTTGTGCAGAAGTCAGGTGGATACACAGCTGATAGTCCTACTGAATAGACTGTTAGAATTTGTATTATGGCAAGAAAAAAGCAGCTAAGTAAAGAAAAACGAGTGGCCATCATTACTTTAAGAAATAAAGGTCAGTCAGTCTGAAAAATTGAGCAAACTTTGAAAGTGTCCCCAAGTGCAGTTGCAAAAACCATCAAGCGCTACAAAGAAACTGGCTCACATGAGGACCGCCCCAGGAAAGGAAGACCAAGAGTCACCTCTGCTTCTGAGGATAAGTTTATCCGAGTCACCAGCCTCAGAAATCGCAGGTTAACAGCAGCCCAGATTAGAGACCAGGTCAATGCCACACAGAGTTCTAGCAGCAGACACATCTCTACAACAACTGTTAAGAGGAGACTTTGTGCAGCAGGCCTTCATGGTAAAATAGCTGCTAGGAAACCACTGCTAAGGACAGGAAACAAGCAGAAGAGACTTGTTGGGCTAAAGAACACAAGGAATGGACATTAGAGCAGTGGAAATCTGTGCTTTGGTCTGATCAGTCCAAATTTGAGATCTTTGGTTCCAACCACCGTGTCTTTGTGCGACGCAGAAAAGGTGAACGGATGGACTCTACATGCCTGGTTCCCACCGTGAAGCATGGAGGAGGAGGTGTGATGGTGTGGGAGTGCTTTGCTGGTGACACTGTTGGGGATTTATTCAAAATTGAAGGCATACTGAACCAGCATGGCTACCACAGCATCTTGCAGCGGCATGCTATTCCATCCGGTTTGCATTTAGTTGTACCATAATTTATTTTTCAACAGGACAATGACCCCAAACACACCTCCAGGCTGTGTAAGGGCTATTTGACCAAGAAGGAGAGTGATGGGGTGCTACGCCAGATGACCTGGCCTCCACAGTCACCAGACCTGAACCCAATCGAGATGGTTTGGGGTGAGCTGGACCGCAGAGTGAAGGCAAAAGGGTCAACAAGTGCTAAGCTTCTCTGGGAACGCCTTCAAGATTGTTGGAAGACCATTTCCGGTGACTACCTCTTGAAGCTCATCAAGAGAATGCCAAGAGTGTGCAAAGCAGTCTTCAAAGCAAAAGGTGGCTACTTTGAAGAACCTAGAATATAAGACATATTTTCAGTTGTTTCACACTTTTTTGTTAAGTATATAATTCCACATGTGTTAATTTATAGTTTTGATGCCTTCTGTGTGAATGTACAATTTTCATAGTCATGAAAATACAGAAAAATCTTTAAATGAGAAGGTGTGTCCAAACTTTTGGTCTGTACTGTATAAAAAGAATTGGTAGAGAAAGGGGTCCTTTATGGTCATAAAATAATAAGTATTTCCTTTCTTTTCCAACCGATATCGTAAAAAAAAATAAAAGAGGGTATGACAATGATAGAAAAATGAAGCCCCATGTATCATGAAAAAAAAAATGCAAAAATTACCATATTTTCCGGCGTATAAGACAACTTTTTAACCCCTGAAAATCTTCTCAAAATTCAGGAGTCGTCTTATACGCCGGGTGTCATCTTATTGGGCGTATAATTGTTATAATTTATAAGCCCTCCCTATCTCCAAAACTATCAGAGCGGTAGCACATCCCTATGGCCCGCCCTCGTATCCTATTACCGGTACCTCCTTGTCTGCCTCTCTGATCTCGCTCCTGAGGACTGCAGTGACGAGGTGAGGGGCGCCTCACTGGGAAGGTGTAAGTGAAGCAAGCTGCAGGCTTCCGGGATGCCCGGGGTATGGAAAAAGAGAAAGAGCGGTGCTGTGCCCAGAAAAACACACCTCTTTCACTCGTCTGGCCTGCCCTTGTATTACCTCCTTCTCTGCCTCTCAGATCTCGCACATGCGCGCCTGCACCGCTTCATTGCAGTCCTGAGGAGCAAGATCTGAGAGGCAGAGAAGGAGGTAATACAAGGGCGGGCCAGACGAGTGAAAGAGGTGTGTTTTTCTGGGCACAGCACCGCTCTTTCTCTTTTTCCATACCCCGGGCATCCCGGAAGCCTGCAGCTTGCTTCACTTACACCTTCCCAGTGAGGCGCCCCTCACCTCGTCATTGCAGTCCTGAGGAGCAAGATCTGAGAGGCAGAGAAGGAGGTAATACAAGGGCGGGCCAGACGAGTGAAAGAGGTGTGTTTTTCTGGGCACAGCATCGCTCTTTCTCTTTTTTCCATACCCCGGGCATCCCGGAAGCCTGCAGCTTGCTTCACTTACACCTTCCCGGTGAGGCGACCCCTCACCTCGTCACTGCAGTCCTCAGGAGCGAGATCATAGAGGCAGAGAAGGAGGTGCCGGTAATAGGATACGAGGGCGGGCCAGAGGGATGTGCTACCGCTCTGATAGTCTTGGAGACAGGGAGGGCTGGGCAGGCAGGGAGAGCTGACCAATCCAAGCAGGATTTGTATACAACATTCAGCCAATCACTGGTAAGGTTCATCACTTTAAAATTACAATATTGAAATCAAATCAGATTTTTTTTTAATTTTTACCATATGTGCGTTAGAAGAGGGGTAGTCTTATACAGCGAGTATATCCCAAACTCTATATTTTAACTGGAAAAGTTGTGGGTCGTCTTATACTCTGGAAAATACGGTATTTGAATATCTGAACAAGAAAAAAATTACAACCCTTTAAACCCTAATATAGGGTCAATGTGCAGGTTTGTGCAGGTATAATTTAACTTATTTCCTGCCGGGAGCCTCCAGCTTTCAGTCACTGAGCGTGCACGGAGCGATTACAGTCATTGCTCACAGTAATACTATACTGTGAGCAGCAGATGTAAGCATGCCCCTGCACTTTGATTGACAAATCAATGTGCAAAGATGTGCTGCAGAGCAGGCTGTCAATAAAAGTCCCAGGGTGTGCTTACAGACGCTGCTCGCAGTATACGGTGCCATGAGCAATGACTGTAATCGCTCCATGCACACTCTATGACTGAAAGCTAGAGGCTTCCGGCAGGAAATAAGTTAATTTTCTATTGGTAACTACACTCTTGATAAGGTGGCCTAGCAGCATTGTATATACCTGCAGATTAATCTATAACTGTAGGTAAATAGCTTTTCCAGGGTAACAGAATCCCTTTAAACCACAGGTACAAAAAACCCTGAAAATTTGCCTGGTCAGGAAAGAAGTGAATTGCCTGGTCTTGAACTTGTTAATTTCATTTAGTTTTGATAAATCTGTCTCAGTGGGTCAAAAGAAAAAAGGATGCTTCCTGACATAGCTAACAAACTAATGGCCTTCCATTAATTAAGACACTTTTTGAAACCTTGCTGACATTGCTTCTGGACAACCCCTTGAAATAATAAAAAAAACTATAGAACTTTGTTATCTCCGAAATCATACTGTCCAGACAATCATGTTACCAGGTCATTATTTCAGCACAATGAACATCGTAAAAACAACCTCAAAGAAATCAATTGTAGAGCTGTATTTTTTGCACAGTGCAGAGCGAGCTGTCAATAAAAATGTCGTAATGTAATTACAGCTACCATTGTTTACTGAGTGGTGACTGTAGACACACGATGCATGTGTAGCACCCCGAGGACTCGGCTGCTACAGGGGTATTGCACCTCAGACCAGAGGTGTGGTATTCCACTCCCGGGTAAGGATGGAGTGTGGAACTGAGCTCAGTTAGCTGCATGCACTACACTCACCCCATTTCCGGGGGACAGAACAACGGTACTCCCACCAGATAGATGTGCAGGTACGACAGCGTCTGTCCCTGGCTGGAGTGGGGGGGGGGAGGAACATCTCAGTAGTGTAGGAGCAGATAGGGGAGGGACTCTGGGCATAGGTAGGAGCCCATTGGGTGCTAGTCACCTGGGCTCGGGTGTTAGAGGGAGTATATAAGGTGGGCACCATCTTAGGACAGGGTCTTTTTGGGTCTGCTCTGTGCAGAGAGGAGCTCAGCCAGAGAGGGCTGACAGGGAGTTGTGGCTCCGTCTGGGCCCAGCTCCAGAGCCAGGCCTGAAGCAGAGAGAGAGAGAAGGAAAAAGGAGGAAGAAGAGGAACACGGAGAAAGGCCCAGAGACGCAAGCATAGAGGGAACCCTGAGATCCTACGAGAGAACTAAAACGGGTGAAGGGTTGGCAGAGAAGGGTACCGGATCCCAAACTGGTGGAGGTTAATCATCCTTAGCCAGGAACCGGAGGTCGTGGTCAAGCTTTAGCACGACCCCTCGCCGCATCCACCAGGAAGGCACGCCACATAGGGTCAGGGAAACCGGAGAGAGGTTTTGCCCCCATAAGGCCCGAGGAAGCCGGACAAAGGTGGGTCCCTGGTGGGGACGGCCAGTAGAAAGGAAGAGAGGGGAGCTCAGGACCACGCTCTGGAACTGCCTGGGAGTTGGCCGAGTCCCTGACCTGGTGGACGCAGCATGACTCGGGTGGTCCTACTGTGCACGGGCGACCTGGTAAAGAACTGCACTTCAAGCCTCCGTGTTTCGTCGTCGCACCTGCACCATCGGCACTGGGACGCCCGCACCATCACTCCCATCATCATCTCTAACAGATCTGCCCTGAGGCCATACCCCTCCCGTTGGGGGTTATACCATCCACGCTGCACATCCGTACCACCGGCCTCAGCGGACTGCCCTGCAGCGGCGGCTTCATAGCCGCATTCAACAGGTGGCGTAGTCGAACATTCTAACATCTACTGCTAAAGACTGCCATTGAGTTTGACACCCTGGGCACGGACCGGGTCACCGCCACGAGGACTACTACCCCCAACAGATCCGGCTCCGGGTATTCCCCGCGTGCGCAACGCTACACAAACATGGCCCAGGGGGCGCGTCACATGCCCCCATGACTGAAAGCTATTAGCTCGCAGGAGTTCATTTTCTCCCGGTAGTCGCAACTGCGACTTCAAGTAGTCTCCAACTGTAAAAATAAGTATAAAATAAAGAAATCCATATACTCATATATCCTAAGTGTCCCCTGCTGTAATCCATGAGAATGACTCCTGCAGCAAGCGGTGTCCTGTCACTCACTGAGCTCAGCGCAGCTCCGAGGCCCGCTTGCTGTAGCGAGTCATTCTCCCCGGCTCCTCGGTGTGTGCGATCGCATGGATTACAGTGGGGGACACTTAGGACAGGTGAGTATATGGATTTTTTAATTTTATTCTTATTTTTACAGTTGGAGAGTGTGGGAGCAGACTACTACTCTCATCATGGTCCCCTGCGGGTGCTGATCGCAGCGCAAGCAGGGAACAATTATGAGGCCTACGTTCAGCACCCGGCGCTTGGGAACAGCGCAAACTGTACCGCTGATTCCCAAGTGCTGGTACAAGGTGCTCCTGATGCGGTACACATTACAGCTCGCCCGCTGTTCTGACATGTGCGGCGCTTCACACCAAAGGCTCAGCAAACCGGAGCATCGGGTGGAACGAGGAGAGGTGAGTATTGTATTTATTTTTTTAAATCAGTGACTGGTGGTCATAATAGTGTATGGAGGACCATGGGGAGTGCATTATATTGTATGGAGGACCATGGGGGTGCATTACACTGTATGCAGGACCATGGGGAGTACATTATATTGTATGGAGGACCATAGCGAGTGCATTTTATTATATGGAGGACTGTAGCATCGGCGTCTCTGCCCCGTTCTAGGCAGAGACGCCGTCCCTCTCACCTCCCCGCTCCTGGCGCGGCGTCCTCCAGCGCTGCTCTCCCCGCTGCTTCCGGCGCGCGCTCCTTCCCCGGCAGTGTGCTTAGGGCGCGCGCGCGCGCTCCCCCTCTCTTAAAGGGACCGCGCGCGCCGTCCTAAGGAGTCCCCGGCCAATTGCCGGAGGACCTCCCATATAAAGGGCACCTCCTCCAAAATGGAGGTGCCCGAGCAATGTTGTTTGCACCTGTGTCTCACCTGTGCTTCAGCCCTCAGGTCCCGTTGCCAGTTACCTGCCAGTTACCTGCCAGATTCCTGCCAGCTTGCTGCCTTTGTCCTGCCTGATATCCAGTCACCTGCCTGCTAGCCTGAGGTCCGACGGTCTGCCTTCCAACTCCTGTCAGTCTGTCTATGGACCAGCTTGCCCGCTCACCTGGGAGCGCACACCTGTTACCTGCCTGCTAGCCTACCTGGAGGCTCCGCCGTCACGTGCTGTGACCATCTGCCTTTCCAGAGACTCCTGCCCGCTCACCTGGGAGCGCCCACCTGTTACCTGCCTGCTAGCCTACCTGGAGGCTTCGCCGTCACGTGCTGTGACCACCTACCATTCCAGAGACTCTCGCTTGCTCACCTGGGAGCACACATCTACCATCTGCCTGCTAGCCTACCCGGAGGCTCTGCCATCACAGGTCGTACCTACCCTTTACCCAGAGACTGCCCCGGTCACTTGCCGTAACTCCCTGCCCGTTCATCCAGAGACTGCCCCGGTCACTTGCCGTAACTCCCTGCCCGTTCTTCCAGAGACTGCCCCGGTCACTTGCCGTGACCTCCTGCCCGTTCTTCCAGAGACTGCCCCGGTCACTTGCCGTGACCTCCAGCCCGTCCACTCAGAGACTGTCCCGGTCACCTGCTGTGACTGCCTGCCCGTCATCCCTGATTGCCACCCGCTCCCTTACAAGGACCGCCCCCTTGTATAGTAGCTCAGAGGTTCCGCCTCCCAGACCCGTTACAGTTTGCTCGGGCCATGGAACCCGGTGGCACCCAAGCTCCCTCGCTCTCGGACCTGTGTCATGAACTGTCCCGCCAGAGGTCCCAACAGGAGTCCATCCTGGGTCACCTGCGGAATGTCAATTCTCGCCTGGACACTCTGACTGCTCCGCCAGCAACCTCCGCCAGCGCCATGATTCGCAATCCGACAGCTCCGCTGTCCACCAACACTATGGTATCCTACCCCGGACCCCGGCTTTCTGCACCTCCTCGCTTCAGAGGCGACTCCGCTCAGGCTCGGGGCTTCATAAATCAGTGCACCCTGCACTTTGAACTCCTGTCCCACCAGTTTAACTCCGACCGGGCCAAAATTGCCTTCATCATGTCCCATCTCACCGGAGAGGCTCTGGCCTGGCTAAATCCTCTATGGGAGAGAGGAGACCCCCTTGTGTCCAACTTGCCTGCCTTTCTCACGGCCTTCCGGAAAGTCTTCGACGAACCCGGACGGAAGACCTCATCCGCATCGTCACTGCTACGCCTCCGTCAGGGAAGCCTCACCGTGGGCCAATATGCCATACGGTTCCGTACCCTTGCCTCGGAGCTGGCCTGGGATAATGACGCTCTGGTTTCAGTCTTCTGGGAGGGTCTGTCCGGCCGTATTAAAGATGAACTTGCCGGTCGGGACATTCCTACCATCCTCGATGACCTGATAGCTCTTGCCACCCGGATTGACCTGCGGTTCCAGGAGCGTTCCAAAGAGGTCACCCGTGAGAGGAGGTTTCCACGCCTAGCTCCTACTTTTCAGCAACCCGTTACTCCCTCCGTCTCTCCTGAGCCTATGCAGATCGACCAGACCAAGATGGTCGGTTCTCGCCAAGAATCTCGCCGAGCCGAGGGAAGCTGTTTCTATTGTGGCAGTAAGAAGCACTTCATCCGTTCCTGCCCGGAAAAGCCGGGAAACGCCAGTGTCTAGGACCACTCGGAGAGGTCGTCCTAGACAAAAGTAAGTCCTCTCCGTCTCTGACCTTACCGGTCTCTATTGCTTGGGGAGAAAACCGTCTCTTCGAACTCGCCCATCTGGATTCTGGAGCTGCTGGAAACCTCATCGCCCAGTCTCTGGTAGAGAGATACCATATTCCCACCAAGTCCCTGGCGGAGCCATTTTCAGTTGCTTCCGTGGATGGAAGACTTCTCTCGGAGACCATCCTGCTCGTCACCGAACCTATAACCCTACAGGTGGGAATGCTGCACTCTGAGGAGATCTCATTCCATGTGCTGTCCGGACTTTCTCACTCCTTGTTGCTAGGTCTACCTTGGCTCCAGACACATGAACCCGTATTGAACTGGCGGTCTGGTGAAGTGCTCCGATGGGGGCCTGACTGCCATAGGACCTGCCTGGTTCCGGTCCGTCCACTTCGCCCTCAGCCTACTCCAGCTAATTTACCTGGTCTCCCGGCTCCCTACTGGCCCTATGCGGACGTCTTCGGTAAGAAGGAAGCTGAGACGTTGCCGCCCCATAGGCCATACGATTGCCCGATCGACCTGGTACCTGGCACCACTCCTCCCCGTGGGCGTATCTACCCGTTATCTGCAGCCGAGACCCGAGCCATGTCTGAGTACATTGAAGAGAATCTGGCTAGGGGATTTATCCGAAAATCTACCTCCCCGGCTGGAGCCGGATTCTTCTTTGTCAAAAAGAAAGACGGCTCGCTACGTCCCTGTATTGACTACAGAGGACTCAATCTCATTACGGTAAAAAACAAATATCCCCTGCCACTCATCTCCGAATTGTTTGACCGGCTCAAGGGCGCCAGGATCTTCTCCAAGCTGGATCTTCGAGGAGCGTATAATCTGGTCCGTATCCGTCAAGGAGACGAGTGGAAGACGGCATTCAATACCCGGGACGGTCACTACGAGTACCTTGTGATGCCCTTCGGTCTCTGTAATGCTCCCGCGGTCTTTCAGGAACTAGTCAATGACATCTTCCGTGACCTCCTGTACTCCTGCGTAGTGGTATACCTGGACGATATCTTGGTCTTCTCTCCGGATCTCCCCACACACCGGAGGGATGTTCGTCAGGTCCTGCTTAGGCTTCGGCAGAACCACCTTTACGCCAAATACGAGAAGTGCCTCTTCGATCAGACCTCCCTTCCGTTCTTGGGCTATGTCATCTCCCAAACAGGTCTGCAAATGGATCCCGAGAAGCTCTCTTCCGTTCTAAAATGGCCTCGTCCTGAAGGTTTGAAGGCGATACAGCGATTCCTGGGCTTCGCTAATTATTATCGTCTTTTCATCCCACACTTCTCGTCTCGGACTGCTCCCATATCTGCACTTACCCGTAAGGGGGCTAACCCCAGGATATGGTCGCCTGAAGCCGAGGAGGCCTTCCTTTCCCTAAAGAAAGCCTTCGCCTCTGCTCCCGTCCTGCACCGTCCGGACTGTAATAAACAATTCTACCTGGAGATTGATGCTTCCTCCTCCGGAGCCGGAGCGGTGCTCACCCAGAAGTCTTCTACCGGGAGAATGGTAACGTGCGGCTTCTTCTCCAAAATCTTCTCCTCGTCGGAGCGCAACTACTCCATTGGAGACCGGGAATTGCTAGCCATCAAATTGGCACTAGGAGAGTGGCACTATCTGCTTGAAGGGGCTCTCTACCCGGTAATTATCTACACGGATCACAAAAACCTGGCATATCTCCAAAATGCCCAGAGGCTCAATCCTCGCCAGGCCCGGTGGTCGTTGTTTTTTGCCCGCTTCGACTTCACTCTTCATTTCCGTCCGGCGGACAAGAACGTCAAAGCTGATGCCTTGTCTCGGTCTTTCCTGTCCTCCGATCAAGAGGAGGAACCTACGCACATCATCGACTCCTCCAAGGTGATGAATGTGGCTCCCTTGGATCTAACTCGTCTTCCACCCGGTAAGACGTTCATAGCTGTGCCAGATCGGGAGAGGGTTCTTCGCTGGGGACATTCTTCTAAACTAGCTGGCCATGCTGGCCAAAAAAAGACCTTTCAACTTATTGCCCGGCATTACTGGTGGCCTACCCTACGTAAGGACGTGGTAGACTTCGTCGCGGCCTGTTCATCCTGTGCTCGTAACAAAGTTCCCCGACATCTACCTGCCGGCCATCTCCTGCCCCTTCCCGTACCTGCTGCTCCTTGGCAACACATCGCTATGGACTTTATCACCGACCTTCCAGTTTCTGCCGGTTGTACCGTCATTTGGGTTGTCGCTGACCGTTTTTCTAAGATGGCCCACTTCATTCCCCTGCCTGGTCTTCCGTCTGCACCCGAGTTGGCTAAAGACTTTATCCGCCACATCTTCCGTCTCCATGGTCTGCCCCTCCACATCGTGTTGGATCGTGGGGTTCAGTTCACCTCTCGTTTCTGGAGAGCCACTTGTAAGCTGCTGGACATTACCCTGGATTTCTCCTCCGCTTACCACCCTCAGTCCAATGGTCAAGTGGAGCGGATCAATCAGATCTTGTCCAGCTACCTCCGGCACTTCGTGGATGCTCACCACTCGGACTGGGTGGATCTTCTACCGTGGGCCGAGTTCTCTTATAACAACCATGAGAGCGAGTCCTCTTCCAAATCCCCGTTCTTTATAGTTGGTGGCCAACATCCCCGGATTCCACTTCCTGTCTCCGTTTCTGTGGACAACCCTGCTGCGGAGTCTCTTGTCAGCGAATTTTCTACTATTTGGGAGAGCACCAGGTCCGCTCTTCTTCTCTCCTCTGAGCGGATGAAGAGATATGCTGATAAGAGACGTCTGGATCCGCCCCAATTCCGTCCGGGAGACAAGGTTTGGCTCTCATCCAAACATGTGCGGCTCAAAATACCCTCCTACAAGTTGGGTCCTCGATTCATCGGCCCCTTCGAAGTCCTCAGGCAAATTAACCCTGTGGCCTACAAATTAAAACTCCCGGCCACCCTACGGATCCCCAACTCCTTCCACGTATCTCTCCTCAAACCCGTTGTCTTTAACTCTTTTTCCAAAAATCCAGGTGCCCCTCCTGCTCCGGTTTCCGCTGATGACATCTTTGAGGTAGAGAGTATTCTGGCCTCCAAGAGGGTAAGAGGAAAAACCTTTTTTCTGGTAGATTGGAAGGGGTTTGGTCCTGAGGAGAGAACTTGGGAACCCAGGGAGAACATCAACGCCCCGCTTCTCCTTGAAAAATTTCTTTCTGGCCTAAAAAAGAGGGGGCCTAAAGGGGGGGGTACTGTAGCATCGGCGTCTCTGCCCCGTTCTAGGCAGAGACGCCGTCCCTCTCACCTCCCCGCTCCTGGCGCGGCGTCCTCCAGCGCTGCTCTCCCCGCTGCTTCCGGCGCGCGCTCCTTCCCCGGCAGTGTGCTTAGGGCGCGCGCGCGCGCTCCCCCTCTCTTAAAGGGACCGCGCGCGCCGTCCTAAGGAGTCCCCGGCCAATTGCCGGAGGACCTCCCATATAAAGGGCACCTCCTCCAAAATGGAGGTGCCCAAGCAATGTTGTTTGCACCTGTGTCTCACCTGTGCTTCAGCCCTCAGGTCCCGTTGCCAGTTACCTGCCAGTTACCTGCCAGATTCCTGCCAGCTTGCTGCCTTTGTCCTGCCTGATATCCAGTCACCTGCCTGCTAGCCTGAGGTCCGACGGTCTGCCTTCCAACTCCTGTCAGTCTGTCTATGGACCAGCTTGCCCGCTCACCTGGGAGCGCACACCTGTTACCTGCCTGCTAGCCTACCTGGAGGCTCCGCCGTCACGTGCTGTGACCATCTGCCTTTCCAGAGACTCCTGCCCGCTCACCTGGGAGCGCCCACCTGTTACCTGCCTGCTAGCCTACCTGGAGGCTTCGCCGTCACGTGCTGTGACCACCTACCATTCCAGAGACTCTCGCTTGCTCACCTGGGAGCACACATCTACCATCTGCCTGCTAGCCTACCCGGAGGCTCTGCCATCACAGGTCGTACCTACCCTTTACCCAGAGACTGCCCCGGTCACTTGCCGTAACTCCCTGCCCGTTCATCCAGAGACTGCCCCGGTCACTTGCCGTAACTCCCTGCCCGTTCTTCCAGAGACTGCCCCGGTCACTTGCCGTGACCTCCTGCCCATTCTTCCAGAGACTGCCCCGGTCACTTGCCGTGACCTCCAGCCCGTCCACTCAGAGACTGTCCCGGTCACCTGCTGTGACTGCCTGCCCGTCATCCCTGATTGCCACCCGCTCCCTTACAAGGACCGCCCCCTTGTATAGTAGCTCAGAGGTTCCGCCTCCCAGACCCGTTACAAGGACCATGGGGAGTGCATTATATTCTACGGAGGACCATGGGGAGCGCATTATATTCTATGGAGGACCATGGGGGGCTCATTATAATATATGGAGAATTATAGGGGGCATTATACTATATGGAGGATTATGGGAGGCACATTATACTATGTGGAATGTTTTGTGGGGCCATTATATTTGGAGGGCTATATGGGGGGTCATTATACTGTATGCAAGCAATTATACAGTATGAATGTTTGTGTGGGGTCCATCATACTGTGTGGAGGGCTGTGTGAGGGCCATTATACTGTATGTATGTCCATTTTACTGCATGGAGTGCTGTGTGGGGGTCACAGTTGGGGCATCATACTGTGTTGGGGTCATCATACTTTGCCTTGGGAACTGAGGTGGGGTACACTAGTGTCATTATACTGTGCATATAGAGGCTAATGTGGAGGAATTCACCATGGGGGTATCATACTGTGTTTGGGGGGCACTTTTGTTGGCATCATAATTTATGGGGGCAATTAAAAAGGAATCTAGGACTTCAGCAGGAGGAAAATTACTATGTAAAGACTGAAAAGTTGTGAGATATGCTCTTCTGTGACCCCGACAATTATTTAATTTTTTTTGGGGGGGAATGGGGGTGGGGGGCTTAATTAGAGCTTCTGCTATGGGGCCCCATGATTTCTATGTATGCCCCTGGCTAGAAGCGACCCACCAAGGAGGGACCTGCAGCCTAATGGTGTAGTAGCATAGGCTTCCATTAGGGCCTGGACGGCATATGTCGTTACCACCAGAATGACAGGGTAACAACAGTGACGGGTACAAGGCTGACTATGATGCACCATAAAACAGAATAATAGAATAGAGACTCTTGTACCTTTTGTAAATTTTTAGTGCCTTGTATTATAGGGTTTAATTGTTATAACTGTTACCGCTGCTTCCATCCTAAGAAGTGACTTACGTTTAAATTGTAAAACATTTTATTGCACTATAATAATCTGCTAACCTTGTTTAATTTTGCATTCAAATTGCTGTGTTAGAGTAATAAATAATCTTTGGTTAAGTTACCGGTATCCTGTTCTGCGCTGTTGTACCCAAAGCACCTGTGTAGTGCCGGCGTCCCTGCCCTCTGCTAGGCAGGGACGCTGTTCCCCTCACCGCTCTGCTCCGTGCCCGGCGTCCCTCTCCCGCTCTGCTGGCAGCGCGCGCTCCTTCCCGGCCACTGTGCTTAGGGCGCGCGCGCGCGCCCTCCCTCCCTCTTAAAGGGGCCGCGCGCGCCGTCCTAAGGAGTCCCCGGCCAATGGCCGGAGGACTTTACCATATATAAGGCACCTCCTCCAAAATGGAGGTGCCCGAGCAATGTTGTTGCACCGTTCTACTCTGCTTCAGCCCTCAGGTCCCGTTGCCAGTTACCTGCCAGTTACCTGCCAGATTCCTGCCAGCTTGCTGTTCTAATCCTGCCTGATTTCCAGCTACCTGCCTGCTTGCCTGAGGTCCGACGGTCTGCCTTACAACTCCGGTCAGTCTGTCTATGGACCAGCTTGCCCGCTCACCTGGGAGCGCTTCTCCGCTACCTGCCTGCTTGCCTGCCCGGAGGCTCCGCTGTCACGTGCTGTGACCACCAGCTATTCCAGACTCTTGCCCGCTCACCTGGGAGCGCTTCTCCGCTACCTGCCTGCTTGCCTGCCCGGAGGCTCCGCTGTCACGTGCTGTGACCACCAGCTATTCCAGAGACTCTTGCCCGCTCACCTGGGAGCGCTTCTCCGCTACCTGCCTGCTTGCCTGCCCGGGGGTTCCGCTGTCACGTGCTGGGACCACCAGCTATTCCAGAGACTCTTGCCCGCTCACCTGGGAGCGCTTCTCCGCTACCTGCCTGCTTGCCTACCTGGAGGCTCCGCCGTCACGTGCTGTGACCACCTGCTATTCCAGAGACTCTCGCTTGCTCACCTGGGAGCACACATCCTCCATCTGCCTTGCTAGCCTACCTGGAGGTTCAGCCATCACAGGTCGTACCTACCCTTTACCTAGAGACTGCCCCGGTCACTTGCCGTGACCTCCAGCCCGTTCTTCTAGAGACTGCCCTGATCACTTGCCGTGACCTCCTGCCCGTACACCCAGAGACTGTCCCGGTCACCTGCTGTGACTGCCTGCCTGGTCGCCACCCGCTCCCTTACAAGGACCGCTCCCTTGTATAGTAGCCCAGAGGTTCCGCCTCCCAGACCCGTTACAGTTTGCTCGGGCCATGGAACCCGGTGGCACCCAAGCTCCCTCGCTCTCGGACCTGTGTCATGAACTGTCCCGTCAAAGGTCCCAACAGGAGTCCATCCTGGGTCACCTGCGGAATGTCAATACTCGCCTGGACACTCTGACTGTTCCACCAACAACCCCCGCCAGTGCCATGTCTCGCAATCCGGCAGCTCCGCTGTCCACTAACACCATGATATCCTACCCCGGACCTCGGCTTTCTGCACCTCCTCGCTTCGGAGGCGACTCAGCCCAGGCTCGGGGCTTCATAAATCAGTGCACCCTGCACTTTGAACTATTGTCCCACCAGTTTAACTCCGACCGAGCCAAAATTGCATTCATCATGTCCCATCTCACCGGGGAGGCCCTGGCCTGGCTAAATCCTCTATGGGAGAGAGGAGACCCCCTGGTGTCTAACTTGCCTGCTTTTCTCACGGCTTTCCGGAAAGTCTTCGACGAACCCAGACGGAAGACCTCATCCGCATCATCGTTGCTACGCCTCCGTCAGGAAAGTCTCACCGTGGGCCAATATGCCATACGGTTCCGTACCCTTGCCTCGGAGCTGGCCTGGGATAACGACGCTCTGGTTTCCGTCTTCTGGGAGGGTCTGTCCGGCCGTATTAAAGATGAACTTGCCGGTCGGGACATTCCTACCACTCTCGATGACTTAATAACTCTTGCCACCCGGATTGACCTACGGTTCCAGGAGCGTGCCAGAGAGGTCACCCGTGAGAGGAGGTTACCACGTCTAGCTCCTACTTTTCAGAAACCCGTCACTCCTTCTGTCTCTAACCAGGTACACCCTCCTGAGCCTATGCAGGTCGACCAGACCAAGATGGTCAAGACCCGTCAGGACTTACGCCGTGCCGAGGGGACCTGCTTCTACTGTGGCAGTAAGGAGCACCGGATCCGTGCCTGCCCGGAGAGGTCGGGAAACGACTGTGTCTAGGTTCGCTCAGAGAGGTCCACCTAGACAAGAATAAATCCTCTCCATCCCTGCTGTTGTCAGTTTCAATCGTCTACGGGGAGAACCGTTATTTCGAACTAGCCCAACTGGACTCTGGAGCAGCCGGGAATCTTATTTCACAGTCCCTGGTAGAGAAATACCGCATCCCCACCAAACCTCTGGCTGTACCCTTGTCTGTTGCTGCCGTGGATGGGGGGCTCTTACCACGCCCCATCCAACTCATCACTGAATCCATTACTCTGCAGGTGGGAATGCTGCATTCTGAAAGTATCTCCTTCCATGTTCTGCCTGGACTCTCTCACGCCCTCTTGCTAGGCCTACCTTGGCTCCAGAAACATGCACCCGTTCTTGACTGGCAGACCGGAGAAGTCCTTCGCTGGGGACAGGGCTGCCATAAGACCTGTCTGGTTCCCGTTCATCCCGTCCGTCCTTCTCCTACCCCAGCTAATCTACCTGGACTTCCGATTCCTTATTGGTCTTATGCTGATGTCTTTAATAAAAAGGAGGCAGAGACACTACCCCCTCATAGACCATACGACTGCCCTATCGACCTGTTACCTGGTACTTCTCCTCCCCGTGGGCGTATTTATCCATTATCCGCTGCTGAGACCCGGTCGATGTCCGAATATATTGAGGAGAATCTGGCCAGGGGATTCATCCGGAAATCTACCTCCCCGGCGGGAGCAGGCTTCTTTTTCGTCAAAAAGAAGGACGGCTCTCTCCGTCCCTGTATAGACTATAGAGGCCTTAACCAGATCACGGTGAAGAATAAGTACCCCCTTCCGCTCATTCCGGAGTTATTTGATCGTCTGAGGGGGGCTAGAATCTTCACCAAACTGGACCTCCGTGGGGCGTACAACCTGGTTCGTATCCGTCAGGGGGATGAATGGAAGACGGCATTCAACACCCGGGACGGCCACTATGAATATCTGGTAATGCCCTTTGGCCTCTGTAACGCTCCTGCCGTCTTTCAAGAGTTGGTCAATGACATCTTCCGGGACCTTCTCTACTCCTGCGTAGTGGTGTACCTGGACGACATCTTGGTCTTCTCTCCGGATCTCCAGACTCACCGGAGGGATGTTCGTCAGGTCCTGCTCAGGCTCAGGCAGAACCATCTCTACGCTAAATATGAGAAGTGCCTCTTTGAGCAGACCTCGCTTCCGTTTCTGGGCTACATTATCTCTCAGACCGGCCTACAAATGGATCCTGAGAAACTGTCTGCCATCGAGAAATGGCCCCGACCAGAGGGGTTGAAGGCTATTCAACGGTTCCTGGGCTTCGCCAACTATTACCGCCTCTTCATCCCGCACTTCTCTTCCCGGACTGCCCCAATTTCCGCGCTCACCCGTAAGGGTACTAATCCCAAAGAGTGGCCGCCCGAAGCAGAGGAGGCCTTTCTTTCCCTAAAACAGGCCTTCTCTTCCGCCCCGGTGCTGCATCGCCCGGACGGCAACAAGCAGTTCTTCCTGGAAGTTGACGCCTCCTCCTCTGGAGCCGGAGCGGTACTTACTCAAAAATCATCTTCCGGGAGAATGGTAACTTGTGGCTTCTTCTCCAAACTCTTCTCCTCTTCTGAGCGCAACTATTCCATAGGAGACCGAGAGTTATTGGCCATCAAGCTGGCGTTGGAGGAGTGGCGTTACCTACTCGAGGGGGCTCTTCATCCGGTAATAATTTACACTGACCACAAGAACTTGGCTTAC
Source organism: Phyllobates terribilis (assembly GCF_046119375.1). Taxonomy (NCBI): domain Eukaryota; kingdom Metazoa; phylum Chordata; class Amphibia; order Anura; family Dendrobatidae; genus Phyllobates; species Phyllobates terribilis. The sequence goes on along the minus strand of NW_027362762.1, from coordinate 827,243,856 downwards.
CTCCAGCATGCCCAGAGACTTAACCCGCGCCAAGCCCGGTGGTCCTTGTTTTTTGCTCGCTTTGATTTTGTTCTTCATTTTCGCCCGGCTGACAAAAACGTCAAAGCAGACGCCTTGTCCCGATCCTTTCTGGTGTCCGATCTCGAGGAAGAACCTAAACATATCATCGATCCCACCAGAGTAATGCAGGTGGCTCCCGTGAGTCTAAATCGTCTCCCTCCCGGTAAGACGTTTGTTTCAGTACCTGATCGGGAGAAGATCCTACACTGGGGCCATTCATCTAAACTAGCTGGCCACGCCGGTCAGAAAAAGACCCTCCAGCTTATTGCCCGGCACTATTGGTGGCCTACCCTGCACAAGGACATAATAGACTTTGTTTCTGCCTGTGTGTCCTGCGCCCGCAACAAAGTCCCGAGACATCTGCCAGCCGGACGCCTCCTTCCGCTTCCTGTACCTGCTGCCCCCTGGCAGCATATAGCAATGGACTTTATAACTGATCTCCCCGTCTCTGCCGGTTGTACGGTCATTTGGGTGGTCGCTGACCGCTTTTCCAAGATGGCTCACTTTATTCCCCTGCCAGGCCTTCCGTCTGCACCCGAGCCGGCTAAAGACTTTATCCGCCACATCTTCCGTCTTCATGGCCTGCCCCTCCACATCGTGTCGGATCGTGGGGTACAGTTCACCTCACGTTTCTGGAGAGCCACTTGTAAACTACTAGACGTCACCCTGGACTTCTCTTCCGCTTACCACCCACAGTCCAATGGTCAAGTGGAGCGGATCAATCAGAACCTGACCAGTTACCTCCGGCACTTCGTTAATGCCCACCATTCTGACTGGGTGGATCTCCTACCATGGGCCGAGTTCTCTTATAATAATCACGAGAGCGAATCCTCCTCCAAATCCCCGTTTTTTGTAGTCTTTGGTCAGCATCCTCGGATTCCTTTTCCTGTCTCCACCTCTGTGGACAACCCGGCTGCGGAATCTCTCGTTAGCAAATTTTCCTCCATATGGGAGAGTACCCGGTCCGCACTCCTTCTGTCATCCGAGCGTATGAAAAGACACGCTGACAAAAAACGCCTGGATCCTCCACAATTTCGTCCAGGAGATAAAGTCTGGCTCTCATCTAAATATGTTCGACTCAAGATACCTTCTTACAAGTTAGGGCCTCGGTTCATCGGTCCTCTGGAGGTCATCAGTCAGATCAACCCGGTGGCCTATAAATTGAAACTCCCGGCCAACTTACGGATCCCTAACTCCTTCCATATATCTCTCCTCAAACCCGTGGTGCTTAACTCTTTTTCCAAGTCTACAGGTACGCCTCCTGCTCCGGTTTCTGCTGAGGACGAGTTTGAGGTAGAGAACATTCTTGCCACCAAAAGGGTAAGAGGAAAGACCTTTTTTCTGGTAGATTGGAAGGGGTTTGGTCCTGAGGAGAGAACGTGGGAGCCCCGGGAGAACATCCATGCCCCTCTCATCCTAGCTAAATTTCTATCTGGCCTAAAAAAGGGGGGGCCTAAAGGGGGGGGTACTGTAGTGCCGGCGTCCCTGCCCTCTGCTAGGCAGGGACGCTGTTCCCCTCACCGCTCTGCTCCGTGCCCGGCGTCCCTCTCCCGCTTTGCTGGCAGCGCGCGCTCCTTCCCGGCCACTGTGCTTAGGGCGCGCGCGCGCGCCCTCCCTCCCTCTTAAAGGGGCCGCGCGCGCCGTCCTAAGGAGTCCCCGGCCAATGGCCGGAGGACTTTACCATATATAAGGCACCTCCTCCAAAATGGAGGTGCCCGAGCAATGTTGTTGCACCGTTCTACTCTGCTTCAGCCCTCAGGTCCCGTTGCCAGTTACCTGCCAGTTACCTGCCAGATTCCTGCCAGCTTGCTGTTCTAATCCTGCCTGATTTCCAGCTACCTGCCTGCTTGCCTGAGGTCCGACGGTCTGCCTTACAACTCCGGTCAGTCTGTCTATGGACCAGCTTGCCCGCTCACCTGGGAGCGCTTCTCCGCTACCTGCCTGCTTGCCTGCCCGGAGGCTCCGCTGTCACGTGCTGTGACCACCAGCTATTCCAGACTCTTGCCCGCTCACCTGGGAGCGCTTCTCCGCTACCTGCCTGCTTGCCTGCCCGGAGGCTCCGCTGTCACGTGCTGTGACCACCAGCTATTCCAGAGACTCTTGCCCGCTCACCTGGGAGCGCTTCTCCGCTACCTGCCTGCTTGCCTGCCCGGGGGTTCCGCTGTCACGTGCTGGGACCACCAGCTATTCCACAGACTCTTGCCCGCTCACCTGGTAGCGCTTCTCTGCTACCTGCCTGCTTGCCTACCTGGAGGCTCCGCCGTCACGTGCTGTGACCACCTGCTATTCCAGAGACTCTCGCTTGCTCACCTGGGAGCACACATCCTCCATCTGCCTTGCTAGCCTACCTGGAGGTTCAGCCATCACAGGTCGTACCTACCCTTTACCTAGAGACTGCCCCGGTCACTTGCCGTGACCTCCAGCCCGTTCTTCTAGAGACTGCCCTGATCACTTGCCGTGACCTCCTGCCCGTACACCCAGAGACTGTCCCGGTCACCTGCTGTGACTGCCTGCCTGGTCGCCACCCGCTCCCTTACAAGGACCGCTCCCTTGTATAGTAGCCCAGAGGTTCCGCCTCCCAGACCCGTTACAACCTGTTTACACTTGGCATATGTTATGGATCCGGGTGGTGGAACCTCTGTGCTGCGGTGCAAGGAGGGACCAGAGGGGCGTAACTATGTATTAACTCAGACCGACCAAGGTCGTACGGCGGCTCAATCGACTCTGTGATCAGGGAAGGACCGAGCAGAGGGACCAGGTGCTACTCTGGGGACCGACCTTGTATGAGAGCAGGTGACTCCCACGAGTCAGAAGGCAGGAACTGACCGGTACAGCAGATGAGCACGGCAGGCAGGCTGACGGATGATCCGGGCAGACGGACTGGCAGGCACGGCAGGTAACAAGCAGGTGCTTCTAGGTAAGAGGGCTGGCAGGTAACAGGCAGGAGCCTCCAGGTAGGCTGGCTGGTAGGCACGGCAGGTTAACAGGCAGGTGCTTCTAGGTAAGCGAGCTGGCAGGCATGGCAGGTACCAGGCAGGTGCTTCCAGGTAAGCGGGCTGGCAGGCACGGCAGGTAACAGGCAGGAGCCTACAGGTAGGCTGGCTGGTAGGCACGGCAGGTAACAGGCAGGTGCTTCTGGTTAAGTGAGCTGGCAGGCACGGCGGGTAACAGGCAGGAGCCTCCAGGTAGGCTGGCTGGTAGGCACGGCAAGTAACAGGCAGGAGCCTCCAGGTAGGCTGGCGGGTAGGCACGGCAGGTAACAGGCAGGTGCTTCCAGGTAAGCAGGCGGACAGAGCCCATAGACAGACTGGCGGACTGGACTGTAGACAGACTGTCGGGCTGGAGAGTAGACAAGCAGGCGGACTGGACTTGTAGTCAGGCTGGCGGGCTGGACTTGTAGTCAGGCTGGCGGACTGGACTTGTAGTCAGGCTGGCGGGCTGGACTTGTAGTCTGGCTGGCGGGCTGGACTCGTAGTCAGACTAGCAGCGGGACCTGAGGGCTGAAGCAGAGTATAACACACAAAGCTACAACCTTGCACCGGCACCTCCATTTTGGAGGAGGTGCCCTTTATATGAGAGGACCTCCGGCCATTGGCCGGGGACTCCTTAGGACGGTGCGCGCGGCCCCTTTAAGAGGGAGGGAGCGCGCGCCCTAAGCACAGTGCCCGGGAAGCTGCACGGACGCCGGGCTGGGAGCGCGGCGGTAAGTCGGACAGCGTCTCTGCCTGTCAGGGGGCAGAGACGCCGATACTACAGCGTAGTCAGCAGGATGCAACACTCAAGCACAGAAATAAGATAAGATAAGATAAGATATACTTTATTTATCCCGGAGGAAATTGCGGTATCACAGCAGCAGAACACAGATCTCGAACATGACACATATGATAACATAACATTTGGAATACTTTAGACATTGCTTTTCAGACATTTGTTAAACACCCCCATAGCTGTTGGAACAAACGATCTCCTGTATTTTTCCTTTTTACACCTTAGTTGTATTAGGCGATTGCTGAATGTGCTCTTCTGTTTCGCAAACAGTTCATAAAGCGGGTGTGTGTTGTTGCCCATTATAGCTCTGCACTTCTTCTTAATCCTATCCTCTACCACCTCTTCAAAAGTCCCAAGCTGTAGGCCCACCGTCGCGCTAGCCTTCTTTATAAGTTTGTTGAGCTTGTTGGCGTCAGCAACACGCACACTGTTACCCCAGCAAATTATTGCCGCAAAGGTGGCACTAGCCACAATGGATTGGTAGAACACCTCAAGCATTTTGCCACACACATTAAAAGACCTTAACTTCCTTAGGAAGTACAATCTACTCATCCCCTTCTTGTAGACCTTCTCCACGTGGCACTTCCAGTCTAGCTTGCTATCCAGGTAAACCCCCAAATATTTGAAAATGTCCACCATCTCCACATCCTGACCGTCAATGGTAACAGGTAGGCATACCTTCTTGCACCTTCCATAGCTCATCACCAACTCCCTGGTTTTCTTAACATTTAGTTCTAGATGGTTAGCCTGGCACCATACTACAAAGTCCGCAACCACCCTTCTATATTCCTCTTCATCCTGGTCCTTCCCAATACTGCCAACTATCACAGAGTCATCCGAGTACTTCTGGAGGTGACAACGGTCTGATTTATACTGAAAGTCAGCTGTGTACAATGTAAAGAGGAATGGCGACAGCACTGTTCCCTGCGGGGCTCCGACACTGCTCAGTACACTATCTGATGTAGCCGTCCCCCACCTAATAAACTGTGGCCTATCCGACAGGTAGTCAATTATCCAATTCACAAGTCCCTCATCCACCGCCATTTTAATCAACTTTCCACGCAGTAAGAGTGGCTGTAATGTGTTGAACGCACAAGAGAAATCAAAGAACAAAGCACGCACTGTGGTTCCATCATTGTCCAAAAAGGAATGTACTGTTTGTAGCAGAGACGCTACAGCATCGTCCACCCCCAGTCCCTGCCGGTACGCAAACTGAAGAGCATCAGTATGCGCCATCACCCTCGGACACAAGTGAGCAAGTACTATTCTCTCCAAGGACTTCATCGCATGCGATGTTAAGGCCACCGGTCTATAGTCCCCCGGGGAAGCCGGGAAGGTAGTCTTGGGAACCGGCACCAGGCAGGAAGTCTTCCATAGCACTGGTACTCTCTTTGATTGTAAGCTCTGGTTAAAGAGATGCTGGAAGACAGTACACAACTCATTTGCACACACTCTGAGGACACGTGGACTGAGACCGTCAGGCCCTGCTGCTTTGCCAATGGCCAGCTTACTAAACTGGTCCCTCACGTCATTTTTGGAGACCGAGAAATTATCTATTTCACCCCCTGTTAATTTAGCTAGTTGTTCCCCGGCCTCCTCCCCCTTCCCTGCTGCTACCACACCTTTATTGCTGAATCTATTGAAGAACTCATTCATTTCATTAGCCATTCTAAGTCCACCACCCCCCTGCTCCGACCTTGCCTTAAACCCAGTCACTAGCTTCAATCCAGCCCACACCTCTCTGGAGCTTTTTTGTGCAAATTGATTTTCTAATTTAACTCTGAATGCCTCACGGGCAATCTTAATTTTCCCCTTTAGGTCTCGCTGTATAATTTTCAATGCCGCCTTGTCCTTCCTTTTAAAAGCCAGTTTTTTCATGTTTAGTAAATGTTTCAACTCTTTTGTAATCCATGGCTTATTGTTTGCATAACACCGAATCTCTTGAACAGGTACTACAATGTCCATACAGAAGTTGATGTAATCAGTAAATGGCGGATCAGTCTGTAACTGAGGCCATGAGGGGCAGCCTCTCCATTGGAACTATGCTTAGCAACATACCAAAGTTTACAGGTGACAATTTACTGATGTGGGACTGGGTTGAATATCTAAAGAGTATGTTATGAATGCACCCTATGACACCTACCTTACAGGTGGAGATAGCATTGCTGACCTTGGACGGAGAGGCCCGACAGACGGTTTAGACAGCTGAGAGATCATGATACTGTAGAAAAGGTGATCAAGATCTAGAGGACATCCATTACGATACAACTGACTTAGGTATTCTGCTCATTCACTTCTTTGGTCAGATCTAGAGAGAGGTAGAAACAGTGGCCCAATAAGTGAACGCTCTGCAAGAAGCAACGACTGACATCAGTAAGAAAACTGAAGGTGAATATAGGAGACTAGGCCCCCTGGATGAAGTATTAAGGGACCAGTTGGTTGCGGGCCTAAGAGACACCTACCTGAGGCAGGCCCTGAAAGAACATCTGCTTTACAATCCAAAAATGAGCTTCCTTGAATTCGGAGCTGAAGCCAGAGTATGGTAACAAGAGGCCCCAACCGTGGCAGGTATGGTCAGAAGTCGTGAAGCAACCGTCTTGGGGGGCGAATAATGCTGAACCAGACTAGGCTCGCGAGTTATGACAGGAAATGCGAGAAATCAGAGGGGGCCTGTTGAGCATAAGAAAAACCCCTGTAGATGCCGAGGAATCAAACTCCATACCCCAGTACCAGGGCCGGATCCAGTTTTTTTGTGGGCTCCCGGCGAAAGAGTCTCAGTGGGCCCCTTTAACACATACCACGATTCATGATGCAAATATACGGCAGAGAAATATAGGTATAGTACAATACCAAAGATTTCACTTACTTCTTACATTACATAAGTGATATCTATTGTAAATTCTACAATAGCTCAGAAACCGGTGAATCCTTTCAGCGCACAGTGCGTGCCCAGGGGGAAATTCAAAAATTTTAATTTTGAGACAGGACAGTATAGTGATCCATACAGTATTATAGGCACCTCAGTCCTCCATGCAGTATAATAAGCCCGATATATTGCTCCATACAGTATGTGGCCCCCATATATTGCTCCATACAATATACGCCCCATATACTGCTCCATACAGTATCAGCCCCATATATTGCTTCATACAGAATGGGCCCTGTGAAGACCCAGGGTCTTCCGTGAGCGTAATACTACTCAGACAACACAGGGTGAGGGTAAAACAGTGTGGCAATACTTTATTGAACCACAAAACAAGCAATAAACACATAGAACATTCCCAGCAAATACCCAAGATGGTACAACATTACACAGTCCTCACACTTCTGCTGGCCCACCTGGGATAGAACAGCTGCGTCTTTGGGACTTACAGGGCCAACTACCTCAACCAGTTGCCCCCTGCTTTTGGCAGGCCCCCAAAGAGAGAAGGTAGCGGCAAGCTTAAGAAGCTAGCAGTCCATCGAGGTACAAGACCAGGAGACCCAAGGGTCCCACCCTGGCCTCTCCAAGAGTTTCCATGGGGCCAGATGACCTGCTGGTCCCAATCTGGCTTCTCCGAATGTTTCCATGGGTTCCAGGTGACCGGAGGGTCCCACCTGGCAACCCCAAACTACATTTCCAAGGGGTCACGGTGACTTCATCGTCCCAACCTGGTCTCTCCAAATGTATTCACGGGCTCTCTGATGGTCAATGGAGCAGATCCGTATCTTTCCAGTCAGGGCCATATACTCTTAGGCTGGAATCATGTAGAATCCAAATCTGTGTCTCTCTGGGTAAAGCCATGCTTCCAAGCTGATGGTCTGAGAGTGTCTCTCATCTTTGATTCTCCTTTCAATCCTCTGTTTCAAAATATCTCTGCTACAGAGGCACATGTCCCTTAAAATAGTTACAGTTGTCCTTTCAAGTACACATTCACAGGTAAGATGTTAGGGAGGGCATTACTCACAGGGCTCAGGTCTCATTGTTTGAGCTAATCAATTTTCAAAGTTGGTATAGCAGTATGGGCCCGATATATTGCTCCATACAGAATGGGCCCCATATATAGCTCCATACAGAATGGACCCCATATATAGCTCCATACAGAATGGGCCCCATATATAGCTCCATACAGTATGGTCCCCATATAATGCTCCATACAGAATGGGCCCCATATATTGCTCCAACCGTATGGGCCTGATATATTGCTCCATACAGTATGGTCTCCATATAATGCTCCATACAGAATGGGCCCCATATATTGCTCCATACAGTATGGGCATAATATATTGCTCTATACAGTATGGTCCCCATATAATGCTCCATACAGAATGGGCCCCGTATATTGCTCCATACAGTATGGGCCCGATATATTGCTCCATACAGTATGGGCCCCATATAATGCTCCATACAGAATGGGCCCCATATATTGCTCCATACAGTATGGGCCCCATATAATGCTCCATACAGAATGGACCCATATATTGCTCCATACAGTATGGACCCGATATATTGCTCCATACAGTATGGGCCCCATATAATGCTCCATACAGAATGGGCCCCATATATTGATACATACAGTGTGGGCCCCATATATTGCTCCATACAGAATGGGTCCCATTAAATGATCCATACAGTATGGGCCCCATATATTGCTCCATACAGTATGGGCCCCATATAATGCTCCATACAGTATGGGCCCCATATAATGCTCCATACATTAAAAAAAAAATCAAATACTCACCTCGTCTCGCTGGCCTCAGGTCATGTCTCTTCAGCGTGCTCTGACTCTATGACTGCTCAGCAGAGGGCGCACTGTTGTGACGTCATCGCACCCTTTGCCTTGAGACGTCACAGAGTCAGAAGACTCGGAAGACACCGGAGGGAGAGGTAAGTATTGTGAAAAGTTTAAAGCACGGGGATGGGGGGTTCTGGTGTGCTAGTGTCCCTGATGGTGAGTGCCCCCCCCCCGCTCTTGCTCAAAGCCCCAGCACTTGCCTGGTATGAAAAGTGTCTAGAGAGGGGGCATCTCCCTCCTGGGGATTGTTGATACAGACCGAAATGCCAAGCAGACGAGCGTGGAAATGAGTGTTGGACTTGTGGAGGGGCTAGGTCCCATTGTAAGGGGGACTGAAGGCCCCGGAGATGTAATTTCTGAAAGTCCCACTACATGGCCTGAGCTGAACGGGCAGATGTTTAGTTGTCTAATGGATACGGGGTACTAGGTGACTACAATTCCAAAAATATATTTCACTTCCCAAATATTGCCCAATGAAGAGGGGGCCCAACCAGTCGAATGATAGCTGCCAATCAGTTACCCATCCCAGTAGCGGGGGTGGTATGGATGGGGATACGTGTTTGCGGGCATAATATAGGAAAAAGGGTATCGTGATGGTGAAGGGCATCATAGAGGATGGACCCATTGTGACATTGGGGATGAATGTCTTGAAGGAAGTAGGACAGTTCCTGGTGGACAGCAGTCTAGGAAGCGACTAGAGGCGTTCGACATGGCATCGCCCTAGTAGAAGAATATTCCAGAAGCTAATCGCGGCCAGTCAAATCCAAATATTGCCAGTCGCTTTCCAGACCCTGGGTAAAGTGGTCGTACCCACTATTACCACCCTGACTTTGCCACATGGTCAGACAGTGCTGACTATGCCTGTCCGGGGCCCGGTTGTCTTGGGAAGGAGTAGAAATGCAGTTTGAACCCGAGGGGATAGGAGAGGTGATGCCGGGGCTGCTTTTAGCCCACATTCTGACAACAGTGCGCCAGGGACGAGTTCTGGTGAGATGTCTTAACTGCAGCGAAACAAGCCTGCGGTTGGCTCCCAAGAAGGGAGTGGCACGAGTCTATGTGAAGCAGGAAAACCTCACAAGACTGGATGTTGTGAACTTGACCAATGTGGATGGGGATTCATGGACATTATCAGTGTCCATAGACTAAAAGAAGTGAGGGTACAAGGTAAGAGATGGCCGTGATATATTGGAACAGATGAAAGGGGACCTATCTGAGTTCTCCCCTAGGCAAGTGGGACAAGTGGAAGGCCTGTTGCAACAATATCAGGAAGTGTTAGCCCAAAGCGATGCCGATTTTGGATGTACAGAGGCTATTCAGCATGAGATCCCTACGGTAAATACGGCCCCCATACAAGAGAGATATTGTCAGATTCCGCACCGAATGTATCAAGAAGAGAAGGATCTGTTGGCCCACATGCTACAAAACAGGATTATACAAGAAAGCCAGAGCCCCTGACATGCGCCCATCATGTTGGTCCGAAAGAAGGACGAGACTCTGAGGTTCTGTGTGGACTATTGAACGCCTGCACGGTCAGATATTTGTACCCTTTGCCAAGGATAGAAGAATCCCAGTCAGCACTAGGAAGAGCTAGGTACTTTTCCTCTATTGATTTGGCCAGTGGCTACTGGCAACTCCTTAAAGCCAAATAGGATTGGCCGAAGACGGATGCCATTTGGGCTAACTAATGCCTTGCTTCAGCGATTGATGGAAAGGTGTGTTGGAGACTTGAACTTTGAGGCTATGTGCCCACGATGCAGAAATGCTCAGGATTTTTTCCTGAGCGTTTCTGCATCTCCCTGGCAGAAAAAAAAACGCATGCGGATTGTACATGCGTTTTCCTGCCAGGGACATGCGGATGTGAAGCATTCTTCACTTGCATTTCCGCATGCGGGTTGACAAGCGCTTTCTAAGCGATTTTAGCATCACTTGGAAAGTGCTTGACAACTTGGTCACACTATATAAATCCATGCAAAAGGCATGGATTTATATAGTGTGACCCGAGAGAATGTCAAAAAATAAAAAATATACCTATACTTACCTTCTGATGGCCCCCGAGTCTTGCTGCCATCCTGTGCTGGCTGCCGGCAGAACGCAGTACGTTGTACTGAAGGACCTGCCGTCACATGACTGTGATGTCACCGCAGGTCCTTCAGTCCTGCGCGATCTGTAGGCAAGCACAGGGAAGGAGTCCGGGGGCCGTCGGAAGGTGAATATAATCTTTATTTTTATTTTATTCTTTTTTTTTACAGCTTTTAATGGTACCTGGGTGTGGAGGAGAGTCTCCTGTCCTCCACACCCGGGTACCATCCACACATTAGAATGCGCCAATTACGCAAGTACAGATGCAGTCTTGCGGAATTGGCGCGTTCTAGTGCAAGTCAATGGCGGCGAAATCGCAGCGCTTCCGCAAAATAATTGGTAGTGCTGCGTTTTTTTCCGCAATGATAATCCGCAGCGGAAATTTCCGCTGCATTTGCACAGCACATGCGGATTATCATTGGGGAACATGGCAGGCCTTCTACCATGCGTTTTTTAAGCGTTTCTGCAGCGTTTTTGCCACTGCGAAAACGCTTAAAAAACGCATCGCGGGCACACAGCCTGTGGCAACACTGATATATCTGGACAACATTATAATATACTCCACCAAGTTTGAGTAGCATCTTGCTAGTCTCGGGCAGGTGCTAGAGAGACTTCAGAAACATGGACTGAAGAGAAAGCCTTGAAAGTGCCACCTATTCCAGAATGAAATAAAATATCTAGGGCATACGGTCTCTAGTGAAGGTGTGTACCCTACGAATGAGAAGGTGGCTGCCGTTCAGAAGTGGCTTATACCCACAACATTGATACAGTTAAGAACATTCCTGGGTTCTATAGAATATTCATCAAGAATTTTGTGAAGATTGCAGCACCAATGCATGAACTGCTAAGGGGGACAGAAGGAGGTCCCAAGAGTCAGCCAATCCAGTGGGGGCCGAGGCAAGAAGAGGCCTTCCAGGTACTAAAGCTTGCATTGATGAATGCTCCCATCTTGGCCTACACAGCCTTCTCTCAACCATTTGTGTTATACGTTTTGGGAGCTGTTCTGGCACAAATTCAGGAAGGGCAAGAACAAGAGATTCTATCCTGTAGGGATCGACTGGCGTAGGCAGAGAGAAATCCTGAAAATTACAGCCATAGGCGGATTATAATGAGGGCAATCTCGGCCACCGCCCGGGGACAACGACAGGCAGAGGCGGGGGGCCCCGGACCGCTCCCCCAGCAGTGGCACAGGGCCACTGCTTCTTCTTCGGCCGGGTCAGCACTGCACCTGTTAACTTCCCTGTGTGCTTGTGCTGGCCCGGCCGCGTCACAGCTAGGAGACACGGCCCTGTGTGCTGCCGTGTCTGGTAGTGTGACGTCACACAGTGTGTGCCCTGCACTGCTGCACCGGAGAGGAGCTGGACGACATCAGGAGCCGAGCAGGGGATGGAGAGTGATGTGCGAGTGCGTGCGTGTCACAGTGTGTGTGTCAGGCAGATATCATTGTGTGATGTCTGTTTATATGTATTTTTGTGTTTCAAATGTGTTTATGCGTGTATGTATATGTCTGTATATGTTTGTGTGTGTGTGTGTGACTGCGTGCGGCCTCCTCCCGCTGCATCTGGGTGGCGCCATGCGGCCACGTCCTGCTTTATCTGGGTGGCGCCGTGCGGCCTCCTCCCGCTGTATCTGGGGGGCACCATGCGGCCTCCTCCCACTGTATCAGGAGGACGCTGTGCGGCCTCCTCCCGCTGTGTATAGATGGCACCGCTCGGCCTCCCCCTGTGTATAGATGGCTACGTGCGGCCTCCCGCTGTGTATAGATGGCTACGTGCGGCCCCCTGCTGTGTATAGATGGCACCGTGCAGCCTCCTGCTGTGTATAGGAGGATTATGTGGCAGCTCATATTGTGTGTAGGGTCTCATACTGTATATAGGGGATGTCAGCATACTTAATTGTGCTCAATATTAAGTCATACAATTAATGTAAAAAAATGATTATAATATATTAATATTGTGCAAAATTAATTTCACGTGAACTATCACATGATCTATCACAGGGGATCATGTGACATGTCACATGATACATCAGGTGTGTGTGTGTGGCGCCCCTGCGGGTTCAGTCGCCACAGAGGTACTGCATCTCACCCAGAGGTGCGGTATCCCACTCTCAGGTAAGGAGGGAGTATTGCCCGGGACCCACCCACCTGCATCCAACACTACACCATTCCAGACCAGCAGGCGGGGCAAGATGCACTGGCTTAATGCTGAGCCCTGTCCCTGGTTGGAAGTGGGGGGAACCGAGAGAGGGAGAACCATGTAGTGGGTGTGGGTGGAGGAAGCAGTACAGGGGAGCACCTTCAGTAGTAGGAGTATAAGAAGGGAACCATCTTGTAGGAATCAGTTCAGGTCAGTCTGAGGAGAGAGTCAGAGGAGAGAGTGTTGGGAGCAGGAGCTCTGTAGGAGCTCTGCTCAAGAGGAGAGGAGGAAGGAGCAGGCCTAATCTGGGAGGCCCAGGAGAACAGACTGAGAGAGAGGACGGGAGCAGAGGGAAGGCTCCAAGAGGAACAGAGCGGATCCCAGGGGCACGGCGAGTGCGGAAGCCACCCGTGCGCCCGAATCTACAAGAACGTGGAGGGATCAGGCCACAGAGGGGACCGGCCCCTAACTAGTGGAGAACTACAAGGCTCAGCTAGATAACCAGAGGCGACTGTACTTTCAAGGTGCAGCTGCCCAAAAACACAATTATATCGCCGAAAAGGTGGCCGCATAGGATTCAGGGGACTGCGCGTCGCCCGACAAGATCTGAGGCTACTGGCTTGAGACACTGATTGTGAGGCGCAAGGCAGGAGGGTGAGAGCCAGCGCAGGAAGACGACCGAGGAAGGCACATAGAACGGGGTCCCGTTTAAGTACTCCTGAGATACTTGAGAGATTGCTGAACCCCTTCCTTGGTGAACGCAGGACGACGAGGGAGGTTACACACTGGCGCTGGTAGCCTAGAGTCTTGAACAACTGTGAGTAAAACCTTGAAGACTGCACCCCACTGTGTCCTAGAATTATTGCTGCGCCATCACCAGCCCTGCACTACACCGCACCAGCAACATCTACCTCATAACATCACTATTTCCTGCCCTGGGGCTTAGCTCTGCCTGTGGAGGGCTGTACCAACTCTGCTGCGTCACCATCAGCTCCAGAGGATCTGCACCTCAGCGGCGGCCCCATGAACATTATATATAAAAACTTTATTCCTTTTACTTTTCCTTTAATTGACCGCCGTGGGTCATGGACCGGGTCACTGCCACCGTGACATCCCCAGCACCGAGCGGCCCGGCTACCGAGTACCCCACGGCCCAGGGGGCGTGTCATTCTTGACGTCACGAACAGGATGCGAACCAACCCATTATAACCGGGTACTGGGCGCCTTGAGACTGTGTTTGATACTGAATGTGGTGCCCGCCCCAGAAGAACGGGCGCCATTATGTGCGTGATCAAGGACGACAAGAAACTTCCCATCGTGGGCCGGGTTCCAGAATGGCGCCAAAAGCGGAGCACGCCCCATGCACCTGTGACCATATACCTAGACGTGTCCATCAGTCTGGGGAAGCTGCCCCCAGGTGTGGCAGACAGCAAGCAGCCATGGAACTGCCCCAGAAAGGGGAGAGGAGAAGAGAGACCTTGGAGACAGGGCGGGGTCTCCAGGAGTGCAGACAGACCGCACCCGGCAGGCACGATGGAGGGAGACCAGCCTGAGACTCCGGCTTGTGGCATGCAGCCTGAAGCCACATCCCTCAACCTGGAGGGGGTTTTGGCGAAATTATCCCTGGAGGATACTGGCTTCCTCTGTGATGAAGTACAGGAGCTGGGCCGGCGGATGGAGGAGGCCCAGCAGGCTGCCGTCACCGTCTGGAAAGATGAGCTGCTGAGGAAGCTGATGACCCAGCAGCAGTCTGTGCTGCGCCCCACCAGCAGCGCCCCAGCCCTGGCGGAGCCTTCCCTGGGCCAGGAGGTAATAAGCAGTGCTGGAGGTGTCGCAGGAGCAGGTAATGACGACGCCCCTGCCCCGGGCGCTGACCTGCTCCTGGGCCCTTTACAGGAACCTCCTTCCCTGGGTGCCTGCCACGCCAATCTGCTCCTGGGCCATTTACAGGAGCCTCCTTCCCCAGGTGCCTGCCACGCCAATCTGCTCCTGGGCCCTTCACAGGAACCCCCTGCCCCGGGCGCCTGAGGCGACAACCTGCTCCTGGGCCCCCTACAGGAACCTCCTTTCCCCGCACCCGCATGGGTGTACGGGCACCCTGCGTGTGACTGGTCAGCAAAGTTTGAGGACCAGCAGAGAGCCTCTCTTCTACCCACACCCGCGCCCCCGGTTGCCTGCCAGGGAGGAGAAGCATAAAGGTGGGACAACCTGGAGGGTAACCTCATGGGGTTCCCGAGGGAAATGGAGACCAAGGCCCTCAGGAGGGAGGAGCAGTGCGAGCGTGAGCTCAGGAAGCTGACCGCAGAGCGCCGGGAGCGCCAAGAAAGGTGGGAAAGGATGGAGGCCCGCAATATGGAAGCCAAAACCCGGGCCCGCAAGATCAAGCCAGCCACACCCAGTCCCCGTGCAGAAGGGACAGTCATGAAGTTTGACCTGGAAGCCGGGTGGGGCTTCATCAGAGAGCCGCAATTGGCGAAGGATTTCTTTGTCAACCGGAGGGACGTGGAGTCCCACCTCCAGCAAGGACATCCCGGCCGAGACCTATATCCTGGTGACCGTGTCACCTATACCCGGCATAAGGGAGTGCGTGGGTGGTATGCCCTCCATGTGCACAGGGTAGTGGAGGAGGAGGAGGACATGCCTCTGCCGTCTGAGGCTGACGACCCGGCTGGGCCAGCCTATAGCGGACAGGTGTCTCCCAGGAGGGAGCACCACTACTGAACTCCCGATTTACAAGTTGAACTGTACATAGTTACCCGGAAGGGTACTGCATTGTTTAAGTAGATGTGAAAAGTTTTTGTGCTTACATAGTTACCCGGTATGGGTATAAAAACTGTTAGGCTGAGGACAATGAGCAGTCAAAAACTTTTTACTTTAAATAGTTTGCACTTCTTAAGGTGCTTCTTATTGGTTTTATACAGACCACAGAACAAAAACCTGTTTGGCGTGGCTGAAGACGTGGTCCAACAGCTGGATCACCTATGCCCTGCAGCCACGCCCAGGGCCTACGTTGAGGGTTTTCGGACGGGTCCCTCATGTTGCTCATGTTGCACCTTCTTCAGTGAGATGGACACCCGGTTATGGATCTCACTGTATTGAGCTGAAAAATGTTTGGTATGAAAAATTTTTTATACATGTGAAGAAAATTTTATGGAGAAAGTTTTATAAAGTTTTATAAGCTGATAAGAAACATGTAACGTTTAAGAAAAGAGCCTCCCATAAAGGGAAGAAAAAGTTGTGTGATGTTCTTCTATGTGATGCATCTAAAAAATTTTGTATGTCTAAAATACCTTGTTTTAACTCTGTTCCAGCCCGCGGACGTGCTGTGTTTTACCAGGGGGGCATGTGGCGCCCCTGCGAGTTCAGTCGCCACAGAGGTACTGCATCTCACCCAGAGGTGTGGTATCCCACTCTCAGGTAAGGAGGGAGTACTGCCCGGCACCCACCCACCTGCATCCAACACTACACCATTCCAGACCAGCAGGTGGGACAAGATGCACTGGCTTAATGCTGAGCCCTGTCCCTGGTTGGAAGTGGGGGGAACCGAGAGAGGGGGAACCATGTAGTGGGTGTGGGTGGAGGAAGCAGTACAGGGGAGCACCTTCAGTAGTAGGAGTATAAGAAGGGAACCATCTTGTAGGAATCAGTTCAGGTCAGTCTGAGGAGAGAGTCAGAGGAGAGAGTGTTGGGAGCAGGAGCTCTGTAGGAGCTCTGCTCAAGAGGAGAGGAGGAAGGAGCGGGCCTAATCTGGGAGGCCCAGGAGAACAGACTGAGAGTGAGGACGGGAGCAGAGGGAAGGCTCCAAGAGGAACAGAGTGGATCCCAGGGGCACGGCGAGTGCGGAAGCCACCCGAGCGCCCGAATCTACAAGGACGTGGAGGGATCAGGCCGCAGAGGGGACCGGCCCCTAACTAGTGGAGAACTACATGGCTCAGCTAGGTAACTGGAGGCAACTGTACTTTCAAGGTGCAGCTGCCCAAAACCACAATTATATCGCCGAAAAGGTGGCCGCATAGGATTCAGGGGACTGCGCGTCGCCCGACAAGATCTGAGGCTACTGGCTTGGAACACTGAGGGTGAGGCGCAGGGCAGGAGGGTGAGAGCCAGCGCAGGAAGACGACCGAGGAAGACACATAGAACGGGGTCCCGTTTAAGTACTCCTGAGATACTTGAGAGATTGCTGAACCCCTTCCTTGGTGAACGCAGGACGACGTGGGAGGTTACACACTGGCGCTGGTAACCTGGAGTCTTGAACAACTGTGAGTAAAACTTTGAAGACTACACCCCACTGTGTCCTAGAATTATTGTTGCGCCATCACCAGCCCTGCACTACACCGCACCAGCAACATCTACCTCATAACATCACTATTTCCTGCCCTGGGGCTTAGCTCTGCCTGTGGAGAGCTGTACCAACTCTGCTGCGTCACCATCAGCTCCAGAGGATCTGCACCTCAGCGGCGGCCCCATGAACATTATATATAAAACTTTATTCCTTTTACTTTTCCTTTAATTGACCGCCCTGGGTCATGGACCGGGTCACTGCCACCGTGACATCCCCAGCACCGACCGGCCCGGCTACCGAGTACCCCACGGCCCACACGTCATGTGTGTGTGTGGGGGGGGGCCCACGCCTTCTAAACTGCCCGGGGCCCTTGCTATTCTTAATCCACCCCTGATTACAGCTCATTCAAACTGGAATTGTTAGCCCTGGTATTGGCTATGACTGAGAAGTTTGCGGAGTAGCTGTTGGGATCTGACGTTAATGTGCGGACTGACAACAACCCACTTTCTCATTTATAAAACACGAAACTAGGAGCATTGGAACAACGGTTGGTCGCAAGGATGTCCAAGAATCGGTATAAGATAGCCTATCAGGTGAAGGCTGAAAATACCCACGTACACGCTCTATCGAGAGTGACCCACGATCGAGGATATGGACGAAGAGCTGAAGGGGGATGAGACCCCAGATTTCAGACGCTTTGCCACAGCTCTCGTGGCCTCTCAAGAATCAGGAGAACACCGACCGAATCAAGACCTGGGACGACCAAGAGACGAATGGTTACAACTGCAACAGTCAGACCCAGAACAGCCGAAGTTGCGGAAGTAGATGACCCTAGGCCAGAAGCCCAGGAGAGCAGAGGGCAGCCTTCTCTATTGGTGCTTTAGGCTATGTGTTTTTTCTGCAGTCAAAACCTGCTTTCTTGGCATTAAATAAGCTGCTTACAAAAAGCAGGTATTGCTGCGTTTTTCAGAAACACAAATTTCATCTTTGCTTCCACCATAGAAAACAATGCAAGGTGTTAGATCACCAATACAAGACATACAGTGGGGGAAATAAGTATTTGATCCCTTGCTGTTTTTGTAAGTTTGCCCACTGACAAAGACATGAACAGCCTGTAATTTTAAGGGTAGGTTATTTTAACATTGAAAGATAGACTATCCCCCCCCCAAAAATCAAGAAAATCACATTGTTGTTTAAATTAGATAATTTTTTTTTGCATTTTGCAATGAGAAATAAGTATTTGATCCCTCTGGCAAACAACACTTAATACTTGGTGGCAAAACCCTTGTTGGCAAGCACAGCAGTCAGACGTTTTTTTGTAGTTGATGATCAGGTTTGCGCACGTCGGGAGGAATTTTAGTCCACTCCTCTTTGCAGATCATCTCTAAATCATTAAGATTTTGAGGCTGTCACTTGGCAACTCGGAGCTTCAACTCCCTCCATAAGTTTTCTATGGGATTAAGGTCTGGAGACAGGCTAGGCCACTCCATGACCTTACTGTGCTTCTTTTTGAGCCACTCCTTTGTTGCCTTGGCTGTATATTTTGGGTCATTGTCTTGCTGGAAGACCCAGCCACGACCCATCTTCAATGCTCTTACTGAGGGAAGGAAGTTGTTGGCCAAAATCTCTCAATACATGACCCCATCCATCTTCCCATCAGTACGGTGTTTCCCTCACCATGCTTCACGGTTGGGACGATGTTCTTAGGATTGTACTTATCCTTCTTCTTCCTCCAAACACGGCGAGTTAAGTTAATGCCAAAGAGCTCAATTTTTGTCTCATCTGACCACAACACCTTCTCCCAATAACTCACAGAATCATCCAGGTGTTGATTGGCAAACTTCAGACGGGTGTGCACATGTGCCTTCTTGAGCAAGGGGACCTTGCGGGCACTTCAGGATTTTAAACCTTTAAGGCGTAATGTGTTACCAATGGTTTTCTTGGTGACTGTGGTCCCAGCTGCCTGGAGATCATTAAAGGGAATCTGTCACCCCCCTGGGCGATATCAGACCTCTACTATGGTCATACAGGGTATAGAAAAGTAAATCTATACTTACCTGTATGGCCCATAGTAGAGGTCTGATTGTAGAGAAAAGCACTTTAATCAATTATTTTTTCCACAGGCTTGGCGTCCGGGAGACGCCAAGCAATCCCCGCCTATGTGCTTATTATTCCCCTACATCCCAGCCTCTCTGCTTAATTAGCATATCCCCCCCCTTCCCCTGCACGTTACAGCGCACTTTGCCTCATTCCGGCCCCACCTACCTGTGCTCTGCGCCGCAGGTTTCTATTGCGCAGGTGCTGGAAAGTGACTGTGATCCCCCGGCGCCTGCGCAATAGAAATCTGCGGCGCAGAGCATAGGTAGACGGGGCCGGGATGAAGCAAAGTGCGCTCTATGTGAGCGCCACTTTGCGCATGCCCGGAAGTCAGGGAGCACAAGGCATGTCACGGGACCCTGTGACATGCAGGGGAAGGGGGATATGATAATTAAGCAGAGAGGCGGGGATTTAGGAGAATAATAAGCACATAGGCGGGGATTGCTTGGCGTCTCCCGGACGCCAAGCCTGTGGAAAAAAGAATTGATTAAAGTGCTTTTCTCCGCAATCAGACCTCTGCTATGCGCCATACAGGTAAGTATAGATTTACTTTTCTATATCCTGTATGGCCATAGTAGAGTTCTGATATCACCCAGGGAGGTGACAGATTGCCTTTAACAAGTTCCCCCCGTGTAGTTTTAGGCTGGTCTCTCACCTTCCTCATCATCAAGAATACCCCATGAGGTGAGATTGTGCATGGTGCCCCAGATCTATGTCGATTGACAGTCATTTTGTATTTCTTCTGTTTTCTTACTATTGGTCCAACAGTTGTCTCCTTCTTACCCAGCATCTTACTTATGGTTTTTATATAGGTGACTATGTAAGACAGCTGTCTTTAATGCAGGTAATGAGTTGATTAGGAGCGTCTAACTCAGGGGTCCTCAAACTTTTTAAACAGGGGGCCAGTTCACGGTCCCTCAGACCATTGGAGGGCCGGAATATAGTTTTTTAAAAAAACTATGAACAAATTCCTATGCACACTGCACATATCTTATTTTGACGTAAAAAAAACAATACAGGAACAAATATAATATTTAAAATGAAGAACAAGTAAAGTTAAATCAACCGGTATTTCAATAGGTACGTAACTGTACCCAATAGGCAGCATAGGTCCCCAATAGGCAGGTAAATGTACCCAATAGGCAGCATAGGTCCCCAATAGGCAGGTAAATGTCCCCAATAGGCAGGTAAATATCCCCAATAGGCAGGTAAATATCCCCAATAGGCAGCATAGGTCCCCAATAGGCAGGTAAATGTTCCCAATAGGCAGGCTCTTTCCCCCTTATAATGCCATATGCAGGCTGTTCCCCCCCTTATAATGCCTCATGCAGGCTGTTCCCCCCTTATAATGCCCCATGCTGGATGCCACCCCCCATATAATGCCCCATGTAGGATGTCCCTTTCTCACACCATATAATGCCCCATGCAAGATATCACTCCCCTGTCTTTATAATGCCCCATGCAGGATGTCCCTTTTCCCCCCATATAATGCCCCATGCAGGATGTCACCCCCAATATCATGCCCCATGCAGGATGTCACCCCCCATATAATGCCCCATGCAGGATGTCACCCCCCCATATAATGCCCCATGCAGGATATCACTCCCCTGTCTTTATAATGCCCCATGCAGCATGTCACCCCCCCATATAATGCAGCATGTCACCCCCCCATATAATGCCCCATGCAGCATGTCACCCCCCATATAATGCCACATGCAGGATGTCACCCCCCATATAATGCCCCATGCAGGATGTCACCCCCCTCATATAATGCCCCATGCAGGATATCACTCCCCTGTCTTTATAATGCCCCATGCAGCATGTTACCCCCCCATATAATGCCCCATGCAGCATGTCACCCCCCATATAATGCCCCATGCAGCATGTCACCCCCCATATAATGCCACATGCAGGATGTCACCCCCCCATATTATGCCCCATGCATGTCACCCCCCCATATTATGCCCCATGCAGGATGTCCCTTTCCCCCCATATCATGCCCCATGCAGGATGTCACCCCCCCATATTATACCCCATGCAGGATGTCACCCCCCCATATTATACCCCTTGCAGGATGTCACCCCCCCCCATATAATGACCTATGCCTCCATACATTAAAAAAAAAAAAATCCAATACTCACCTCTCTTCTCACTTGCTGCCGCTGCTCTTGTCTGGACTCCAGCGTCGCGGCTGCGTTGTCCCGCTCTGCGCTGCCTGTGACAGCACTCGGGAGGGCGCGGTGTAAAGACGATACCGCGCCCTCTGACCTGAGACGTCACAGGAAGCGCAGAGCACGGAAGACAGCGGATCTGCGGAGGCACGGGGAGAGGTAAGTATCCGCCTGCCGGGGCCCTGAGCAAGCAGGGGGGAAGGGAGGGCAATGGCACCGCTCTCCTCTCCTCCGCCCATAGCCCGGCAGGCCGGATGAAAGTCCTCCGCGGGCCGCATGTGGCCCGCGGGCCGTAGTTTGAGGGCCACTGGTCTAACTGGTCTGTAGGAGCAAGAACTCATAATGGTTTGTAGGGGATCAAATACTTATTTTTCATTGCAAAATGCAAAAAAAAAATTATCTAATTTATACAATGTGATTTTCTTGATTTTTTGGGGGATATTCTATCTCTCAATGTTAAAATTAACCTACCCTTAAAATTATAGACTGTTCATGTCTTTGTCAGTGGGCAAATTTACAAAAACAGCAAGGGATCAAATACTTATTTCCCTCACTGTATGTGAAACCATAAAACCATTTTGGAAAAAATGGCAATTTGATCAAATTATTTAGTGGAAAAATGTTTTTATGTCTGAAAAAATAGTGTTTATTCTGAGCAAAAAAGTTCACATTAGTTCATGAAAAAACACACAATTACAAATGTGATAGTGGGGGAGTTTAATTGGTCTGTAATAGTTTACCTAAGACACTGGCAGAGCATTGAGTTTGTAGGACAGTTTACTTTCACACTTTGGTCAGCCCTTCAGTTGCTCAGGTATTGTTCAATTTCACACCTTGGTCAGCCAATGTTTACTTTACAAATATCATTAATTTAATTAAACTGAATTAATCCTAACTGTCATTCTCAGGTGAGGACACTAAGACATTATGGTTTAAACTTGGGAAAATCACAAAAATAAATGAGTTTCACATACTGCTGTGCCTGCGTTTTTTCACTAAAAACGCAGCAAAACCTGATAACTGTTTTTGCTGCATTTTTGCACTTACTCATTCCTTTCTATGGATGAAAAAATGTTGCAAAAACACAGCATTTTTCCAATTCAGTCAGGAAAAAAAACAATGTGTGTGCATGAGATTTTTGGAATCTGATAACTTTTGCTGGTACTGTAAAACACAGCTTAAAATTTGCATACAAAACGCAGCAAAAACGCAACGTGTGAACATAGCCTAACAGACACTAGGACAATGGGAAAGTCCCTGTATGAAGAATGGTCTGTTATATAAGTGGATCCAGTTACCCAAAGAGTTCAGGACTACATGGCAAATAGTGATTTCAGAAGGGATGGTGCTGAGTAAGAAGCCCATGAGAGGGGGGCGCACTTCGGAATGGAAAGGATCTTCCAATGGTTGCAACGGCTCGTGTATTGCCCTCAACTATGTTGAGTGGTGGAAGAGGTTTGTCGGAAGTGCAGTCAGTGTGAGTTGGCTAAGCCTCCAGAACAGATGGCACCCACTCAGGTAATAAGGATGTCTGAGCTTCTGGTAGTTTTGATGGTGGACTACCTCATGATCGGCCCATCCCATAACGGTTGTGAATATTGCCTGGTGATGATGGACCATTTCATGAAGTTAGCAGTCGTGACCCCTACCAGGGATCAGATGTCAGAGTCAGCGGCCTGAGCCATTTGTAGGGACTTCATCCGAGTATACGAGTGCCCGAAGAGGATTCACTTCGACCAAGAAGCGTGTTTCCAAAGGAGGGTCATGGACGAACTGCACCAACTCTATGGCATTGAGAAGTCCAGAACAATGCCCAATCACCATCAAGGAAATGGGGACAGCGAGCGTTTCAACAGAATGTTGTTACAGATGCTAAGGACATTGGAAGGCGATCGAAAGATGAAGTGACCTGAATTTGCTCCGAAGTTGATGTGGGTATACAACAACTGAGCTCACGCCACAACTGGGTACACGCCCTACAGATTGCTGTTGGGCCATAACGGACCTGAAATAACTGAGCCGGAACTTGACCCAGAAGAAGATTGCACCAAAAAGAGTGCGTCCGCCTAGGTGCGGGAACACCGGCATTGGTTGCAGATGAGTCAGCTAGTTGGACAAATATTACAGGAGATGAGCCATCCTGTATCGGTGCCAGAGGTGTCCCATCCACAAGGTACGCAGAAGATGATTTCATTTGCCAATGCATTATGCGAGAGACAAAGGAGTGCGCCCGATATCAGCAATGCTGGAGCCGCCCCAAGGAGCATATAGAGCCTGAAGTGATCCTTCTCACCAAAGCACTGGTGAGTTTAAAGAAGGGAGGAATGTAAAGAGATGGACAAATGGAAGATTTCCACAGTTAACGCATAACAGGGAATCTGCAAATAAGCGTCGTCATCTACTGACTAAGATTGTAGGACAAGAGAAAGTGGAAAGAATTGCATCAGCAGAAACCGTATCTCGAAGCACATAGCTGTGTTGCAGTTAGTAATTATAAAAGGCCCAGGGGTGCAGTGAAGGGGAGGAGGTTGGCTTATAGCCACCGCTACAAGTGACCAGATACAAGTGAAGAATCGAGTGACCAGATCCGAGTGGAGAACCGAGTAACCAGACGGCACCAGAACCGAGAGAAGAATCGAGTGACCAGACCCAAGTGAAAGATCGAGTGACCAAATCCAAGTGAAGAACTGAGGAACCGAGATTGGAGCTAAATGAACGGAGCCAGAACCGAGTGGGACCAGAGCCACAAGAAGCTAGCAGACTATGTTAGAGGGACATATCTTTTATACTGTGTAACAATCATGGAGCGCACATCTCCAGGTGTAAACATGGCTTTACTGCTGACAAGATTCAGGCCACCTGCCGGTGTGGCGAACATATTACAGGGACTCCCAAAATAAGAAGCTATCTGCCCCCCCCCAGAGCCCATCCTCTATGGATAGAGGTGCACATGCTGGTCCTCTGCTCCACTCATGGTCCATGAGATGGCCAGGAATAGCAGATCCGACAGTCCCATAGAAAATTAATAGAGAATGAATGAAGGGCGAGCATGCGCACTTCCGCCCCATACTGAATCTGGTTCATGATTGGGGGTCTCAGAGGTCAGAACCCCGAGATCAGCACAGGATCCCCCTGATGGTTATAACATCACGCTGACCGGTGTCAGCCCAGTGCTCGTACACATCAGCACTGCGTCAGCTCATTAGCACACAGCGCTCACACAATGCAGCCGTGCGCGCCGCCATTTTCCTCACACTGCTCTGCGGCCGCTCTGCGCTCTACAACAAGCTATAACGAATAGCAGACCAGGCCCCGCCCCTCTGATGCCTTATAAGGAGTGGCATTTAAAGACCACGCCCTGGTTCTTACTGACGCAGGAAGCTAGCGGACACGCCCTTCTCCTGCCGCGCCTGCTGCTGTTGCTAGGGAGCCGTTGCTATAGTGCCGTGCGATTGTCCGCGTGCGCAGGCGGAAGTTCCCGGATCAAGGAGCCGCCATCTTTCCCGGGCTCAGCTACAGAGGCAGAAGCGCTGGGAGACGGAGAGAGACACAATCGGCTTCCATCCGCCCAGTAGATCACCTCTAATCCCCGCTAGCGACAGCCATGGAAGAGCGAGAGGATCTAGTGTACCAGGCTAAGCTGGCCGAGCAAGCTGAGCGATATGACGGTAAGCGGAATGTGCGGCTTTCCCCATAGGTCGGCGGGCGGAGAGAATGGAGGCGAGACAAAATGGCGGCTGGGCTTGGGACTGGAGGACGGGACAAAGGAGAGGCGCCGAGCGCTCCGGGGTGCAGGAGCGGGGCTGTCATGGCGGAGGCGCCCGTCATCGGGGAGAGCGGGGTCTGGGGCCGGAGGGAGAGGGCTGAGGCGGGAGGGCGGCGGGCAGGAAGGGAGACGGCTGCAAAATGGCGACCGCCGAGCAGGGCGAGCCGCGGGAGGCGGAGGTGCGGATGGCGGGCTCCTGGCACCGGGGGCAGCTGGCCGTGATGGCGGGGGCTCCGCGCACACCCCCCGGGCTCGGGCGCCCGCACTGCCGCAGCCCGCACGGCTCGTACCCGGGAGTCTCATTCATTGTCGGGGCGGCGCTCACGTCGTACTGCGGGCCGCGGCCATTACTGGGAGTTGTCAGACCGGCCGTGATGGCGCCGGACGTGTCCCGGGCACAGGGCGCGGCCTCCATTGTTGGGCGGAGGCGCCGCCACCCCCGGGGGCTGCACTGGTGGCGGATGTCAGTGCGCTCCACACTGCCGCATCGCCTGCACCCTGCCCGCTATTGTCCCCTGGTATCAGCCACTAGGACATTACAATGAGTCCCGGTGATCAGTGCGCCTGTCTGCAGCGCCGGGAGGAGAATGGAGCTGCGGTGATCGCAGGGGCAATGGTGGCAGAGAGATTGCTAGAGGCGCCGCTGCCCGTCATCACACTGATCCTCCACCTTCATAGTCTGGGCCACGGTCGTTGTTACAGGTCCGGGAGGAGGAGTGGGATGTGCGGCTGCAGATCCACCAGGGGCCGACTGCACCCCTGATTGGGAGCAAGGGTGGCGTGAACCCGAGGACACCGGCTCACACCCCTTAGTAGGGGAGGGGCAGAGTGAGCTCGGGGAGGCAGGCTGGTGCCCCTTGTTGGGGAAAAGGGGGTGGGGACGCTGGCTGACACCCGCTGTTATTGGGGGACACGGAGACCCAAGGAGGCTAGATGACACCTTGTTGGGGGAGGTGGACCCGAGGATGTTGGCCGACACCCCTTGTTGTGGGAGGGGAGGTGAGCCTGGGGACTCTGGCTGACACACCTTGTTGGGGAGAGAGGGGTGAACCCGGGGTCACTGGCTGACACCCGTTGGTGGAGGGGGTGAGTAGGTGAACTGTGGACGCTGGCTGGTGCCCCTGGTTGTTGGGGTGAACCTGAGGATTTCCTGTTTTTAGGAAAGACAATGTTCTTGTAGAGCATCGTGGTGTCGGCACATGAAGGGGTTGTTTCAGTCGAGATCTGGCTCCTGTGACCTGTTTGATGGCTTCTGCAGTCAGACATGACACCCTGCTTCATTCTTTGGGACTGATGGGCTGAATGGACCTCTGCGCTGCCCTCTTCCTGTTCCCATAGTTTGCATAGAGCCACACTGACCTCCTTGCCATTCAAATGCAGATGATGTGGGGGCCCTTCTTGTGATCAGTGGGGCACCAGCAGTCCACTAATCACCTATCCCATGGACCACTATTGAAAACATTGTAGACTTTGAAAGGTTATTCCCTGTCGGATCCAGAGCCCTGTTCTCAGGATTGATGGGGAGTAACTCACCGTCATGGGAATAGCTCTTTAAGGCTATGTGCCCACGTTGCATTTATGAAGCAGAAAATTTCTGCAAGTCCTCTCCCGGAAAAACGCATGCGGAATTCCGCACGCGTTTATCGCGCATTTTTCGCGCATTTATCACGCGTTTTCCACATGCGGAATTGCCTTGCGTTTTTTATGCATTGGACAAAGGCAATTCTGCATGCGGAAACGCAAAATTAAATGACATGCTGCGGATTTTTGAATGCAGCATAAACGCTGCGGAAAAATCCGCAGCATGTGCATAGAACTTGCGGAATGCCATTGGGGACCATGGGGTGCGGATATACATGCGTTTTTCAAGCGTTTACGCTGCGGAAATTCCGCAGCATATACGCTTGAAAAATGCTACGTGGGCACACAGCCTAAATACACCCTTTTATGTTGAAAATGACATCTTATCTGCGTGTAGGAGGAGCTGAGCAGATCAATGTACATTGTTGTAGGAAGCTTCAGTGGGTCTAGTGGGCGGTCCTGCTAGTGATTGACAGTCTTCCCTGTATGACTGCATGCAGTGATATCTGTCAGTTACCAGCAGAACCACCCACTGGACTCATACCTAACGAACACCAGGGATCTCAATGAATAAAATAAATCGTATTCTTTTCCCAAACACCTAAATACCATCCTGCTCGGCTTCCCCTTACCGCGCTGTCCACAGATCGGACTGTATGTACAACGTATCAGGTTCCCTCTAAAGATGTTTTCTTACAAATGAACAATATGTGATTAAATCTGTTTGCTGGAGGCTCCACTGATTATTTGGAGGGGGGTCCTAGATTCTGTTTGTTACGTACACATATGGAGGAGCGGCCAGGTCTTGTGCATTGCCTCTTCATTTAATGTCTATGGCACTGGTGGAGGCAGCAGTCAGACCATGGATGGTCCTTGGAGCTGTCATGCACACGCTACTATCCTGCTCCATTCATTCTCCGACTGCAAAGAGGAAGAACAGGGTGGTGGGATTCTTGGTCGTGTGATGACTGGGCAGCCCACAGCCGGGACTTGTGCCTCTCCTATAGATAAATGATGTAGGGAGACCCGTTTAAGTGGCCACATTCTAGACCATCAGTGGCCCGACAAGTGGATTTGCAATGGATAAACCTAAAACGGTCTGTAGGTGTCTGCTTGCACTGGCTGCTGGGATTTGTCCTCCTTTCTCCTGCATAGACCAGGCAGCGCTCCACCCAGTGGCTGCGGCCAAGTGGGTTTCAACACTAGAAGCCGTTTGGTTACAGTAGAAGGAAGAATCGCAGGAGATCAGAGGAGCTGTTAGTGATGGCCACTATCTGGGTACGGCCTCTTAGGGTGGGATCACACTGCCCCTGTGCTTTTTCTTTCTAGTGTTTTTTTTTGTCTTTTTTTAATTTTCCGAAAATGCAGGGCAAAATCTGAAGCATGGACTCCACATGTGACACAGGGGTATTTCACAGATGGCAAATTTTCTAGAGAAGATTTACCAAAATTGCTTTGTGCTCCTCCTGTTAATCCTCATGGAAATGTATCAGGGATTTGACAACTGGTAATTACCAGCTGCGGAGGAGGGGGTCCGGTCAGTGCAGACCTTATCACTGTGGTAATATTTTTTATTTATATAGCGCCAACATATTCCGCAGCGCTTTACAATTAATGGTACATGGCCATTGGCCAAGGAAGAATGGTGATGCCCGATTGTCAATTTATACATATATTTCTAATAAGGACACCGCATACAGCAGCTATAAGAGATGATCCAGACTATTTACTAGAACAGGGCAGCCGGCAGGTCGGCTCCTCTGCTATATAAAAAGCCGCCCCCTCATGCCTTCCCAACAAAGTCCTGCTGTGCTGATGACTACTAGGGGACCTGTGATTGCTGCAGTCAATCACTAAGTGAGTATCGCTTGTCCCTGAGGAATTGGGGGCTGGGGTGTGAAGGGGTCCAGTGAGGTGCCATAAAGAGATATATCTATCCACTCTCAACTAGACATCCCCTTTAAGGCCACATCAGCATTTGTAAGCCAAAACCAGAATTGAATCAATCAGAGGAAAAGTATAATAGAAATGTGTCACCACTTCTGTATTTATCACTCACTCCTGGTTTTGACTTACAAATGCTGATGTAAAATACTGAACGTGTGAACATGGCCTAAGTGTCCAGAAATCAGGCTGTTAGGTGGGGCATTTTGTAGGGCGGCCATCTGCCTCTGCAGTACTCCTGGCTTCATGAGGGTGTGCCATCTTTGCATTATAGATGTGTAGAGATGATTGTAGAGGAGCAGTGGTAGTGAGAGCTCTCGTTTTATGGACGCTGATCACATGATAAATAAAATGAATTGTTAATGTTAATTACTCTCCTCTTAGTAATTAGAATATAGAGAGTCTGCTTTGGTGAATCCTACAGGATGGCTCTTGGTCTCTCTCCCTCCCTATGGCAGTACATTTAGATAGATATTTTTTAAATCGGTAAACTTTTATTGAAAACAAAATCCAGAAGTTACATCAGAACCTTATAAAACAGATAAAAAAATAATGAACTTATAAACCAATGTTTAATCCTTTTTTTATTCTTTAGGATACAGATGATCAAATTTTCCCCCTCCCCCTCAAACATTGTAAGAGAAAAACCTAATGTCTGAATAAGCCCTTACTTTGGCCCTATACAATGAGTTTAGATGGTCTATGATGGTCACCGGAGTTCTAGGGTGGCGCGCATGTCGCCGGGGTGCGGGCACGGAGGGTGGTGCGCGGGTCGCCAGGTCTGACTGCTAAATAAGACGAATTGTCGCTTCACATCAGCATCATGGTTTCCATTTGACACTGACGCAGCATTGCTGTGCCAGATCCGTCGTGTGATAGTCCTGATTGACTTGCAATGGTTTATGTTGTGGTTTCCTTCTCTAATAGCCCAAATTCTGCTACATGCTGCATTATTCTTGCCATCAAATAAACCACAGTCTCCCAAATAGTGTGAACATAGACTAAAGCAGTTCATTAAAGCTGTAGCCTCACCTACTGTAGGCCTCATCCTGTTTGGGGCTGAATTTCCCTCTATATTTCCATCACTTTTTTGAAGGCAAGTATGGCGCAGCATGCCGAGCCTTTCTTGGTGTTGAAATGAGTCAGTGGGAGCCAGCACCGAGGCTTCAGCTATGAGCAATGACGCACACCCACCTTCTCATAACCATATGGCTTTCCTAGATCTGAATGACAGTCCTACTATTGTAGTACACCCCCCCCCCCCTCCCCATACCTTTCCTCAGTTACTGAGACTGAGTACATCCACAGGGAGTTTGTCGCTCCGTAGTGGTTTCTTGTTCCTATATCCCCTCACGGGGTCGGTCTGTTTTCTAAATCAATAGTACAACCACTCACACAGTGATTGCTTACTGTTTTTTTTTTTTTTTTCAGCTTTAAGGAAGTTTGTTTCTTTGATTTAGTGGGAATCTTCTAAATCTGTCGTAAAACTGGCTATATTTGGTTTTTTACTTTGCATTTCAGGCTAAATAAAGTTGTACGGCAGGAAGACCTCATTTGCACGTTTTTCCGGATATGGTTTATACACTTTATATTACATTTTAATGAATGCAATTTTGTCTTCATACAAAATGTTACATTCTTGAAGTTTTACCCCTTAGACTTCATTCAAAGCATGTCTAGGGTGCATTTACCTGCTGATGGTGGATGTGTCGTTAAGTGACCATTTAATGGCCTTTTTGCACAGTCTGAACAGAGATTACCGACTTATCAAACTGTCTGTCTCTGACCTAGGTGCATGCAGGAAAGTTGCCAATCTGTGGTGGTGATGGAATTTTTTATTAACGCTTTGCCTTTCTAGGGCTTTGGGAGACCCAGGTACTTAACATAGTAGATTTACTACATTCTTAAATGGGTTATTTCCTTTTATAATTTGTCCCTTGCTGCACTTTCTTTGAAAAACCAAACAAAAAACCCCCGAAACACACAAGCAAAAAACCCAAGCTGTACGTGCCCTCCCTGGGTTCACTGCTGAGTCTAAGCTGCTGCTCCCAGAAAGTGATGTCTGCCATCAGGGCAGCGGCTCTGAGCAGGGCATCTAGTGTGGACGTAACGCCCAGCTCCACTAGGAGCTGCTCTGGAGACCCAGGGAAGGTGAATACCACTCGGTGCAGAGTTTTAACAAAATACAGCAAGGGATGAATTTTATTTGAAAGGGAACTAAGGAGTAACATTTCTCATTGCGGAGAGTGACACCCCTGGTATGCCAGTGTGAGGAGGCTTATAAGCCATGCAGTGTTCTTCTGGAAAATTAAATAAGCACATTGCCTCTTCAGAGGAAGAGGGCTTGAACTCTAGTGCAACAGATGACGACTTTTTTGGAATCAAAATCTTTTTGAGCAGACTTTACAACTTGCAATAACTTAATAAAGATAATCATGTTAAACTATTCAATTTCTTGTGATTTTACATAATTGTTGATGACTAGAATAAAATGCCTACTCTTCTCCCCCACAACCTTCCCTCTCACCTGTCTGAACTTGCATCCCAATATATCAAGTACAGTATGTAGACAGCAATTATAAACATGAGAACCATGGTAAGGTTTCATATCTCAAATAGTAGGTCACGATTACAGGAAAAATGACATCTTTTGCCCGTACCTCCGTCACTGGGGATTTAATCCAATTCTCCCCACTGTTTACCAAGTTTTGCTGTGGCCCCCCCCCCGTCTGATATACAATGAACAAAAATATAAACGCATACACAGTATAAAGAACTCCAGAAATGCTATACAGGATGGGCCTCAGGACGGATGACTGTTGGCCACGTAGGGAAGATGGTGCAGACTTGGTCCATATGTTCTGGCCCTGCATGTTCAACTTCCTGCCAATATCCAGAAACTTCACACAGCCGTTGATGGAGTGGACCAACAATCAACCTGATAACTTTATGCCAAGGAGATGTGTTGCACTGTGTGAGGCAAATGGTGGTCACACCAAATACAGACTGTTTTTCTGACTACGGGAACCCTCCCAATACTGTAAAACTGCACATTTTATTGTACAATAATCATGCTGTCTAACCAGCATCTTGATATGTCACACCTGTCGGGTGGATTATCTCCGCAAAGGAGAAATGCTCATTAACACAGGTTTAGACCAATTTGTGAACAATATTTCAGAGAAAAATGCTTTTTGTGTAATAGAAAAGTCTTAGGTCTTTGAGTTCAGCTCATGAAAAATGGGAGCAAAAACAAATGTTGCTTTTTATTTTTTGTTCTGCATATATCTTTCCAACCTCTTCCACTGACGGAGCAATTCTTGCCAACCAGTGTTAAGGACTCTCGTGTTTAATACAGTGTTTTGGCTACTGCCAGTGGGGATGAATTTCCAATGTCTCCCACATAGCCTAACACACACACACTCACACTCTGGGGCTAAGAGATATTTGAATTTTAAAGACCTCAAAAATCAATCTACCCACAACCCAACCAAGTGGGAGCAGGACCAGAACATATGGACCAAGTCAGCACCATCTTCTCTACAATGTGGGTAACAATCCTCTGTCCTGAAGCCCATCCTGTGTAGCACTTTGAGTTTTTTATACTGTGTATGAGAAATCTAGAAATATTTTGGCTTTTTTTGAAGTGTATTTATCGTTACTTTCCCTGGTGACTCTAAAATATCCTCCCACTCCTCTGAAGTAATATGTCCCATATCCCTCTCCCACCTGGATTTTACTGCAGCCATTGGGTCACCCAGGATGAGTCCAACACCCCATTCAAGGAGATGGACAGATCGGAGAGAGATTTCTGAACTCTTAATCGCGTGCTGTAATTGTAGATGCTTGAAGAAATAAGCTACACAAATTTAAAGGTCTGTTTTAAATACTCAAATGTGCAAACATAACCCTCCTTATATAACTGATGTAAGTATCTCTATCCCCTCCTTTTCCATTCCCCAAAACCTTCCAAATGTTGCAATTCCCTCAAACTGGTTATTCCAGATTGGGGTGTACTTGGAATATTCTCCCATTCCCAACCATTTAATGGATCATCATATCCTGTATAGTATCTAAACTGCCCCCATTGGATTGTTAGTGATGCAATGTACATCACTAATATGCTTTTTTCATTAAAATTGGTGCTAATAAAATAATACAGCACTTTATACACTTATATCATACCTGCTCGTTTAGTCATAGGGGTGTGATCCTCTCATTCAGTCAGGGTTGGTGCCGCCCACGCATTTGAATTCTGCGGCTTGCGGTGACGTCACTGTCGCGCTTGCGCAGTATGACATGGCCGGCCAGCAAAGCTTGTAGCGCTGGCAGCCGCGCAGGCTCAGATTACATACTGCACATAGTGACGTCAGCGCAAGCCAGGAGCAGAATTCAAATGGCGTGTGCGGCGCCTACCCTGACTGAATGAGAGGATCACACCCCTATGACTAAATGAGCAGGTATGATAAAACTATATAAAGTGCTTTTTACGCATATTGGCACCGGTTTTAATGAAAAAAGTGTTGGTGATGTACATTGCATCACTAACAATGTTTAGATACTATACAGGGTATGACAGGTTCTTGTTAATAAAAAGTAGCATTTCCTTTATTAAATGAAAAAGGAAAATTAAAATTTTGTTGGTTGATTTGGGCCAGTTGCTCAGTTTAACCCAAATTTAATCTTAATCTCAAGTCTGGGGACATGAACTGTGAGAGACCAGAAAATAACCATTTATTTGTTTTTTCCCCTAGAGGAGTTTCTTTTCAGAGTTATGATTACAATGTCAATGTTCCTCTATACACTACTAACGCAGGATCCACTGATCACAATAGGTGATGTCACAGCTCACCCTCCCCTCACAATGACCTTTACACACGCTCATTAGATGCTTCAATACAAAAGGTTCAGTCTGTTCATTGTTGCTAATGTACATGTTGTTCTGAAACTGGAAGTTTGTATTAAAAATACACACTGGCCACTGGGACTTTTTTAGACTGTTTTGTGATGTGCGGGAAAAAATGTCACCAACAATTGTAAAATACATTTACCAAAAAAACCGTAAGCAGTTCAATTTCTGTTCCCTTTAATTTTGTGGAGACAGCAACAATGCTGCCAGTCATTTGATATACAGAGAAGTGATTGTTTGCCTCTCGGAGGGCATTACAGGAGATGTCTCTAGTCCATTGTCTGCATTAGTGGCATTGCGCTGGTCAACCCATAACTTCATAATCTTGTGCTGCTGACAATTTCTACATTGTATTTTGCCCTGCAGTACCGAGGATTTAGCTAGAAATGGGCATTCGGGGAACGCCTTGTGTTATAATGCATGCCCACGGTTGCCAGCTTTTAATAAAGTTTTGGGCTTGTCCCTAAATATCCTTTGTCACGTATGAGCCGCTTTTCTTCCCCACCAGTCCTGACTTCATGCTGTGTGAAAACAAGCACTGTGGAATATGATGGCGCTATAGAAGCATAATAAACTGCTAAAATCCATCTTGCTTAACCCCTTAAGCCCCGCGGGTGGTTTGCACGTTAATGACCGGGCCAATTTTTACAATTCTGACCACTGTCACTTTATGAGGTAATTACTCTCGAACGCTTCAACGGATCCCCCTGATTCTGAGATTGTTTTTTCGTGACATATTGTACTTCATGATTGTGGAAAAATTTCTTCGATATCACTTGCGTTTATTTGTGAAAAAAACGGAAATTTGGCGAAAATTTTGAAAATTTTGCAATTTTCAAAATTTGAATTTTTAAGCCCTGAAATCAGAGCGATATGTCACACAAAAGAGTTAATAAATAACATTTCCCACATGTCTACTTTACATCAGCACAATTTTGGAACCAAAATTTTTTTTTGTTAGGGAACTATAAGGGTTAAAAGTTGACCAGCGATTTCTCATTTTTCCAACAAAATTTACAAAACCATTTTTTTAGGGACCACATCACATTTGAAGTCACTTTGAGAGGTCTTTATGACAGAAAATACCCAAAAGTGACACCATTCTAAAAACTGCACCCCTCAAGGTGCTCAAAACCACATTCAAGAACTTTATTAACCCTTCAGGTGCTTCACAGGAATTTTTTGAATGTGGAAGAAAAAAATGAACATTTAACTTTTTTCACAAAAATGTTAATTTAGACCCAATTTTTTTTATTTTCACAGGGGTAACAAGAAAAAATGGACCCCAAAATTTGTTGTGCAATTTCCCCTGGGCACGCAGATACCCAATATTTGGGGAAAAAATACTGTTTGGGCGCACGGCAGGGCTCGGAAGGGAAGGAGCGCTATTTGACTTTTTGATTGTAAAATTTGCTTGAATAATTAGCGGACGCCATGTTGTGTTTGGAGAGCCCATGTGTGCCCAAACTTTGGAGCTCCCCCACAAGTGACCCCATTTTGGAAACTAGACCCCCCAAGGCACCTTTCTAGATGCATAGTGAGCACTTGGAACCCCCAGGTGCTTCACAAATTGATTCGTAACAATGAAAAGTGAAAAAAAAAAACACTTTTTCATTTTTATGAATCAATTTGTGAAGCACCTGAGTGTTCCAAGTGCTCACAATGCATCTAGATAGGTGCCTTGGGGGGTCTAGTTTCCAAAATGGGGTCACTTGTGGGGGAGCTCCAATGTTTGGGCACACAGCGGCTCTCCAAACGCAACATGGTGTCGCTAACAATTTGAGCCGATTTTCCGTTAAATTTGTTAGAGGACACCATGTTGCATTTAGAGAGTCCCTGTGTGCCCAAACATTGGAGCTCCCCCACAAGTGACCCCATTTTGGAAACTAGACCCCCCAAGGCACCTATCTAGATGCATAGTGAGCACTTGGAACCCCCAGGTGCTTCACAAATTGATTCGTAACAATGAAAAAGTGAAAAAAAAAAACACTTTTTCATTTTTATGAATCAATTTGTGAAGCACCTGGGGGTTCCAACTGCTCACTATGCATCTAGATAGGTGCCTTGGGGGGTCTAGTTTCCAAAATGGGGTCACTTGTGGGAGAGCTCCAATGTTTGGGCACACAGGGACTCTCTAAATGCAACATGGTATCCGCTAACAAATTGAATGGAAAATCGGCTCAAATTGTTAGCGGACGCCACATTGCGTTTGGAGAGCACCTCTGTGCCCAAACTTTGGAGCTCCCCCACAAGTGACCCCATTTTGGAAACTAGACCCCCCAAGGCACCTTTCTAGATGCATAGTGAGCACTTGGAACCCCCAGGTGCTTCACAAATTGATTCGTAATAATGAAAAAGTGAAAAAAAAAACACTTTTTCATTTTTACGAATTAATTTGTGAAGCACCTAGGGGTTCCAAGTGCTCACTATGCATCTAGATAGGTGCCTTGGGGGGTCTAGTTTCCAAAATGGGGTCACTTGTGGAGGAGCTCCAATGTTTGGGCACACAGGGACTCTCCAAATGCAACATGATATCCGCTAACAATTTGAGCCGACAATTTGTTAGCGGATATCATGTTGCATTTGGAAAGTCCCTGTGTGCCCAAACATTGGAGCTCCCCCACAAGTGACCCCATTTTGGAAACTAGACCCCCCAAGGCACCTATCTAGATTCATAGTGAGCACTTGGAACCCCAGGTGCTTCACAAATTGATTCATAAAATTGAAAAAGTGTTTTTTTTTTCACTTTTTCATTTTTACGAATTAATTTGTGAAGCACCTGGGGGTTCCAAGTGCTCACTATGCATCTAGAAAGGTGCCTTGGGGGGTCTAGTTTCCAAAATGGGGTCACTTGTGGGGGAGCTCCAAAGTTTGGGCACAGAGGGGCTCTCCAAACGCAATGTGGTGTCCGCTAACAATTTGAGCCGATTTTCCATTCAATTTGTTAGCGGATACCATGTTGCATTTAGAGAGTCCCTGTCTGCCCAAACATTGGAGCTCCCCCACAAGTGACCCCATTTTGGAAACTAGACCCCCCAAGGCACCTATCTAGATTCATAGTGAGCACTTGGAACGCCAGGTGCTTCACAAATTGATTCATAAAAATGAAAAAGTGTTTTATTTTCACTTTTTCATTTTTACGAATCAATTTGTGAAGCACCTGGGGGTTCTAAGTGCTCACTATGCATCTAGATAGGTGCCTTGGGGGGTCTAGTTTCCAAAATGTGGTCACTTGTGGGGGAGCTCCAATGTTTGGACACACAGGGGCTCTCCAAACGCAACATGGCGTCCGCTAACAATTTGAGCCGATTTTCCATTCAATTTGTTAGCGGACACCATGTCGCGTTTGGAGAGCCCGTGATGTGCCTAAACAGTGGAGCTCCCCCACAAGTGTCCCCATTTTGGAAACTATACCCCTCAAAGATTTTATTAAGGTGTATAGTGAACATTTTGAACCCAGAGGTACGGCACATTATTTGTTTACATTAGGTCATCATATTGAATAAGTTTTCATTATTCTTGAGCGCAAGTGCTCGCTACTTGAGTTTGCATCGGGTACTCAGGTATGCACCATGTACAGCGTGTGCTCGAGTGACATGCTCGAGTCCCTGCTCCGCATGTTTCACGGTTATTAGACACCCAAAAAAAAACATGCGGGGATCGCTCGTGCATGGCAGGCAATCCCCGTAAAGTTTTTTGGCCGCGAAGCATATGGGGCAGAGACTCGAGCATGTCACTCAAATACCCACGATACTAAATGCATACCAGAGCACCCGATGCAAACTCAAGTAGCGAGCACTTGCTCTCAACACTAGTCGCCATATCGTCATCTTTTTTTCTTACTTTTGAAAAAAATCCCAACCCCAGCCCTAGCCCCAGCACAACCCTAGCCCCAGCACAACCCTAGCCCCAAACCCAGCCCTAACCCTAGCCCAATCCTAACTCAAGAGTTTATTTTTGACGCCGTTCCTTGTGCGGTATAAGTGATTAGACGACTTTATTCTTCGGGTCGGTGTGATTACAGCAATGCCAGAATCATATGGGGTTTTTATGACTGACAGCTGTCACACACTAAAAGACGCATTTTTTGTAAAATCTAGTTTTTGCATCGCCATATTTTGAGAGCTATAATTTTTCCAGATTTTGGCAGACAGTCAGTCGTTTTTTGCGGGATGACTTGACGTTGTTATTGGTGCCATTTTCAGGCACGTGACATTTTTTGATCGCTTTCTATTCCGATTTTTGGGAGGCAGAATAAACAAAAACCAACAATTCAGGAATTGTTTTTTTTTTTTTTTTTTTTATTCTGTTCCGCGTGTGGTAAAATTGATGAGGCAGCTTTACTCTTCGGGTCAGTACGTTTACAGCGGTACCACATTTGTATCATTTTTCTATGTTTTGGCGCTTATACACAAAGCTATTTTATAGAAAAAAATATTTTTTAGTATCGCTTTATTCTGAGAGCTATAACTTTTTTATTTTTCGGCTGATGGAGCTATATGGCGGCTTGTTTTTTGCGGGACGAGATGACGTTTTCAGCGGTATCATTTTTATTTATATGCGTCTTTTTGATCGCGTGTTATTCCACTTTTTATTTGGCGGTATGGTGATAAAGCATTGTTTTTTGCTTGGTTTTTTTTTTTTTTTTTTACCGTGTTCACTGAAGGGGTTAACTAGTGGGACAGTTTTATAGGTCAGGTTGTTCCGGACGCGGCGATACCAAATATGTGTACTTTTATTGTTTTTTTTTTATTTTTTTTATAATAATATTTATTGATGGGTACATTATATTTTTATTTTTGGTGTATTATTTTTTTTATTTTTTTATAATATTTTTGCACATTTTTTTTTTTTTTTTTTTTCCACTTTCACACAGTTTATACACTTTATTACTTTGTCCCACTCTGGGACTTTCACTTTTTTTTTTCTGATCGCCTGCATGGCACAGGAATGGAGCACCATCCCTATGCCATGAAGGCTGTCAGAAGTGCACAGTGTGAAGATTGCTTGGAGATGCACTGCGCATGTCCAAGCAATCTTCCTGCTCTCTGGTGACCCGGATGTTGTCATGACGACATCGGGTCGTCATGGCAACACCCGGGAAGCCTTTGCAGACTGCGCTGGAAGCCGGAAGAGGAGGTGAGTATCGCCGATCACCTCCCCTTGCCCCCGCAATGCTGCGATCGACTTCGATCGCAGCATCGCGGGGGTTAATGTGCTGGGAGCGGTGCGTGACCGCTCCCTGCACATAGTACCGGGTGTCAGCTGTGACAATCAGCTGACACCCGGCGGCGATCGCGCCCGCACAGCTTGTGTGCGGGCGCGATCGCGATGACGTACTAATACGGGTCTGGCTCTTAAGTCCCAGGGCACAGACGCGTATTAGTACGTCAGATGTTATTAAGGGGTTAAAGGGGTTGTCCACTACCTGGATACCCTTTTTCTTTCTAGTCCCTCCTTGTAAAATAAGATGCTTCTCTCTAGCTGCAGCCCTGCAGAGACCGCTGATTAGTATAAGCTTGCCATGTGAACCCTGACATCGATCAAATGGCACTGGTTTGGGAGGCTAATATAGGGTATTCTTATCAGTTGCCTATTGAAGTGTATGGAGGGAGAAGTAGATGGTGCACCTGCATATTTACCACCTTGGCATCTTGTTCGTCCACCGGTGCTGGATTCACAGCTACAGACTTCTGTTCTGCTGTATGTCCTCATTGGAGCTGCTGCTGCTTATAAACGTGCTACAGACAGAGCAGGAAACCTTTGTCAGTGTTTGGGAGACTATCATAGCAGTCTCCACCCACTAGCTCAGGGACAGCTGAAAATTAAGTCTACAGAGGAAAATCTGTGAGAAATATAGGATAAGTCATATAATGGCCAGAAATAATGCTGCTTACACGAATTCTGAAATGACAAGTGTACTTTAAAAATGTTGGCCACGTTCTCCTGTAAGTGCTGCTTTCTTCACAAATTGACCAGCCCTTCTGTCCGAGAAAGTGACAAACACCTTTTAAGTTTCAAGAAATGTCTTTGTTGCCAGGGCTGTGGAGTCGGGAAGCCAAACTTCCGGCTCCTCAATTTCCCTGACTGACGACTCCACAGCCCTGCGTCGCTACAGCCCTGCGTCGCTACAGCCCTGCGTCGCTACAGCCCTGCGTCGCTACAGCCCTGCGTCGCTACAGCCCTGCGTCGCTACAGCCCTGCGTCGCTACAGCCCTGCGTCGCTACAGCCCTGCGTCGCTACAGCCCTGCGTCGCTACAGCCCTGCGTCGCTACAGCCCTGCGTCGCTACAGCCCTGCGTCGCTACAGCCCTGCGTCGCTACAGCCCTGCGTCGCTACAGCCCTGCGTCGCTACAGCCCTGCGTCGCTACAGCCCTGCGTCGCTACAGCCCTGCGTCGCTACAGCCCTGCGTCGCTACAGCCCTGCGTCGCTACAGCCCTGCGTCGCTACAGCCCTGCGTCGCTACAGCCCTGCGTCGCTACAGCCCTGCGTCGCTACAGCCCTGCGTCGCTACAGCCCTGCGTCGCTACAGCCCTGCGTCGCTACAGCCCTGCGTCGCTACAGCCCTGCGTCGCTACAGCCCTGCGTCGCTACAGCCCTGCGTCGCTACAGCCCTGCGTCGCTACAGCCCTGCGTCGCTACAGCCCTGCGTCGCTACAGCCCTGCGTCCATAAAGTGCAGCACAGATGCATCTCAACTAAAAGCCTAAATCCTTAGATAGGAGCAGAACAGACATAGGACATTTCCCAAATTCTTATAAAAACGCTTACAGCACATCCTACATTGTACTAATGAACCCAATTTATTATATATTTTAGGAGTCACTCCATTTTATACACGACTGACTCCACAGCCCTGCTTGTTCTATATACCTCTCAATGAAAATCTGTTGGTGCTGTATTTTATAGTTCTGCTGGCTGCTTATGGGAAATAGACAGATCAGTTTTGGGCTATTGATGTCCAATAGTGGATTAAAGGGATTCTGTCTCCAGGTTTTTGGTGGCATAATGTAGAGACAAGAGACCCTGATTGCAGTAATGTATCACTTACTGGGCTACTTGCTGTAGTTTTTATAAAATCCGATTTATAAGCAGATTACCACTAGAGGACTAGTAAACCTGCTGCTACTTACTTCTCTATAATGAGTTATATGTAACCCTGCTCCCACCACAGGCAGCTTTCTGCCTATGCACCGTGTACACACAAAGCGGTCCATTCAGAACTGATAGATCTGCAGCAGAAAAAAATGATTTTTTTAAAAACCGCAAGCAACCCTGTAAGTGACATCACTGGAATCATGGTTTCTGCTCCTATATCATGCTGCTCTTAGATGGGGTAGCAAATACCTGGTCACAAATTCCTTTTTAAAGGGTTATTCCTTCCTAATCAAGTTCTTCTGGTCTTGGGTCTCCCTAATAATCACTTCCCCAGAGAAGGGGGCTCCAAAATGTATTGTTAGATTGGAGCTGTACTTGGCAATTTCTGCCAGTCCTATAGTCAGTGAATGGACTTTGTATGAATTGCATGTAGTACACATGCAATGCTGTTCCAACTGGGTGTTTCACAGCCTCATTGTTGGTCCCCTAGTGATCAACAAGTTGTCACCTAACTTGTGAAGTTGAAAATAACCTTTTAACCTAGCCTTCCACAAGCGCGTACATGGCGCCTCACCGTGCCGCCTTATCGCACTGCCTGTATATTTAAAAGGGCATCCTAGAATACTGTCAAGAGGCAGACATCACAATATGTACTGCTTCTGCTTGGCAGGACTTCAGGCTGTCGCAGACGTCTGAGTGCCTACACTAATGGAATATTAGAGCACTGTCACTGGCATACAGCCGTCCTGTTTCCCAAGAGATTGAGATTAAATCGCCTAAATATGAACGTCTTCACCAAATGGAAATTGTCCGGGATGTTGTCAGCAGTTAAGGAGTAAAACTTGCGGTGAAATTAGAAGCCTCCAGTACAGGCTTGATTAAACGGACATGGGGTAGTTGCCTGATCATGGGATGCTTCTAACTAAAGTTATCTTACTTTATGTAACACTACAAAAGGTTTGCCAGGTTTGAAAAAAATGCTGGAAAGTAAGAACTAGAGATGAGCGTTGTTCTACTCGAACTGTTCGCCAATCTCAAATTCGAGCTGTTTTGGGCGGTGTTCGAGCCGGTCGGCGAACACGAACAATTTGAGAAAAATTCGGCTGTTCGAGGTTATGTTCGATAACTGTTCGTGCACCAAAATCATAACTGGATTTTTTCTCAGTAATGATGAAAATTAATGTTAATACGCAGGTTGCAAATTGAATATAATTTTTTTCTGCATCTAGCTCTGAAAAAATATTTGGGCTTCTAGCGGTGTGTGGGACTTGGTCTATTAGTCCATCTATACTGACCTCCATCAGGTTGCAAATTAAAAATAATTTTTTTCTGCATCTAGCTCTGAAAAAATATTTGGGCTTCTAGCGGTGTGTGGGACTTGGTCTATTAGTCCATCTATACTGACCTCCATCAGGTTGCAAATTAAAAATAATTTTTTTCTTCATTTAGCTCTGAAAAAATATTTGGGCTTCTAGCAGTGTGTGGGACTTGTTCTATTAGTCCTTCTATACTGACCTCCAGCAGGTTGCAAATTGAATATAATTTTTTTCTGCATCTAGCTCTGAAAAAATATTTGGGCTTCTAGCGGTGTGTGGGACTTGGTCTATTAGTCCAGGGTTCCCC
Organism: Phyllobates terribilis; assembly: GCF_046119375.1. NCBI lineage: Eukaryota > Metazoa > Chordata > Amphibia > Anura > Dendrobatidae > Phyllobates > Phyllobates terribilis. The sequence continues at coordinate 827,201,564 of NW_027362762.1, read as the reverse complement.
AACTCCAGTCCTCAAGGCCCACCAACAGGTCATGTTTTCAGGATTTCCTTCGTATTGCACAGGTGATGGAATTATTGCCTGTGCAGGTGATGGAATTATCACCTGTGTAATACAAAGGAAATCCTGAAAACATGACCTGTTGGTGGGCCTTGAGGACTGGAGTTGGGGAACCCTGTATTAGTCCATCTATACTGACCTCCATCAGGTTGCAAATTAAAAATAATTTTTTTCTGCATCTAGCTCTGAAAAAATATTTGGGCTTCTAGCGGTGTGTGGGACTTGGTCTATTAGTCCATCTATACTGACCTCCATCAGGTTGCAAATTAAAAATAATTTTTTTCTGCATCTAACCCAGCCAATAGTTTTGGCCTAATACCACAGTTTGGCCACTCAGCTCTGCTCGGTTACCATCCATTGTTTTTTTGTGCAAACAACTCCAGAGTTGTGAATTAGTTAACCACCAAAATGAGTGGAAAAAGGCCTGCTGCTGGTGGAAAGGGGAATAGGCGTGTTGGGAAGGGGAAAAAAGGTTGTGTCCGTGGGGTAGGTGCAGAAGAAAGACCATCTTCCAGCCAAACTAAAATGTCTACTTCTTTTAGCGGACAATGTGATAAGATCCCTTTCTTACGGCCACGCCAATCGCTACAAATTCCAGATGAGGCACAAAAACAGCAGGTGCTTCAACGGATATCAAGTGCTCCTTTAAGTGGGCTCTCCTCCACATCAACTTCAACATCACAAATACTCCAGTCCTCAAAGGTGTCACCCAAATCGCACTTGCTTCCTCACAGCTCCCAAATCTCCAGCTGCCCGTCTGAGTATGAGGTAGAACAGATGGTTGAGTCTGCAGAGCTGTTTACTCATACTATAGCCTGGGAATCAGAGGTCGACTCCAGCGCTTCTGTGAATCCAGACGAGGAAATGATCTGCACTGATGCCCAGAATCTTTATGAGTCGGATCCAGGAGCAGACGCAGAAGGTTCTGACCATAATGTAGACCCTCATTCCCAAACTGTAACTCCTGTTGGTGGAGACAATGAGGAAGACGATGATAAGACTCAAATACCTGATTGGAGCGACAACTTTAGTTTTTTGTCAGGGCAGGAACAGGTTGGCTCTGAGGACGACGGGTGTGATAACGCACAGGGTGATGATGATGAGGTCGGAGATCCCACTTACTGTCAACCCACAGTCAGCCAAGAGATGTGGTCAGCAGAGGAGGTGGAGGAAGATGCTAGTGACGACGAGGTCAGGTTGCGCCTTCCTGGACAGAGACATAGTACTGGAAGCACGTCAACAACTGCATCCTCAAACACAACTCTGCCTCTCACCACAAGTCGTGGTGGCTCTTCAGGTCGCATGGGTGCTAAGCCTTGCATAGCCTGGGCATTTTTTCAGATCGATAAAGATGACCCAACTCGTGTTATCTGTAACATTTGTCAGCAAAAGCTAAGTAGAGGCCAAAAAATACATAGTTTGAGTACTTCATGCATGAACCGGCACATGGACATGAAGCATAAGTTGCAGTGGGAAGCTCAGTGTGCTACAATGCGGTCTAGCCGGCCGGGCCAACCACCGTCTGCCATATCTTGTGCATCCGCGGCCTCTTCATCCTCTGTGACTGGGGGGACAGCAGTCACACCTGTTTTGGGGCGCAGACCTGCCACCTCTTTACCCGCAACAGCCAGCGTGATTGGCAGGTCATCATTTTCTTTGGAGGTGGTAACACCAGCTGGTCTTGAGCGCTGTCCGACATCGATAGCACCACCTTTGGATCAAGGCAACCTAACATGTCCGCCTGCATCTTCCTCACAGACCGGCAGTTTGCCGGGGACACCCTTATCAACCCCGTCTAAGCACAATAGCCAGCCCTCGGTCCCTCAGATGTGGACAAGTAAAAGACCATTTCCTCCTAGCCATGAGAAAGCTAAGAGGTTGAATTTCACCATCTGCAAGCTCTTGGCTACAGAAATGCTGCCTTTCCGCCTGGTGGACACAGAGGATTTTCGAGACCTTATGTCCGTCGCAGTGCCCCAGTACCAGATGCCCAGTCGGCACTACTTCTCAAAGAAAGGTGTGCCTGCGCTCCACCAGCATGTCGCACACAACATCACCGCTTCTTTGAGAAACTCTGTGTGTGACAGGGTGCATTTCACCACAGACACTTGGACGAGTAGGCATGGACAGGGGCGTTACATGTCGCTGACTGGGCACTGGGTAACTATGGTGACAGCAGGACAAGGGGCTGCTGTCCAAGTCTTGCCGTCCCCACGAGTTGTGCGTCAATCCTCTTTGTCATTTTTCCTCCACTTCTTCTGCCTCCTCAACCTCCTCTCGGTCTTCCACCTGCACCCAAAGCCTGTCTGGTCATGCCACAAGCTTTCTAACTGCGCAGAAGGGATCCTGCACACCTCCTTACTATGCTGGCAGTAGGGCTCAACGTCATCAGGCGGTTTTTACATTGAAAAGTCTGGGAAATGTGAGTCACACAGCTGAGGAGTTGTGGTCAGCTCTGGAGAACCAATTTCATGAATGGTTGTCTCCACTGGACCTGAAACCAGGGAAGGCCGTGTGCGACAATGCTGCAAACCTGGGTGCGGCCCTTCGCCGGGGCAATGTCACACACGTGCCTTGTATGGCTCACGTGTTGAACCTGGTTGTCCAGCAATTTTTAGCCCACTATCCCAGACTAGATGGCCTTCTGCAGAGGGCACGGTCGCTGTGTGCTCACTTCCGCCGTTCGCATCCCGCAGCTCAGCGACTTACATCTCTACAGAAGTCATTGGGCCTGCCACTTCACCGGCTAAAATGCGATGTGCCTACCCGGTGGAATTCAACTCTGCACATGTTGCAGCGACTGTGGCAGCACCGACAAGCCCTGGTGCAATACGTTCTGACGTATAGCCTGGGCCAACGAGATTCAGAGGTGGGGCAAATCACGCTGGAGGAGTGGTCTCAGATCAGGGACCTATGCACCCTTCTGCACAGTTTTGAAATGGCGACGAAGATGTTTAGTGCTGACGATGCCATTATCAGCATGACTATTCCGGTGATTTACATGCTGGAGCACATGTTAAATAGAATTCGGAGTCAGGTGGTGGCACAAGAGGAGGTGGAGGAAGTAGAGGAGGAGGAGTTGTATGCGGAAGGGCTAACATCTGCAAGGTCCAGACGGTCGGCAGCACCAGGGCGGCAGGCATGTGAGGGTGGGGGAGATGATTTTACCAGGGCGCATGGTAGCAGCCAAACTAGTGAGGAAGGTGCAGGAGCCCAGGAAGAAGTGGAGGACGAACTGATGGAAGACTCATCAGATGAGGGAGACCTTGATCACATTTCTGTTGTGCGAGGTTGGGGGGAGAGGACAGAGGAAGGAAGCATGATTGTTACCTCGCCACCAACACAACAGGGACTTGGTGCTCCTGGATGCGCAACACACATGAGTGCCTTCTTGCTGCACTACCTGCAACATGACCCTCGAATTGTGAGAATTAGAAATAATCCTGACTACTGGGTTGCCACACTGTTAGATCCCCGGTACAAAAGTAAATTTGCAGAAATTATTCCTGCCATAGAAAGGGATGCATGCATGCAGGAGTATCAGCAGAGACTGTTGCAGAATCTTACATGTGCTTTTCCACAAAATACCAGTGGTGCACGTAGTGAATCTCACAGTTCCAACTTGCCAACCGTGGTCTGTATGGAATTGTTCAATAAATGGCCCAAAATTAAGATAACATAGATGGGAGAGGTCTCTATGAATAGGAATTCCTAAGTATTTGATACCCTGTGAGGGCCAGGCAAAGGGAAAGTTGGACTGGATGGAATCCTATATGGATTTAGGGAGGGAGACATCGAGGGCCTCAGACTTCGCTGCATTGATTTTAAAATTTTACCATGTAACAAAGTGATCTATTTCAGCCATAACAGCAGGGATGGATATATGTGATTGAGTGATATATACTAGGACATCATCAGCAAATAGAGAGCACTTGTACTCTGTGCCTCCCACCTCAATCCACCTAATATTGGGGTTATGGCGAATTGATGAGAGCAGGTGCTCCGTCACTAGGATGTATAAGAGAGGGGACAGAGGACATCCCTGCCTTGTCCCATTGGTGATTGTGAAAGGTGATGAAAATGTTCTGACGCACCCCCTGGGCCTTGGGACACCCGGAGCCGGACCCTTTTTGGTGGATGCTGGTGGTTGTAGTCTTCGTGGCGGCGATCCGGTTCCGTGGCTCAGGGCGGTCAAACCAGTGGCGGAACTATTTATGTGGTTTTGATGTTTAAATGTCCGACTACGCCACCCGTGGATTGCGGTCAGAGTGAACCGCCGCTACAGGGCAGACCGCTAAGGCTGGTGTTGTGGGTGCAGCAGAGCGTAGCATAACTCCCCACGGGAGGAGTATAGCCTCAGGGCAGTGTATGCGGAGGATGGGGGTGATGGTGCAGGGCAGCAGCAGTAACGACACGGAGTCAGTGATGCAGTTCAGGGCCTTTACTCACAGTTCTTATTATCCAGACCACGTCTGCAGGTAACGGCTGCCCACGTCGTACTGTGCTCACCAGGTGAGGGGCTCAGACAACTCCCAGATAACTTTGGAGCGCTTCACAGGACCCCCTTTGTGTGTCCTTTGTCTGGCCTTTCTTACCAACACTTCTGTCCGGCTGCCTCGGGCCTCCTCTTGGTAAACTTGGCGCCAGTTTCCCTGACCCCATGTGGTGCCTTCCTAGCGGGTGGAGCAAGGGGCTGCGCCACATAAAATGTCAGAGCCTCCGGTTTCTAGCTGAGGGTCGTTTCCTGCCTCCACTAGTTCGGGGACCGGTCTCCCCCTTTGGCCTGACCCCTCCACGCAGGTGGATTCGGGCGTGCGGTGGCGACTCGCCCGTCCGCACCCCTGGGATCCCTTCATTCCTCGTTCCTGGAGCCTTCTCCGCTCCTCTTCCTTCCTTCTCCCTCTTGCAGGCCTGGGCCTCTGTTACTAGGCCCGCCTCCGGAGCAGAGCTCATGCAGAGCCCCTGCTCCCTGACACTTCTGCTCAGACTTCTCTGCACTGAACTAAGATGGTGCCCACCTTTTATACTCCCTTCTCAATGCACCCAGGAACTGCTTCCTCCCTGCTCCTGCACTGTAGGGTTCCCCTTCCTCAGTGTTCCCTCCCCCCCACTCCAGCCAGGGACAGGGACTGTCGTGCCCATCTCAGGGGCATATTGGTCGCCCTGCCCCACGGCAATGTGGTGTAATGCATGCAGGTGTCGGGTCCTGATCCACACTCCATCCTTATCTGAGAGTGAGATATCACACCTCTGGGTGAGGTGCAATACGTCTGTAGCAACCGAGCCCTCGGTGCTACAGTTCCATTTATCTTCAGCCTAGGTGACGTATTGTGATACAGGGCCGTGATTTTGGCTATAAAAGGGTCCCCTAGACCCCTACCCCAAGCTTTTTAAGAGAATCATATATGGCGTGCCAGGAGACTCTATGGAATGCTTTCTCAGCATCCAACGAGAGTATCTACTTACAAATTTTTAACTGCATCTAGCCCAGGAAATACTTTGTGCCTAGTAGCAGTGTCTGCTAGTCAGCGGATTATCCCGGCTGTTAAGCAAGCTACACCACCTGTAGTTTGGACACTTAATTTTTTCAAAGGAAATGCTTCGGGACCACGGGATACTTAGTGAAGAGCATCAGGAGGCACCCCAAGGCATAGGGGCTGGGACTGGCACTAGGATGCCTTGCGGTGGACAGCCGAGCTCGATCCTTATAAAAGCTTTTTAACTGCAGCAGCTTTAGTGGACGCTACTGGAGCTGGAATTACGTGGCTGCTGGCATGAGACTTGCCCTCCAATAGATCCTTGTAAATGGATTTAAAGTGTATTCATTCAAATTAGAGGGACAATTTAAATTAAAAAGCTTAGAGCTGCCTCCACCACAGGGGGGCTCTCTCGACCCACCAGCGGACAGGCACCAGTATTGGGAGAGGGGGGCTGGCCGTCAGGGTTCACCGCGGCTCTGGCACAAACCCGGCGACACGGAGGTGGCACGGGCAGGAGCGGACTGGCCGTCTCGGCTTCTCACTTTTTGGATTTTAGAAGGGCATGACATGCCTATATCTGTGTCTCCCCCTCCTTTTACTCCTCCACCTCTTTTCTTTTCGCATGACTATATGTACTTGTCACTTTTCCATGTGTTAGTTGTGTCTTCTGAGCAGTTTGTCAGCTTTTGGACACCTTTGAAGGTGTTTTCTATGTGTTTCTATGTGTTTTTGTTTGCCTGCCATTGGTTTTAACGGTGTTCGAAGGTGTTCGACGAACAGTTCGGCGAACACACGGGTGTTCGACGAACCGAACTCGAACACTACGGGGGTGGCTCAACACTAGTAAGAACTTTCAAAAATTTACTTCGCAATTTACTAAGTTTATTTTTAGCAAACAGGAGGTCTAAATAAAATCAATATATAGTGTGACCACAAGTGTACATAGAATTGTTGCTGTTCTGAAGAGTTTTTGAAGAAACTCTGGAGACGAGGATTATTCCAAACATCTTTGAGAACGAACTACAGATCTTCTGAGGATGAAGGTTTTCACAACTACTTTTTCTCTTGTAATCCCAGACAGACTTGATGAAGTCGGGACTCTATGGGGGTCTAATCACTTCCTGGACGTCTTGTTCTTTACCCTGAAAATGGTTCTTAATGACTTTAGTTGTATGTTTTGAAGTCATTATTCTGCTGCTAATAAATTTGGAGCTAATTTGACACCTCCCTGATACTGCACGATGTGATACCTTTCTACCTGTATTTATCAGCATTGAGGAGACCATTAATTCTTAGGACACACACTAAACCTATATGGAACCTCAACCATGCATTACTGTTGCCTCATTATTGCCATTCATTGAACAAATTGCCTACTTTTACAGCCAACTATTTCTGACTCCTGGTACCATTTTTTTAATTTTGCTCCCTAGTTTTTGTGCATAATCGAGTCACTTGGCATGATTTCCATGTCAAAGTTATGGCTGTTTGGCCGCACTTCTTCCATAAAAACTGCTTCTTGTCATACTTCTGAACAGTACAGGAGTATAGCTGAGTCTCACTGGTTACTGCCCATTCTGAACTGATGGAACTGCTAGTCATCTTCCGATTTCAAAGGGAAGTCAACATGATGGCATTTATCTGCAGAACCAAGTTTCATTGACTGCATCTACCTTCCTAAACGTTGTTCATTTCTTGATGCTTCAGAAGAGCTTGAACAGCACTTCTTGAAACCCTGTCTGCTTTGAAATCTTTGCCTTGGAGAGACCTTGCTGATGCAGTATAACTACCTTGTGTCTTGCTGTGCTCAGTATTGCCATGGTGAATGACATGTGAAATGAAACTGTCTTCCACAACCTTACCTTCATAGCAGAGTTTGAATGTTCCTCACCCAGTTTTAAGCCTCCTGTACAGCTGTTTCTGAATCAGTTAATAACTATTTCAACCTACAAATGAAAATGATCACCATCTCGTGCTTGGTATAATTGATTACTAAAACACCCGACTATAGTCCTACAAAATCCCTGACTTTGAGCAAGTGTACCTAGAAAAATTCATGCTGTTTTGAATGCTAAATGTGGCCACACCGAATATTGATGTTTACATTTTTTATTCATTCACTTGCATTTTTTTTGATTAAAAGATTAAAATTATTACCACTTCTGTTTTTGAAAGCATTCTTACGTTGCAGCACTTTTCAACACCTCTATATAACTTTTACTCAGTACTGTATATTGTGTAGAGGTGATGATGGGTTTTGGACACAATGGGACCTATTTACGAAAGATGTCTAATTTTTATACAGTGCAGACTTAAAGGGGTTTTCCAATTGTTAAACCCTGGCTGAATTTCTATTTTAATTTTTTAAATCTACTTTATTCAGTCCCTGTGTCCGGCACTGACTTAGTGTTAGTAGCGCTGCACACAAAGGGAGATGCTGAGCAGCTTGTGACTTTGGTTTTTGGCTACCGTGCTGTCTGACGTAAGTGCTACAGACCATAAAACACTGGGGGCGAGGACTGTTTAGTCGGGTGAGTAAAAAAAAAAAGTCTTTTATAATTTAAAAAAAAAAAAAAAAAAGCGCCTGCAGTCTAGTGTTTTTCAAAGCTGGAAATACCCTTTGCGGCCTATTTGTTGGATAGTTAAAGGGGAATGAGAGTTTTGCCGAATCAGAATTGGTGTAACTGCAGTCTGAAAAGGCAAACACCTGACAAATTGGCAAAATACTTGTTTGTTTGAAGCGATGATTTTTAAACCTGGCTGTTAAAGTAAATTTGTGTTTGCTGTGTAATCCGAAGACAGCAGGAGATGGGGTCTGAAACAGATTTCAATGATGTGTCACTTAGGCTTTGCTTTTTACTTAATGAAGGTTTTATCACCAGGACATTATTACTGTCAGGACTATTGCTCCCATGAGCAGTTGTCTGACCACGCCCCCACCACTAACTGACACATTACTGTCCATAGACTATGTACATAGAAAGCTGTGGTGTGGGCTGGGTTACCTTCTGAGCTATGCTAAATCTAAAAACTCTTCTACAGCTGCTGCACCCGGGAAACTAAGTGATGGTTGGAGTCAGGGGCTCTTTTCCTACATTATGCTGCTCTCAGATGAGGTAGCAAAAATCTGGTGACACATTCCCTTTAAACAACTGCCGATCGGCTCACATGTAGCTGATTGATGGAAAGCTTGGTGTCTAAACCCAGAATTACACTAAACACGCAAGAAATTTGCTAGTTTTACTGAACTTTTAGTTGTTATATTTTGGTCCACTAAGTTGAGGTAATCTTGGCGCTCAGGATCTGGATTTGGGCCATGCCCCTACCTCACCCGCTTTCTGATTAGGCCATGACCCTCATTGAGCAAGGCTATATAAAGTGCAATAAATGTGGCTCAAACATATAACAGACTTCTGGCACACATGTAACTTGGTAAATCACCCCCAATGCTATTGATCGGTTATTATGCCATACATGTCAGCTGCTGGCCGAGGTGCAGCATGTAGCTTAAAGTATACGTATTGTGGTTTTCTTTTTCCAGATGAAACTAGTGTATAAGGTAATACAGAATCATGTAAGCATACATGCTCTAACCTACTGTTAAACTGCTATTTAGTACAATTTTCAGATGCATGTTATTGCCCATGTACTTGACCTGCAAAAAATTCACTTACTCTTAACAATTATTTGAGTTCTGCAGCATTTTGCGTCAAACTGTCAGCTCAGTATGGTGGAAAGCTGTAGACTTAAGTGAGTGCTTGTTGCCTTTCTCTGATCCGTTTCAGCCGTGATGCGAGCCGCTCATCGCTTCCAGCTTGTTCTGTGTGTGAATGATTCAGTGTTTGCTCTGGCAAGTATTGTAAAGCCGCCATTCATCACTTGTGCTACATGTGTAGATAAGCTGTTTCTGAATGGGAGATTCTAAACTGCAAGCCGGTTCATGGCACAGAATGATACCCCATCGATCAAGTGTGCAGAAGCGGACAGTCCATTTAAGGCGGCGTTCACATGTCCAAACTGGATAAGTTTAAAACGTATTAGTTCTCATTGATTTCTTTATTTTAAAGCATTGTTATCAGGGTTTTTTTTGGCAGTTACGTAAACTAAAAACAATAACCTTGTTGCTCCGTCAAAACTATGGTGGCTGGGTAGTATAGATCCACCCCATATACATTTGAATAGGCGGTCGGATCTGCAATACCCGGGAACTATAAGGGTATGTGCACACGATGCAGAAATGAAGCAGAAAATTTCTGCATCATTTCTGCATCTCCCTGGCAGAAAAAACGCATGCAGATTCTGCATGCGTTTTTCCTGCGGAATACATGCGGATTCACATGCGTTTCCGCATGTGGATTGACAAGCGCTTTCCAGGCGATTTTAGCACCACCTGGAAAGTGCTTGACAACTAGTTCACACTATATAAATCCATGCAACCGGCATCGATTTATATAGTGTGACCCGAGAGAGTGGTAAAAATAAAAAATACATGTATACTTTTACCTCCGATGGCCCGTGCTGTCCTGCTCACTCCGTTCTCCCGGCAACTTTGAATTGAAAGACCTGCCGACGTCAGCGCAGGTCCTTCAACTCACTGCAAGTGCCGGGAACCAAGCAGGAGCGCTGCGCGGGCCGACAGATGGTAAGTATATATATATATATTTTTTATTTTATTCTTGTTTTACAGCTTTTTTAACGGTACCTGGGTGTGGAGGAGACTCTCCTCTCCTCCACACCCGGGTACCATCCGCACATTAGAACGCACCAATTACGCAAGTACAGATGCAGTCTTGCAGAATTGGCGCGTTCTAATGCAAGTCAATGGCGGCGAAAACGCCGCGTTTACGCAAAATTAATTGACATGCTGCGGATTTTTGAGCGCAGCGTTTACGCTGCTGAAAAATCCGCATCATGGGCACAGCACCTGCGGATTTCAATTGGGGAACATTGCTGCCCTTCTACCATGTGTTTTTAATGCGTTTCCGCGGCGTTTACGCAACTGCAAAAACGCCGCGGAAACGCATTAAATACGCATTGTGTGAATTCAGCCTAAAAGACAGAACTGCTGGGTTCCTGCAGTAATCCAGAACTTTCAGCCATCCCCAGTAACAGCTGATCGAAGGTGCCGGGGGTCGCACCCCCACTGATCAGATATTGATGGCCTGAGGCCATCAATAAAGTTGTGGCCAACACTTTGTCATTCAAGTGAATGTGAACAAATGAATTTGCAAATGATCCAGTTTTTTTCTTCGATCAGTCTCATACTGGTGATTACTGGGCATGTGAACTCTCCTTAAGACTATATTAGTAACATGTAGTGTTTGCAATATGTGTGCAGGGTGTCTGAATTCCCCATACTATAAGACCAAATGTTACGCTGCTGTTTCTTAATGAAATGTTGTTCCTGCCCTTCTAGAAATGGTTGAGTCAATGAAGAAAGTGGCCGGGATGGACGTGGAATTGACAGTAGAAGAGAGGAACTTGCTGTCTGTTGCATATAAGAATGTGATTGGAGCTAGAAGAGCGTCCTGGAGGATAATCAGCAGCATTGAACAGAAGGAAGAGAATAAAGGCGGAGAAGATAAACTTAAAATGATCAAGGATTATCGGACAACGGTGAGACCTCTACTTCACGTCTTTCAGGATGTGGGTCTCTTTATAGCCACAATAGCAGAAATTTCCGTAACATCTGCATGGTTTTATTTATCTGAATGGGACTTGCAGAAATCTGCTTGCGCAGAATCACAATCGCATACATAGACCATTTTCAGAGGTTCACGGATGCAGAAATTTTGTACATGGTCCATGTCCGTAGTCCATGGTTGTCAAACCAGAGCCCTGTGAACCGCCTTCCTGTGGGGATCCCCCAGCACCTTTGCTGATGGGTACACCCAGCGAGAAGTCATGTGTCACATTTCTGGGCCTGCTAATCAGATATTCTGCCCTGGTCCAGAAGAGTCTTGGGATCCTGTGAGTCTTTTTGCTTAATCCTACTGTAAATACACCCTCATATGACTTCTGTAAGACCCCCTTCTTACCTGGCCATCACTTGATATGCTCTGTAGTTAAGAGGCATCACACTGTGAATCTTAATCTGACTTTATTTTTTATTTCTTGATCTTGCTTTACTTCCCTAGATTACTTACAAGGATTATGTATCTTTGTCCCTTTCTGGACCTCAAATCCTTGAGACGCTACTTGCCTGGGGACATTCAGATCTGGCTGCAGTCCTTGCTCTAGGTCCTAGTGTATGCTACTGTTTTTCGGAGGGGGGGGGATGACTAAGCATGGAAGGAATGGGGTACCGAAAAGGGAATAGTCTTACAGGAAATGAATGACAGATGTGCCTATAGTCGTCGTGCACACAGAATCCGGCATTCAGCTGTAACTCGCCAGCATTTTCAGTAGTTAATCATCTGTTATGGATATGGCAGCAAAGTGGCCCTTGTTTCATATGACAACTGATGCGTTGTGTGATGACTTTGTATTGTAGGTTGAGACTGAACTGAAATCTATCTGTAATGACATTCTGGATGTACTGGACAAGCACCTCATTCCAGCTGCAAGCAGTGGAGAGTCTAAGGTTTTTTATTATAAAATGTAAGTAACCTCAGTGTCGTCGGCAGGTATTGAGCCTACCACTCTTGCTCAGAGAGAATTGCTAAGTTATACCCTTGATGGTGAAGGAGTATACTGTCTAGTACAATAACTGGGTATGGACTTTGCATATAAAGCAATAACCTAATGTTCATTTTTACTGTTTATTTTATTTATTTTTATAGGAAAGGAGACTACCACCGATATCTGGCAGAGTTTGCCATAGGCAATGACAGAAAGGAGGCTGCAGAGAACAGCTTGGTAGCCTATAAAGCTGCAAGCGATATCGCAATGACAGAACTTCCTCCAACACATCCCATTCGTTTAGGTCTCGCTCTCAATTTCTCTGTGTTCTATTATGAAATTCTTAATTCCCCTGATCGTGCATGCAGGTACGTTATAGTAAAATCTGGTGGAAATCTAAATGAGTTAATGGCTATGGGATTATTTTTACATTTAAAAAAAAAAAAAAAAAAGTTAGTGATTTACCTTTTTAGTTAATAAAATTTTGGTATACAATCTTTTGCAGCTTCATCCAGTTTATATTTTTCTCGTGGGAGTGTCCCTCTCTGTAATACAGGCTGAATGTAGAGACTTTGTGTATCCAGGCTGCTGCTGTACTTATTAGCTCCTATATCAGCTCAGCTTCTATCCTGCACTTTGTTCATGTGCATTCCTCTTTATCTGTAGCTTTTCTGCCCTGCATTGAATACATTCTCTGCCCTCCCCCCTGCTGCTATCGCATATAGAGTTCTGTGGGAGAGCAGAGAAAATCATCAGATGAGGATTTGTACTCTATGTAAATTAGGCACTCTTCTAGATAAAGGACATGCATATATAATATTCTGCAGTAGCTAAATGTTTGATCACTTTTAATGAAGGCTGCAGTATGTTTAGCTTTACATTTTGGGCTTCTGTGATTGTTCTGTCCTGGTTCAGAATGATCAAAAAAATGCTTGTTGCTTTCCCTAAAGGATAGCTTGGCATCTTAAAACTTGCTGTATACCGGAAGAACGTTTGTCTAGAACTGCCTTTGCCATAAACCAGTTTATCCATTCTCTCAAGTATACATTTTATAATTGATAAAATGGCTATTATAATGTAGGCTAAAGGCAACCTCCTGGCTGACGACAGTCTGCTTATTTCAGGTTGGCAAAAGCAGCATTCGATGATGCTATTGCAGAACTGGATACACTGAGCGAAGAAAGTTACAAGGACTCCACGCTTATCATGCAATTGTTACGTGATAATCTGACACTATGGACTTCAGATATGCAAGGTGATGGTAAGTAGAAGCTTTCAGGACCCTTTACTACAAGTATAACTTTATTAGATGCCCACCCAAGTGGACTATTTCTGCAAGTCCCTGTAGCTCTAACAATGGACGGTCCTTGTATCATTGACTACCTGCCACTCCATTGCTCATACTTCAACAAGGGCTGTGGCCCCATGTACTTAAAATGTCAGATTTATGTTTTTTTACATTTAAAGCATAGTTTACTACATTAATCACTTGGCTAATTCCTCCCCTCCATGCTTTTAACATCATTGTGTCACTTCATGATCGTGTTCTTCCCTTTCTTATGTAGATTCCTAAAGGAAACCCAAGTGTCCCTTTCCTAAATATTCTTTGTAAGTTGCAGTCATGATTGCCTGACATAGCAGGCTTGTATTTCTGGTTCATCATAACCCTTGCAACTGATTGCTCAGTGTGGCATTAGGTGGTCTTACTACTTGTGTGGACCCTGCAGTAGCAGATCTTGACTGTACTAATATTTTGGCATGGTCTCCCCTCTAATGTTGTGTTAATGCTGCTTTTTGTACTTGCTAATAAATCTGTTCAAAAGTTGCTTTGATTGGGAAATCTCTCCATCAGCATTAGATGACATGAGTGCTCTTTTCTGATGTTGAGCCCATTTGGCCAACATTGCCACAACTGTGGGGATACTAAAATGTTTGAGCTGCTTTATTCTGCCATGCAAGTATGGTCAGTGCCGTAGTATAGTGCCTGTCTGGGCGTACGCAGCAGAGATCTGTCATAAAGGTGAAGCAATACTCGGGCCTTTAACTAGAGCAGGGAAAGTGGTGTCTCTGCTGTCAGTTGTCACTGAATGCCCATAAGATGAATGTCAAAGAACCTGCTGACCCACCTTGTGTTGTGGTACCCTCGTCTATGAACTTAACAGCAGTTGGGGGAAGGAGTGATCAGTTTGATATTTAATGGACACGGGCACATTCGAGAGCAATTGGGTCTCATTAAAAATCATGTGCAGTTTACCTTTTATTGCCTCTTTTTTTTGCAAAATTTTGATTGAAACCCATTTGCAATTTTTTTTTTACCCAAAATACATGAATTTAAAGTGTACCATTTTTTTTATTTTTTTTTTAATGTTTGGTACTAAAAGTGAAGCGATCATCAGAAAATTGCCTATTTAAATCAGATTTTTGGGTTAAAGGCAATCTCAGTAGGTATTTATGTAATTTGAGCTTACCATGATGTAGTGGCTGAAAGCCTGATTCCAGCAATGTGTCCCTTTTAATCTGATAAAACACAGTATAGTATCACTACAGGACAACTGACCCCGTGCCTCCTAGTCCAACCACACCCCCAGCACTGATTGGCTGCTTTCTGTGAACACTGTATACCGAAAGAAAGCTGCCAATCAGAGGTGTGGGCGGGGTTATAGAGCTCAGTAGTCAGAGCACTGATGGAATATGTTTTCTCTGCTGCAGATCACCCAATAAACTAAGTGGTACCTCAGTGGAGATGGGGTCTCTGCTCTTCCATCATGCTGCTATCAGATTACATGGCAAAAACCTGCTGACATATTCCCTTTTAAATGTTTTCAATTTTAGGCTTTTTTTTTTCTTTTCCATCAATGGAAATTTTTAAGAGGGTTTTTTTTTTTTTTTTTTTTCCCTGTTTAAGAAAACTGATATTACCCAATGTGAACTGGCTCCGATTGTTTTGTACTGAAGCATCTAATGAGCGTGTGCAATGGTCAGCTGTGACATTGTCAATTGTGAATGGTGGATCCTGTGCTATCAGCTGCGTATAGAGGTGTTACTGCCTGTGCTAATAAGGGGCCTTGCTGAAAACATTCTGAAAGGTCAGGAGTAGTTTTGAAGGGGTTGTCCACTACTAGGAAAACCACTTCTCGATCTGAACGTTCCTTTGGAAAATAAAAACACTTATACTCCCCTTGATTGGGTGTAGGGCTCACATGTCCTAACAACCGCCTCGAAACGTGAGTGCCGACACTGCTGGAACAGCATCTGCATGGGAGGCGAGTATAAGCTTTATTTTCTCGAGGGCAAACATTCAGATTGAAAAAACATCCTAGTAGTGGGCAACCACTTTAAATAGCCCCAGGAACGAGTGTGAAAATTGCAAGATTTTTTTTAAAAAAAAAAAAGAGAAAAAACATTGTCAATTAAAATCCCTTTGTTAAAAAAACAAACTTCATGTCACCAGGTTTAACCCCGCCCACACCACTGGCAGCTTTCTGTGTACTGTGCATAGGCAGAAAGCTGCCATGCTGTGGTAGAGGTGGATTTATAGAGAGCTCATGAATATGGAAGATTACTTGGGAGCGGGTTTTTATAGTCCTCTACGTTATACTCTCCTTCTGATAGTGCTTTTATCAAAACTACAGCAAGTAGCCCAGTAAGTGACTCATTGCTGGAATCAGACTGTTATGCTGGTGTCAGACTAGGTGGCAAAAAGCCTGGTGACAAATTCCCTTAATGTTTGTGAGGGTATGTGCCCACGTAGCATTTTAAAAGCGTATATGCTGCGGAATTTCCGCAGCGTAAACGCTTGGTAATCCGCCCCCCCCCATGGTCCCCAATGAGAATCCGCAATTTCAATGCCCATGCTGCACTCAAAAATCCGCAGCATGTCAATTAATTTTGCGGACACGCATGCGGAATTGCCTTGTCAATGCAATAAAAAACGCAAGGCAATTCCGCATGTCCCAAGTGCATCATAAACGCGCGAAAAACGCTTGCAAAATTCCGCGAGAGGACATGCGGAAATGAAGCAGAAATTTTCTGCCTCATTTCTGCAATGTCGGCACATACCCTTACATGTATTTAATGGGGTTGTCTGGTCCAAATCGATAAGTCTGCAAGGATTCACAGGTTTGAGCTGGTACCGGAGGGCATGTATGAGTTATACTTACTCCTGGCCAGTGGCTGCGGCCTCATTCTGTACACTTGTATTGAGCGAGGCTGTGATGTGGGTGTGACCTCTCTCAATACAAGTGTATGGAGAGCGAGGCTGCGCCCACTGGTACGTATAACACATACATGGCCTCCGATCCCAGGTCGGAAACCAGTGAATCACCGCAGCGCACAGTGTCTGCTGTGGGGGGATTCATGAGTCTGTAGTCACTTAGTGACTGCAGACTTATTCATTTGGACTGGACATCCCCTTTAAGCAGTAGATCAATGTCTGATTGCTTCCCTTTAACATGTCCTGGGACCGCTACCAATGCTCAAAAAGCCACTTTGAAAAACACTGCACATGCTCAGACAGGAGCTGTATGCGGGCTCAGTCTGAGTCCATAGTCGACCGTCTGTACCTGCTCCGGCTCTCCGCTGAGCCTGTACACTGCCGTGTCCGCGTTCAGTCAAGAACTCTGCACTTTTGCTTAACGAGCAGCATGCTGCAGAGCGGACTTTTGTGCATTCAGTGGGGGTCTCTGTACCCAAACCCCCACCAATCTGCTGCACATGTTAAGGCCTCCCCACGACTAATGGCTGAACCTGCCAATATCTTCAGACTTGGCTGACAATTAAATGTGTATAGGGGTCTTCAGACTCTTTTTCGGAAGATAAGATCAGGAATTTCTGAGTGACCATCCTTTGCTGGCAGTGAGAAGCTGGTGCCTCAGGAGCTTGTGGGTGGTCTTCTTGTAGAGCACATGGGTGCAGTGTGAACAAGCTCTACTGTACATGGAGCAATCAGGGGCGATGGGGAGCTGCCAGTCAGCTGAGCCATTGTTCTTCTGTGTAGAGGTGCTTTCTCACCCATCATTCTCCTGATACCGATGCTGGAGATCAGGCAGCGGTTTGGCTGTCTACCTGTTATATGCTTATGCAGGTGTGCATGGTTGGTGGTTTTCTGACACGTTATCTAAAGTGTGTGGCCAGCTTTTAGATGTCTACTTGGCTCATAGTATTGTGTAACCATACATTGGGTTCGTTAATTATGTTTGAAAATAAAAAAAAATCCAGCACAAAATTAACATTATAAAAACTTAAGCATTTTGTGTTAATAAAGCTTTACTAGACCTTTTACTTTGTTTCCCTTTTTAATTTACTAACCTTTAAGTTGGGATTTGCCTACTAAACACGGCCATAAATAACTGCATGTTGAGTACCAAGATGGTTGATATTTGTAACCCATAGCTATTGTTTTTATGCAAGTACAGTTTTAGCTAAAGGTCTGGACCTAAATAAATGTTTCCTAGGATCAAAATCTGCATGAGTAACACTGATCATACAGTGGGGAGATATTAACAATGCTTAATGAGTCTGCCTGGAGAACCTCGTGCACTGCCGAAAAGTCCTGAGATCTACCTTTACAAGGTGTGGGTTAAAATGATCACTCGGCAGATTTTTCTAATCTGAGGGAAGCATAAAATGGGGCAAAGAACCGGAATCTGGCGCTGTCACTTACTGGGCTTTTTGCTGTAGTTTTTATTTTTTTCCCCTTGCAGTTTTGCTAGTCCTCGCATTGATTGAGCTCCTTAGGTAGTCCTTGATATTCACCACCATTGACCCTATTCTTCTGCACTGGCTCTTTTCTTCCTATGAACAGTCAGTGGTGGGAGAGGGGCTACCTAGGGCTCATGTACATCAAGGACTACAAAGCAGGAGCTCATTATTGAGAAGACTAGCAGGTTTGCAATAGAAAAGTGTTTTATCAAAACTGCAGCAAGAAGCCCACATGGTGCTTGAACAGGGTCACTGCCGCTACTTCATGATGCTCTCTGGGAAGCATAATCCCTACTCAGGTTCTCTTTGAATACCGGTTCCCAGCAGGGCACGTGCAGACCTAAATGTTGCATATCTTTCAGGAGATGTTTGCTTATTTATATGATTGATGCCATCTCCTACTGATGGCGTAATGTCGGCCATGCCATCGCTCTGTGGGATCTGAGATTGGGAGAATGAAGCGATCCTGGTCACTTACTGCCCAGAGGAGCTGCAGCACGTGGGGCCGGCTGTAATTCACAACTGGTTGGCCCAGGTGTGCCCCTAAGAATGGTACATTTTAGGTTGGTGAGGGTCTCTGATATGCCATCATTTTATGAGAAGAGGGAAAAAACATCCTTTATGGCTGTGTGCAATTATAAATAAGGACTCATTTGGGGCCTATATGTAATTTTATGCATGTGTCTTTGGCTAAATATTATCTTAGCATTTTTAGGTTTTGTTTAAAAAAAACATTGCACAGTGTTTGCCTCTGTGTTGCACTGTATTGCTGGCTGCAGAATACATAATCTGAGAATCCGCAGCTTGTTCTCAACCAATTTATGGCCACAAAGTTCAGTAAAAAGAGTTCAGAAGTTCTTGGGTGGCATGAGTGTGGAATAACTATTGCAGTTTATTCCATAGCGATGTATAAGGATGCTTTCACATTGCCTTACATTTGTCTGGTGTGTATCAACTGCATCCATACACCCTATTTACATGATGGAAGAAAAGTCTTTTAAGGTCCATTTACACTAAAAGATTATTGTGAACGAGCATTCCTAGGAACGAATACCTTCATGATATTGCGGTGTAATCCGCTGCCAATCACTTGATGAACGAGAAAAATGCTTGTTTGTCAGGTGAAATGATCTTTGTGCTACATAAAATATCATCGTTCTATCACAGATTGTTCTGCAGTCTGCCTGTGTATACAGGCTATTAAATAAATGTCCATCAGCAAAATAAGTTGGTGGTTGTTGAGCATCACCATTGTGTTCATGGAAAAAACCTGAAGTCTCCATACTTGATATCATTATTATTATTATTTTTTTTTTTTTGAGACCTATAGGCGATTCTTATAATTAAATGACTGTGCTTTCTAGTCATAAATCAGAAAATCCTCCTGTTTCCCAGCCAAGCAATGATTGATTTTTTTTTTTTTTTTTTCCCCCAATCTTTTCCAGGTGATGAACAGAATAAAGAAGCACTGCAGGATGTGGAAGATGAAAATCAGTGAGACCTTAAAAGCCAAGAAGAGACCCTCTCTAACCAACTGCCCCTTCCCTCCAAATATCCCGTCTCACTCTGAGGACCATCAAAATTTGACTTTTACACTGGTTCTCAGGATTTAGGTTCCTGCCCAATTGGGTGTATCATTTTTACACAGTTTAAGAATTCTTAAAGGCAAGAGTGAATGACTGTGGATTTTGCTGCTGCCAGCCATCCTAGGTTCTTTAAGACACTAACAGGACTGCATAGAGGCTTTTTCAGCATTAGATTGTCTCCGTGCCATCCAGCACTATAACCTCTTAGAAACATGTAGAATGAAGACGTTACTCTTTAGGGCAGACCAGAGTCAATCGCACTGTAGAATTTGTGTGGTGGCTTTTTTCCCCCCTTTTTTTTTTTTGTTTTTATTTTTTAAATGTTTTGAAACTGAATTTAATTAAATTGTTAAAAATGTGGTTAGAGCTTGACGTCGCAGATCGCTTCAGAATGTCCTTGTAGTGGTTTTGCTGTAAAAGTGTTTTCAAACTGTGCAAAAATGTTGCTGAAAACTCTGGTGCTGGTATCGCGTCACAATCCGTGTTTATTCATTCTTGCCTCCTTTTTACTTTTCCCTCTTCGGAGCAGGTTAGCATTGGAGCCGGTGTTGAATAGCCTGCATGCGTGTTAAAATTTTTTTTTTCGTTTTTCTATCTTCCACCCCACCCACCCCCCTCTTTCCCTCCTCCGCCCTTTTTTCTCTTGCTCAACCTATCTTTCGTTCAGTATGTGTAACTTGAAGCTAATTTGTACTACTGGATATCTGACTGGAGCCACAGATACAGAATCTGTCATTGTTCTTACTGAAACACAGCATGGAATTAACATTAAACTTAAATAAACAAAACCTAAATTAAAAATGCCAAATATTACTCACTTGACCTCTTCTTGTCTGTGTAAGGATATTATACTGGTAGTCAAAGTAGCCTTTAAAGACCAGCTTTCTCTCCAATAGTAGGATACAAAAATTGCCATTTAATTGGCCCTGTCACCTGAATAAATGGAGGCAGCAATTTTGTGGCTGAAGCCGTTGCTCCCTATGATACGGTGACACCAGTGAGGCTGACATGATGCATTGATGTCACTAGCACTTTTGCACAAGATTGCAGTGTTATAATGGTCCATCCTCCGCTGTCGCAGGAGCTGGGTCTATGCCCACAATACTATTAAGACGACTAGTCTTGTGTGTGGCTGTGTCATTAGCTAGACATAAACTGGAGGTACATACTCTGCTTGCTATATGGGTATTTAAAGTTTCATGAGGATTTGCCAAAATCTGTAATTTTATTGAAGTTTTGAGTTTGTCGGAATGGGGTACTATTGGTCAGTATAATAATGGTTTAGCTTTTAGTCTCAATGGTGTGGTTTTTTTTTTTTTTTTTTGTTTGTTTTTTTCTTTGCAAGAGAAAATGTTGCCCAAGTGTAATTGGCTTCATTAAAATAAAGGCATCCGTATAAAGCGATCACTTTACCTTTTTATTTTGTTGGAGCGCCACATGATTTGGTTCATACAACTTAATGCGTCATTGAACACTGCACAGATACCGGTTCATTTAGTAGGTTACACTGCGGCTTTACATACATTCAACGTGCAAATGACAAAGATCTAAAATTATTGTGCTAAGCTTAATAGAAGGGGTGATTAAAATCTTGATTTTCAATATTAAATGGGTTTGCCTGTTCAACTTTTATTAAATCATGACATGACAAATGGTAAAAGGGAAAACTTAATTACCCTCCCCTGGTTCAGTGCTGCGCCGCCGCCATGGAAGTTTTGTATAGGTTGCAACTCTAAAGTTATGCCAGCAGTGCTACAGCCAATCACTGGGCTCGTTTTTAAACCGCAAAAGCCGTTAAGTTTAGGGATTGTGTACAGGCTGCAGCTGTGATCACCTCAACTGCGCTGCAGCCAATCACCAAAGCAGTGACCTGAGATGCAGCTAATCTTCACTTGGGGTCGGCCTTTGTCTGACTTGGCATGTGACATGCATTGCTTGAAAGTGCCGTCAGACCTTTAAAGCATATGTGGTTCTGTGTCTAAAGGTCTAATTTTTGCTCTGATCGAAGGTGCCAGGTTAGATCAAGTTAAGGACTTGCGTAATTAAGTTACTTTGTTATCTCAGGGCCTGTGACCCCCTATATATGACCAGATGAACTTGGCCCATTACCTACTTTTTTTGAAATCCAATTACTGAAAGAATGACTCTAAATGGCCGCTATCATTGTGAACTTAAAAAGAATTGGCAAAATTCCATATATGGTACTTTTTTTGAGGAGCCATGTTTAACATTGCTGGGAAATTAGATTCAGAAATGTATTATTCCATAATGACTATAATAACATCAACTTTTACAGACAGGAGTATGCTAGTATTCAACACTGTGTAGAGCATGATTTAATCTATTTAAAGGGGTTGTCCAGGTTTGGCACAAGTTTGCAGTCACTTGTGAATCCTCACTTGCAGGGCTGTGGAGTCGGTATAAAATGGACCAACTCCTAAAATGTATAATAAATTGGGTACAGTGGTTCAATGCAGTTTGTGGAGAATATTTTTTCATAAGAATTTGGGAAAGTTATGAAATGTCCTATAAATGTCTGTCCTATTCCTGATCAAAGGGTCTAGACTTTCAGCTGAGATTAATCTGTGCTACAGTAAATTTATCACTTAAACGTGAGCCATGTATGAGGGAGTCGTGGAGTTGGAGTCTGCGTCAGGGAAATTGAGTTGGAGTCTGAGGTTTGGCTTACCGACTCCACAGCCCTGCTCACTTGGCATGCTGGCAATGAGACTGGGTGGACAAGTGACCGCTACTATGCGATATACATACAACCCCTGGCAAAAGTTACGGAATCACCGGGCTCGGAGGATGTTCATTCAGTTGTTTAATGTTGAAAAAAAGCAGATCACAGACATGGCACAAAACTAAAGTCATTTCAAATGGCAACTTTAGGGCTTTAAGAAACACTAAAAGAAATCAAGATTAAAAATGTGGTACGCAGTAAGGGTAATTTTTTTCATACCAAGCGGAGGGAAAAAATTATGGAATCACTCAATTCTGAGGAAAAAATTATGGAATCACCCTGTAAATTTTCATTTCCAAAGCGAACACCTGCTTCAAGTTAGATCTGCTCGTTAGTTTGCATCTAAAAAGGAGTGATCACACCTTGGAGAGCTGTTGCACCAAGTGGACTGACATGAATCATGGCTCCAACATGAGAGATGTCAATGGAAACAAAGGAGAGGATTATCAAACTCTTAAAAGAAGGTAAATCATCACGCAATGTTACAAAATATGTTGGTTGTTCAGTCAGCTGTGTGTAAAATCTGGTAAGGTTGTTAAAGGCAAACATACTGGAAGACCTCAAAGCGTCAAGACCGGAAACTTAAAGCAATATGGCTCCAAAACAGGAAATGCTCAACAAAACAAATGAACGAATGGGAGGAAACTGGAGTCTATGTCTGTGACCGAATTGTAAGAAACCGCCTAAAGGAAATGGAATTTACATACAGAAAAGCTAAACATAAGCCATCATTAACACCTAAACAGAAAAAAACAAGGTTACAATGGGCTAAGGAAAAGCAATCGTGGACTGTGGATGACTGGATGAAAGTCATATTCAGTGATGAATCGCGACTCTGCATTGAGCAAGGTGATGATGCTGGAACTTTTGTTTGGTGCCGTTCCAATGAGATTTATAAAGATGACTGCATGAAGAGAACATGCAAATTTCCACAGTCATTGATGATATAGGGCTGCATGTCAGGTAAAGGCACTGGGGAGATGGCTGTCATTACATCTTCAATAAATGCCCAAGTTTACATTGATATTTTGGACAGTTTTCTTATCCCATCAATTGAAAGGATGTTTGGGGATGATGACATCACTTTTCAAGATGATAATGCATACTGCCATAGAGCAAAAACTGTGAAAACATTCCTTGAAAGAAGACACATAAGGTCAATGTCATGTCCTGCAAATAGTCCGGATCTCAATCCAATTGAAAATCTTTGGAAGTTGGAGAAAATGGTCCATGACGAGGCTCCAACCTGCAAAGCTGATCTGGCAACAGCAATCAGAGAAAGTTGGAGCCAGATTGATGAAGAGTACGGTTTGTCATTCATTAAGTCCATGCCTCAGAGACTGCAAGCTGTTATTAAAGCCAGAGGTGGTGCAACAAAATACTAGTGATGTATTGAAGTGTTCTTTTGTTTTCTTCATGATTCCATAATTTTTTCCCCTCTGCTTGGTCTGAAAAAAATGACCCTTACTGAGTACCACATTTTTAATCTTGATTTCTTTTAGTGTTTCTTAAAGCCCTAAAGTTGCCATTTGAAATGACTTTAGTTTTGTGCCATGTCTGTGATCTGCTTTTTTTCAACAACATTAAACAACTGAATGAACATCCTCCGAGTGATTCCATAATTTTTGCCAGGGGTTGTACTTCCAGCCACATTCCAACTAGACATGTGCAACCTCGCACAGCCTCTCTCAATACAAGTGAATTGAGCATGTCTAGTTGGAATGTGGCCAGGAGTATGCATATCCTGTTGGCATTTACTCTGACTGCAGACTTGTGAATGCCCCACATTGTGTACAATGACTGCAGACTTTAGTGCCAAAACCTGGACAACCCTGTAAGTTTTGGGGTTCACATTGCAGTCATAATTGTACAACCCCTATATAGTAAAGTGTTAATATTTTTCTACAGTGTTTTCGTCTAGAACCCATCATTGGCACCCTACTAGCATCTTACTTAGTTGAACAAGTCTATTGAAATCTTGTCATTTTCACAGGATACATAGAATACTCCAACCTAGAGTCCAAAGTCTGGATACAGGACACTGAACAGTCTTTTTAAAGATTCGTTAATGTTATATCCTTCAAATTTCCAACGGAGTGTGGCGAAATCTGCGGTTTCCACCCACTGTTTTTCAGAGTTTATTTCACTCATATCTTCTGTGCTGTTCAAGAAAAGAAACCAATCAGTATGGCTGGATAAAGGCATAAAAAGTAGCATGAGAATAATTATGGGAATTTTGTATAGAACTGTCAGATAACCACAAAGTAATTTTAAATTCTTGAATTAAAAAAACTGCTGTAAAGCAAATGTTATAAAAATGATCTATTTTAAATAAGGCTTTTGTTGCATTTTTTTTTTTACATTTTGGCAGTGTAGGTTTTCATATTGCGATCTTTATTAAAAGCAACTTGTAATTTTCACACTGACCATTGGGGCTTTTTTAAACTTGCTGTCCTTTCGGGAAATTTTCTGCAGGCTCCTTGTCAGCAGAGGCAGGATTACAGTGCCTGTATATATCGCTGAGAACGATAACTGACTGCATCACATGCTGATTGGTGGATCCAATGTTCATTGCTGCTGCTGTACATGTGGATTTGCTGAAAAGGAAAGTTGGTCTAAAATTGCCTCAGTTGCCAGTGTAAAATCTGCAAGATTTTGAGTTATAGTACTTAAAAAAAAAAAAAAAAAAAAAAAAAAAAAGTGGGGAAGTTACTAAAATCTTTTATACTTTTTTTTTTTCATTAAATATAGAAACCTGATTCAAACGTGTAGTCCTTTTTCTGATGACACATTCTGCTGTAAAGCACCACTTCAGCGGTGTTTTTTTTTTTTTCTTTTCAGCGCTGGAGTGGTGCTTCTACTTTAAGCTTTTAAGAAAGAAGGCTTGGATCAGGGAATTGAAAAGGCCATTACGAAGTGCCTTCCATTGTGAAAAGAAAAATTGTATGCCTGCTGAGCTTTGGGGACCTCATTGACCACCTTTTGTAGTGTCTCGCCTTTCTATGCCAAAGTTGTGGCATCGGCCCATTTTCTTCTTTGTAATTTTTAAAATGTAAAAGATTTAAAAATTTATTTCTTTTTTTGCTTAAAATAGGGATTCAAGGGGTAACATTTCTCCATGCGGAGAGTGACATGTCAAGCCTTACATGCCGAGGTGAGACTTTTAAGCTGCAATGCTCGTCTGGGAAATATGCAAATTGTCTCTTCAGAGAGGAAGAGGACTAGAACTCTAGTGCCACCTACAGGAAGTAGCAATCCTACAAGTCAATATCTACTCTCAAACGAGCCTTGTCACGTGACTTGAGATCTTGGTTTTTGCTTTTATCCCAATTTGCAGACATTGTTTTGGGGAACTGCCCCTTGTCAGTGCAGTGTCTGCAAATTGAGATTTTGGTTTTTATCTTAAGTCATGTGACAAGGCCTGTTCAAGAGTAGATATTGACTTGTAGGATTGCTACTTCCTATAGGTGGCGCTAGAGTTCTAGTCCTCTTCCTCTCTCTGAAGAGACAATTTGCCTAAAACACAAAGGAAACTGTAATCTTTAACCCTTTTAGATATAATTTCATCTTCAACTTGCTTAACTGTTCACAATAACAGTAATTTTGACCAGGGTTGCCCAAACTTTTACATGCCATTGTACATATAAGAAAAGGAAAAAAACATGGGTTTCTCTGAAATAAGACATCAGATCCTCCGATCGAGGTATAATTTTATTCAACTTTCTATAATTTGCTTGCCCATATCGACGGCTTAGGACAGATTCCACCTAACTTCTTCCAAACTAAAATGTAAACCCTTTTGTCAAGAAATGTGTTATGACCATACAACACAAGGCCCACCCAAAGCTGTATATTGAGGTGAGTCTCCCTGGCTGAAAGCAAATGTATTGATATCAACAATCTGGTAATGAGTAGATTTAATTGTGATGCTGACCTGTCTAAATGTCACATCTGGTGCCACATATTGAGGCATAGAAGCTTTATGCAATAAAGACACCAAATGAGAATAACTGAGTGTGTGATCACCTGCCAGGCTACAGAAGGTGAAAACGGACAGGGCTCTGATTTCATTACTTGGAAGTACTTACACAAGTCTTGAATAAAACATACGTTCTGACAGTGCGCATATAGAAAAGAAGAGCTTGGGATCAAACGCTTTTCCTTCACTTGTCAAAGCCATGAGCTCTTCCATAAGTCTGGGATCAATTTCATTGAAGTAAACCTCAGTCAAAGCGCTTTCCATGTCCTAAACTCAAAAGTAAAACAATTTTTTTACATGTACATAATGTGTATAATTATTCCCCAAAAAAATACACTGTTCAAAAAAGTAAGGGAAACACTAAACTACCACATCCTAGATATCACTTAATGAAATATTCCAGTAGTTGTTCATTACATAGTGGAATGCGTTGAGAATAGTGTTGAGCGAGTATGTTCTGTCCGAATATGCTCAGGCGAGCTCCGAGTATTTATAGCTGCTCTGTGTTATGGTAGAATCGCTCACGTGTGCATGATTTGCAACTGTTTGACAGCTTTATTACATATGAGGAATGTCTGTCAAACAGTTGCAAATCATGCACACGTGAGTGATTCCAACACATCACCGAGCAGCTGTAAATACTCGGAGCTCGGCCCAAGAATACTCTGAACAGAACCTACTCGCTCAACCCTAGTTGAGAACAATAAAACCTAAAAATAATGTAAATCCAAATTAATATCCCATGGAGCTCTGGATTTGGAATGATACTCAAAATCAAAGTGGAAAATCAAATTACAGGCTGTTACAACTTCAGTGGAAATGCCTCAAGATGAGGAAATGCTGCTCAGTAGTGTCTGTGGCCCCCACGTGCCTGTATGACCTCCCTACAACGCCTGGGCATGCTCCTGATGAGGCGGTGGGATATTCTGAGGGATCTCCCAGATAAAAGCATCAGTCAACTGGACAGTCTGTGGTGCAACGTGACGTTGGTGGATGGAAGGAGACATGATGTCCTAGATGTTCTCGATTGGATTCAGGTCTGGGGAACGGGCGGGCCAGTCCATAGCTTCAATGCCTTCATCTTGCAGGAACTGCTGACACACTCCATCCACATGAGGTCTGGCATTGTCCTGCATCAGAAGGAACCCTGGGCCCACAGCACCTGCATATGGTTTCACAAGGGGTCTGAGGACCTCATTCCGGTACCTAATGGCAGTCAGGGTACCTCTGGTGAGCATATGGAGGGCTGTGCGGCCCTCCAAAGAAATGCTTCCCCACACCATTACTGATTTACTGCCAAACCGGTCATGCTGGAGGATGTTGCAGGCAGCAGATCACTCTCCACGGCGTCTCCAGACTCTGTCACGTCTGTCACATGTGCTCAGTGTGAACCTGCTCTTATCCATGAAGAGCACAGGGCGCCAATGTCGAATCTGCCAAACTTGAGTGTTTTCAAATGCCAATCGCCCTGCACGATGTTGGGTGTGGACGTCGGGCCCTCATACCACCCTCATGGAGTCTGTTTCTGAGTTTGAGCAGACACATGGATGTTAGTGGCCTGCTGGAGGTCATTTTTCAGGGCTCTTGCACTGCTCCTCCTATTCCTCCTTGCACAAAGGAGGAGGTAGCAGTCCTGCTGCTGGGTTGTTGCCCTTCTATGGCTCCCTCCACATCTCCTGGTATCTGCTCCATGCTCTGGACACTACGCTAACAGACACAGCAAACCTTCTTGTCACAGCTCGCATTGATGCGCCATCCTGGATGAGCTGAACTACCTACGCAACTTCTGTTGGTTGTACTGTAGACACCGCCTCATGCTACTGTACTTCTAGGGGTGAGAGCAATGACAAAATGCAAAAGTGACCAAAACAGCAGCCAAAAAGGATAAGAACAGGTAAATGGTCTGTGGTCACCACTAGTGTTGAGCGAGTATGTTCTATTAACCCTTTCGCCGAGTATGCTCGGGCCGAGCTCCGAGTATTTACATCTGCTCAGTATTATGTTTAAATCGCTCCCGTGTGCATGATTTGCGACTGTTTGACAGTTTTACTACATGTGAGGAATGTCTATTTCTTACACATTTCTCACATGTAATAAAGCTGTCAAACAGTTGCAAATCATGCACATGGGAGTGATTCAAACATAACACCGAGCAACTGTAAATACTCGGAGCTCAGCCCGAGCGTACTCGGAACAGAACATACTCGCTCAACACTAGTCACCACCAGAACCACTCCTTTATAGGGGGTGTCTTGCTAGTTGCCTATTATTTCTACCAGTTGTCTATTCCATTTGCACAACAGCATGTGAAATTGATTGTCAATCAGTGTTGCTTCATAACTGGACAGTTTGATTTCACAGAAGTGTTATTGATTGGAGTTACATTGTGTTGTCTGTGTTCCCTTTATTTTGTTGAGCAGTGTAGAAACTGTTAAAAAAATATGTAGCTCTCTAATCACAGACCATTAATGCTTTATTTTAAATGGGGATTAATGGTTCTTGCCTATTAAGATAGATGATCAAGATTAAATTTGTAGGGGCAAAACTGTACCAAGGCATTGCCACTAGTGGTATTGGGCTCTGAAGGAGTGCCACATTCATCGTTTCCTTGACAATCGGCTAATAACAGGTCCACACCATGTTTTTGCAATACAAATAAAACATTTTTTTTTTATACTACTAACTGAAAATGGATATGTTTAAGATACTGTTTTTCCATGTGGCAGGCAGCACTTTTTTTATCCTTTCAACAAAAAAAAACAACAGTATCCAGACTTGAATCGGGTTTTTTTTGCACAAAAAGATTTGCAGTACCCAAGTCCACTCTCTGTTGCAGCTGGGCTTTACTTCTGCAGTAGGCGTCCACAGCCTGGTATCTCCTGGGTACCTCTGTTATTTCCTAGGCACAGTTTTGGCATAAATGATGTTGAATTTTCTGGCTGCGCTTTACTACATCTCCTTCCCATCAAGCTGCACCCACTTAAAAAAAAAGTTGATAGAGCCCTATAAACTTATTGGAAATAATATAAACATAAAAAAAGTAATTTCAGGGGAAACATCCACAAAAAATATTAACCCCTTTCTGACACTGTCAGTAATAGTACATCCTTGTGCCCTGGGCCTATTGGACCAGGTACATAATATTACGCACAATGCCATCGCGCCCACACAGAAGCTGTGCGGGGTGATCGCCGCCGGGTGTCAGCTGATTCTCACAGCTGACACCCGGTGCTATGTGCCAGGAGCGGTGCCGCACCGCTCCCGGCACATTAACCCCCAAAATGCTGCGATCTAAGTGGATCGCAGCATTCCGGGAGCAAGGGGAGGTAAGCGCGAGCCTCTTACCTTGTCTCCGGCGTCCCGCACTGTCTGTGCTGGGTCCCGGTAGTTGCCATGGTGACCCAATGTCATCATGACAACATCCAGGTCACCAGGCATTAGCAAGTTACTTTGATCATGCGCAGTGCAAGATCAAAGTAACTTGTGCCTGTGCAGGGGCTGACAAGCTCCATAGCATAGAGATGCTGCTGCATCTCTATGCTATACAAGCAATCAGCCTGCAAAAAATGAAAGTCCCATAATGGGACAAAGTGTAAAAGTAAAAAAAAGTGGCAGAAAGTGAAAAAAAAAAAAAAATAAAAATTAAATAAGAATCCAAAAAAATAAAAATATATTGTACCCATAAATAAATATTATTACGAAAAAAAAAAAACAATAAAAGTACACATATTTGGTATTGCCGCGTCCGGAACAATCTGACCTTTAAAACTGTCCAACTAGTTAACCCCTTTAGTGAACACAATAAACACAATAAATAAAAAACTAAGCAAAAAAAATGCTTTATCATAATACCGCCAAACAAAAAATGGAATAAAAAGCGATCAAAAAGACGAATGTAAATAAAAATGGTACCACTGAAAACGTCATCTTGTCCCGCAAAAAAACAAGCCACCATACAGCTCCATCAGCCGAAAAATAAAAAAAGTTATAGCTCAGAATAAAGCGATAAAAAAAAAATATTTTTTCTATAAAATAGTTTTTATTGTGTAAAAGCGCCAAAACATAAGAAAAATATATAAATGTGGTACCGCTGTAAATGTACTGAACCAAAGAATACATCTACCTTATAAATTTCACCACATGCGGAACGGCATAAAAAAAAAAAAATTCCTGAATTGTTGGTTTTTGTTTATTCTGCCTCCCAAAAAATCAGACTAGAAAGCGATCAAAAAATGTCACGTGCCCGAAAATGGTACAAATAAAAACGTCAACTTGTCCCACAAAAAACAAGCCCTTACATGACTCTGTCGGGCGAAATATGGAAAAATGATTGCAAAAACTAGTCTTTGCAACAAAAAAAACGCGTCTTAGTGTATGACAGCTGCCAAACATAAAAACATGATATGAATCTGGCATCGCTGAAATCGCACCAACCCAAAGAATAAAGTCGTCTAATGACATATACTGCATGAAGAATGGCGTAAAAAATAAACTCTAGGGTTAGGGTTGAGCTAGGGTTAGGGTTAGGGTTGAGCTAGGGTTAGGGTTGGGATTTTTTTAAAAATAAAGAAAAAAAAATGATGACGATATGGCGACTAGAGTTGAGCGCAAGTGCTCGCTACTTGAGTTTGCATCGGGTGCTCGGGTATGCACAGAGTATCGCGTGTGCTCGAGTGACATGCTCGAGTCTCCGCCCCATGTGCTTCGCGGCCAAAAAACCTTTACGTGGATTGCCTGCCATGCACGAGCGGTCCCCGCTAGTGTTGAGCGAGTATGTTCTATTAACCCTTTCGCCGAGTATGCTCGGGCCGAGCTCCGAGTATTTATAGCTGCTCGGTGATATGGTTAAATCGCTCCCGTGTGCATGATTTGCAACTGTTTGACAGTTTTATTACATGTGAGGAATGTCTATTTCTTACACATTCCTCACATGTAATAAAACTGTCAAACAGTTGCAAATCATGCACACGGGAGCGATGCAACCATATCACCGAGCAGCTATAAATACTCGGAGCTCTGCCCGAGCATACTCGGACAGAACATACTCGCTCAACACTAGCCCCGGCATGTTTTTTTGGGGTGTCTAACAACCGCGAAACATGCGGGGCGGGGACTCGAGCATGGCACTCGAGCACCCGCGATACATGGTGCATACCCGAGTACCCAATGCAAACTTAAGTAGCGAGCACTTGCGCTTAAGACTAATGACAACTTATTCAATATGATGAACTAATGTTATCAAATTCTGTTTTGTACCTCTGGGTTCAAAATGTTCACTATACCCCTTGATAAAATCCTTGAGGGGTCTAGTTTCTAAAATGAGGTTACTTGTGGGGGGTTTCCACTATTTAGGCGCTTCGGGGCTCTCCAAACACGACATGGAGTCCGCTCTTGATTCCAGCCAATTTTGCGTTTTCTGAACCCTGCCGTGCGCCCAAACAGTGTATTTTCCCCACATATGGGGTATCAGCATACTCAAGAAAAAATTGAGGTCCATTTTCTCCTCTTATCCTCGTGAATATAAAAAATTTGGGGCTAAAAGATAATTTTTGTGGAAAAAGTTTGATTTTGTTCTTTTCACGGCTCCATGTTATAAATTTCAGTGAAGCACCTGTGGGTTCAGGGTGCTCATCACACATCTAGATAAGTTCCCTGAGGGGTCTAGTTTCCAAAATGGTGTCACTTGTGGGGGGTTTCCACTGTTTAGGCACATCAGGGGCTCCCCAAACGCAACATGGCGTCCGCTAATTATTCAAGCAAATTTTACCTTCAAAAAGTCAATTGGCGCTCCTCCCCTTCCGAACCCTGCCGTGCGCCCAAACAGTGGTTTTCCCCCACATATAGGGTATTGGCGTGCTCAGGAGAAATTGCACAACAAATTTTGGGGTCCATTTTTTTCTGTTACCCCTGCAAAAATAAAAAAATTGGGGTCTAAAGTAACATTTTTGTGAAAAAGGTTAAATGTTCATTTTTTTCTTCCACATTCCAAAAATTCCTGTGAAGCACTTGAAGGGTTAATAAACTTCTTGAATATGGTTTTGAGCACCTTGAGGGGTGCAGTTTTTAGAATGGTGTCACTTTTGGATATTTTCTGTCATAAAGACCCCTCAAAGTCACTTCAAATGTGATGTGGTCCCTAAAAAAATGATTTTGTAAATTTTGTTGGAAAAATTAGAAATCGCTGGTCAACTTTTAACCCTTATAACTTCCTAACAAAAAAAAAAAAAATTGGTTCCAAAATTGTGCTGATGTAAAGTAGACATGTGGGGAATGTTATTTATTAACTATTTTGTGTGACATATTTCTGTGATTTAAGGGCATGAAAATTAAAATTTTGAAAATGGCAACATTTTGAACATTTTCGCCAGATTTCCGATTTTTTCACAAATAAATGCAAGTCCTATCGAAGAAATTTTACCACTATCATGAAGTACAATATGTCACGAAAAAACAATCGTTACCAGATGAGCCTTTGGTGGTGATGTTGTTGGTGTGGGCAGGTGTGTCTATAGTCAATACAGAACTGCTCTACACTTTGTGAATGGTACAGTAACAATCCCCTACTACACGAATAACATCATTAATCCAGTCATTGTGTCTCTGCATGAACAACATAGGCCTACTTTCATGAAGACAATGTTCCAGCTCATCGAGGTCGCATCATTAGGGAAAGGTTGCTGGAAATTTGGGTACCTCATGTGGAGTGGCCTGCACTTTTTCCAGACCTGAATCTCATAGAAAGCCTATGGGATCAGCTGAGTCGCCGTGTAGGGGCTCTTAACTTTGTACCCCAGAACCTCAATGACCTGAGGGCCCCCCTTCAAGAAGAGAGGGATGCCAGGCCTCAGCAGACAGTAACTCCACTTGTGAACAGCATGAGACGTCGTCGTCAAGCTGTAATTGATGCTCAAGGCCACATGACGAGTTATTGAGACATTGACATCTTTTGTTGGGGTATACCCACCACTGTTGTTGGCTTTTGTTTCAATAAATTGAGATGATGAAATCACCGTTGCATGCTTCTACTTAAATGCCCTACTTTCATTATAAAATATCACTGTAGCGTGAACTTTTTACGTTTTCCATACATTTCACCCGAAAGCCAAATATCCCTAACTTTTTTGTGAGTAGTGTATGTTTATATACAGGCACATGCCACTTTATGAAATGCTTCACATATGTTTGCTTGAACAGTTGATATTCTGACTGAGCAATTTTTACATTTTCATTTTTTGCTCCTTTACATTGTATGCCAACTTTATATGACCTCACTGCACAATTGAGTTTTTTTCTGCCACTTGGCTTTTTGTATATATCGTGACTATACTAGATACCTATTTATACTTGTTTTAATATTATACATTTATATAGAGCCACATACCACTCCATATGTATAGGCTTCATTTTGACTCATTAAGTCACTCCTATAAGTTGTATTTTGACTTTTTTATTCTACATGACAGCAATCTTCTTTCTATGATTCTAGAACTATGTAGTCATAGATACTTACCTTATCCCTCTACCTTGAGTTTTCAATATTTTTGTGGATGTTTCCCCTTAAATGTCTTTTTTCTGTTTATATTATTTCAAATAAATGTTATTTGTATTTTGAATATATATTTGGTCATGTGTCATTTTCATAAGTGTATATGTTTTCCCTGGACACATGACAACTTTACTTATAATAATCATCTTTATTTTTATACAGCGTTAACATATTTTGCAGCACTTTACATACATTATCGTCACTGTCCCCATTGGGGCTCACAATCTAAATTCACTATCAGTATGTCTTTGGAGTATGGGAGGAAACCAGAGAACTCAGAGGACCCAGAGGAAACCCACGCAAACACAGGGAGAACATACAAACTCCTTGCAGATGTTGTCCTTGGTGGGATTTGAACCCAGGACCCCAGCGCTGCAAGGCTGCAGTGCTAACCACTGAGCCACCATGCTACCCATGTGTATGCTTACTGACAGAGCTCTAAAAATGTCAATGCCACAAAAAATTTCAACATTTCAGACGGTTTTATACTAGGACTCTGGCGAAAACTGTTTAATGAATCAGGGTCAATGTGTGTATAACGAGAGACTCGCTAGTCCTGCTGTCAGGCAGTAAGACGTTGGTGGGGCCAGCCTCCGTGACTAGTCAGCTCAGTCTCCCGCTTCATGTACAAAGTATGTTTTCCTGTGATCTGAACCAACAAAGCGTTTTTTTTTGTTTTTTTTCAAATCTGTAGCATGTCAATTCTTTCAGCGCTTTTTCATCATTTTTCACCCAATTGAATGGGGAAAAAATGCACATAATTTACGCAGTGTTTTTCCTGCCATCACTCTGGTTTTTGCCGCTGAAAAATATGCTGCAAATACTCAATATGTGTGAATAACATAAACCGGAGTCCTTTATTTGGGTTCCTGCTATCCCGTGACATTGGTGAGGCTGGTGATCACAAGAGGATCTGCCTGGATCAGAATTTTCTCTGATCTGGGCATTTGTAGGATTTCAGCTGTTTATTACAACCATCCTCCTCCCGCTGTTGATTCTGTGAACATAATGGCAGTGTCTGCACCATAACCTTGATGTAATACTATGTTAGCGCTATTTTTGGGGTACATATAATGTAAAAATATACTTTTACTTTTTGGTCAGAGAAGGGAGGATTCAAAATATAGTGCATTCACGACCAGGTGACACTGCCAAAATTTACTGTGGATTGTGAAGAGTCAAAGGGCCAAACCCTTTAAAGAAAAGGGAAGTTTTTGTTTTTTCCTCGCCTTCTTCCAAGGGCCATAACTTAATTTTTCCATCTACATAGTCATGTAAAGGTTTTTTTTTTTGTGTGAGACGAGTTGTAGGTTTGAATGACACCATTCACTTTTCCATACAATTTACTGGAAAAAAAAGAAAAAAAAAAATCCAAGTGAGAGGAAATTGCAAAAAATGCTATTCCGCCATTGTTTTTTGGGGATTTGTTTTTAGGGCATTCATTATGGGGTAAAAATTAACTGTCAGTGATTTTTCAGGTCAGTACAGTAACAACGATACTAAAGATGTCAAGTTTTTTAATTATTTTAGCAAAGAAAAAATTTCTGAAATGTGTAGAAAAAACAACAATTTGGTTTGTGTCTAAATAACTTTTTTTTTTCATCAATGGACCAGCATGAATGCTTTCATTTTGTGCCCACCAGGGGATTCACCGGCAGCCCTGTGTGCCAGTCCATGTGTGTTTTTAAACCTAGCCTGGTGTCAAGAACTGGACCCCACCAATCTAATATTGATGGCCTATTCTAAAGTTAATCCTTCACTTATAAAGAACTAGAACATTTATTTAAAGAGAATCTCACCAGGTTTTTGCTACCTCATCTGAGAGCCTCATAATGTAGGACAAGAGACCCTGATTCCAGTGATGTATCACTTAGTTCACTGGTTGTAGCAGTTGTGATGCAAACAGAGTTTTTAGATGTAGCAGAGCTCAGAAAGCTAGGCCTGCCCACACCCCTGATTAGCAGCTTTCTGTGTACATTGTATAGTGACATTAAAGGGAACCTGTCACCAGGTTTTCAACATATGAGATAAGCCTACCACCTTTCAGCCCTGATATACAGCACTCTATAATGCTGTATATATGCCCCCAACTCGGCCTGCAAGAAAAGAAAAAGACCTTTAATTATACTCACCTGGGTGGTGGCCCGGTCTGATGGGTGTTGCTTGTCTTGGTCTGGCACCTCCCTTCTTTTTGTGATGCCGTCCTCCTTCTTGCTTCGTGTGGATGACGCATACCTCCATCATCCACACAGTCTCCCGGGCATCGCGCTCCTGTGCAGGCATACTTCCCTGCCCTGACGAGGGCACAGTAAAGTAATGCAGTACGCATGCACCGGCACTTCTCTGACCTTTTCCGGCACTCACTGCATTACTTTACTGTGCCCTGGTCAGGGCAGAGAAGTATGCCTGCACAGGAGCACGATGCCGCGAACACTATGTGGATGACGTAGGGACGCGTCATCCACACGAAGCAAGGAGGAGAACAGCATTGCATGAAGAAGGGAGGCACCTGACCAAGACAAGCGACGCCCCTCGGACCGGACCTCCCTGCAGGTGAGTATTATGAAACGTCTTTTTCTTGTCTTGCAGGCCGGGTTGGGGGCAGATATACAGCATTATAGAAGGGGCTGCATTCTGCCCATTATTTTGTGCTTTTCACACTTATTTACAGACGCTATGTAGCATCATCCTCAGGATTGCCTTCCAATGGTTCATACTTTCTAGTATGGAGCCTTACCCCATCTCTGACATAGAACTAAGAAATGACAAAAAGTAATGTTTTCACCATACAGATCTCTCTTCAGGGCCAGTCTCAGTTATGTATGGCTTGTGTGAGATCAGGGCTCAGGCCACAAATTACAGTGGGGGTGACAGCGAACCAGATGCAAGTTTCTTACTCTTTCTCTGCACAATACTTGTTGCCATTTTACTGCCGTCACTGAGCCACACAACCACTCCGGTGCATCTAACTGCAGCCTCAGCCTCAATCTTGCAGCTTTCAGTTTTGATGCGGACCAGTGATATCATCATGTAAATCAGGAGGCAAGAAGAGGGGAGGAAGAGTCTTTTTTGTATCTTTTTCCTTTATGAATCTCCTGCTGCAATAAAATAGGGACTTAGGGTCTTCCTACAGGTGGCACAGTAGGCATGTTTTTCATGGGAAAAACCAAACAGGCTAGAAATTAAATGGGGTCTCCTGGGTATTGAAGGAATTGGCATCTCTAGTGGCAATACATTTGCACATAGTCACAGTGCCCATTTCCCATTTTTTGCCCGTTTAGTGTCCTTTTATTCAATGTCCCCTTTCTGCACAATATCATTTATTGCCCCTCTGGAACCTTTCTGTTCAGATTTCCCTTCTTTGTCAAATTGTCATCCATTGCCACTTTGCTTATGGCAGATTTAACAACAGTGCCCCCTTGGTGCCTAAGTAAATTAGGCTGAGTAGTATTGGAGGATGAATGGTCTCAATGCGTTTAGCACCAATATGCAATACAATGGCCATGTTATGGAAATTTCCCTAGAATTGAATGATGAGAGTCAGGTACATGCATGGGTAGCTGCCTCATCAAATGGCACAGGGATTGAGGGACCCCTGTTCTCAGCATAAACCATCAACATTGTCACTATACAGTGGACAGAAATTTGAGGCTGGAATCCCACTTTTCTCAATACGCCTTCCACGACAGCATTGGAGGATGTTGTCCACGCCCTATTGGGGGACAGGAACATAGAGAGATTAAAAGCCTCTCCCCACCGTCAATCCCCAGTGTTTTCCTGTCCCCCTTGGGGCATGGAGAGAGCCTGCAGTGCTCTTGGGCCAGCAGGGCAGCGCAGTATTTCCTTTACCTGTGTGCCGGGCAGTGGTCGGTCGGGGTGCTCCCTCCTCCCTCCTTGCTGCTCCCCTTTGGGAGACCACCCTGGCTTCCTGCGCTCCACTGAGGGTAAAGCAAGCCAGGGGATCGTTCATGCCGGAGGCCGCTCCCGCCCTCCGGCATCTCCTCTTTCCTGGAGCGCGGACGTTGCCGCGCGCACGGGCATCCCCGCGTGCGCACCGGAAGTGGCGTCGACGCGCGCGCACCAGAAGTGGCGTCAACGCGGGCCCTGCCGCTCCGGCCTGAGCGTTCCACACTGCATGTGGATTCCACGCTCCTGAACCGACGGGCGGTTTGGGCGCACACGCGCGCCGGTTGACATCACTGCGGTCCCATCGCTCCGGTCGGGGCGTTCCACGTGGGACGCTGAATGACAGGACCAAAGGCCCATACCAAACCTGGACTGCCCCTTAAAAGAGACCGGAAAGGGGAGGGGACTGAGGTCCCTTTCTGGGAGGCACAGTTTTATTTAAAACCCGCCTGAAGACACCAGAAGGTAAGGCTATTCCCACCATATTCCCACTATGGAAGGTGATGGGTCCTGTACCCCTGCATCTGCAGAGCACAGCATGACCTCGGCTACAGTGAGTACTACCTGGGTGGTCACTATGGGGTTATCTCGGCCTCCTTTTAGATGACACTAGATCTCCCCTCCTTCTATTTCACATGGGTCCCCTTCTCTTCCCCTTTCTTAGGAAGACAAGGCCCCCGCTTCTAATAAGGATAAAGACCAGCCCCGTAGATGTGGCATCTGTACAAAAAAGCTGTCCTCATCCTATAAGAAGAAGTTGTGTCAGCCCTGTACGGATAAAATAATTAGAGAAGAAAACCCCTCACTGATCGAGGAGCTTAGATCACTGGTTAAACAGGAGGTCCAGGTGGTTAGACAGGAGGTCCAGGCCTCCTTTGCTGCCCTGCCTGTCTATTCCTCCTCCAGGCCCTCTCTCCCTAAGAAGAGGAAGATCCAAGAGTTAGACTCAGATGTGGTCTCTATGGACGCTAGTAGCTCAGCCTCTGATGATTTCGAGGAATTGGCATCCGTAGGACCTACCAAAGCAGTCGAAACCGGTAGATATTATTTTTCCTCGGACAACTTAGAGGAACTACTGGACGCTGTTAGAGGCACTATGGGGCTGGAAGAAGTGGAGGTTCCCTGTTCTGTTCAGGACAAGATGTTTAGGGGTCTTAAAACAAAAAAAACAGACTGGGTTTCCAGTCCATGAGGTAATTAGGGATCTCATTCGACAGGAATGGGAGTCCCCGGAAAATCGCCTCACCACCCCTTCGGAATTAAAACATAGGTTTCCGTTAGAGGGTGATGGTTTTGAATGGGAAGTCCCTAAAGTAGACATTCAGTTGGCTAGGGTAGTGAGAAAAACCTCACTTCCCTTTGAGGACTCGTCCCAAGTAAAGGATCCTTTGAACCGCAAAATGGAACGCGTCCTTAAAAAATCATGAGAAACCTCCTCTGCCTCTCTCAAAGTCAATATTTCCTCGACTTGTGTGGCCAGATCCCTCTTCAAATGGCTGACCCAACTGGAGGAACATCTGTATCAGGGCACGTCCAGGGCAGACCTGCTTGACTCCATCCCTCTCCTTCAAAAAGCCACAGGTTTCTTAGCGGACGCCTCAGCTGAGTCAGTCCGTATCGTGGCCAGGGCAGCTGTCCTGTCCAATACTGCTCGCCGTGCACTATGGCTCAAAACATGGAGTGGGGACATCACCTCTAAAGTCAAGCTCTGTTCCATTCCATTCCAAGGAAAATATGTATTTGGCCCAGCCCTGGATGAAATCCTGGAAAAGGCCCAGGACAGGAAGAAAACACTTCCTGAACAGAAACAGGCTAAGAAACGTTCCTTTCGGCCTTCCCAAAGTCACCCCTCACAGTATAGAGTAAAGGGAAAATCTGGGCGCTGGAGCTATCCCAAAGGCGGCAAGGGTCGCAACATCCTTGTACCCCAGCAACAACACCAGCAGCAGGACAGGCAATGACTTGGTCCGGGAAGGGGGGCGGCTTTCAAATTTCTTTCCCCAGTGGCAGGCAATATCTTCCTGCCAGTGGATCCTCAATACCATCAAGGAGGGTCTTCTATTGGAATTTGAGAGTCGCCCCCCTCAGATCCTGAGGGTCACGTCCCTTCCCTCTCGGGGGGCTCAGGATCTCCTATCGGTCGCCCTAAAAAACCTTCTGGATTCGGGAGTGGTGTCTCTAGTTCCCCCTGGCCAGGAGGGAACGGGTCACTACTCAAAAATATTCCTAATCCGGAAACCGTCAGGGACCCCACGCATCATAATCAACCTGAAGTCCCTAAACCATCACTCATCCAGAAACAGGGCGTGTGCATAATTCCATACTTGGACGACATGTTGATTGTCGCTCCCTCAGTAGCAACTCTCAATCTTCACGTCTCTATAACCTTAAGAACCCTACGGTCTTTAGGTTGGATTCCAAACCTAAAAAAATCGGAACTCCTCCCTTCATCAAGGAGGAAATTCCTTGGTGTATTGCTGGACTCCAACAAACAGATGTCCTTTCTACCATTGGAGCATCAGACAGCTCTCAGATCCAAAATCTCAAATTTCAGACGCCAAGAGAATCCAACTTTGAGAGCGACAATGTCTGTATAGGGGTCTATGACAGCCTGTATCCAGTCGGTGTTGTGGGCCCAGGCCCACTCAAGGCCTCTCCAGGATCATATCCTAAGATCCTGGAACAGACAAAGGGACTCACTAAACAAACGGTTCAGGACCCCCGGTCGGATAAAAGCTTCTCTTTCTTGGTGGCTAAGCTCCCGAAATCTTCAGAGGGGGATTTCTTGGACCCAGGACCCTCTGATTACAGTGACTACCGACGCCAGTCTACGAGGCTGGGGAGCTATGGTGGTCCAGATTCCCTTTCAAGGCAGATGGAGTCCCGAGATCAGTGCCAGATCTTCCAACTTCAGGGAGCTAATGGCGGTAGAAAAAAACGCTCAGAGCGGCAGTCGACTTAATCCAGGGTTCTCACATCAAGATTCTCTCGGACAATGTGACTACAGTTGCCTTCCTTCATCATCAAGGAGGTACGAAGGTACACAGCCTAAAACAGATTGCAGGCCGAATATTTTTTTGGGCAGAACAACATCTCCTATCACTTTCAGCAATCCACCTGAAAGGCTCAAACAACGTCCAAGCAGACTTTCTAAGCAGGGAAGATATCCAGCCAGGAGAATGGAGCCTAAATCCTCAGATTTTCCAGTCGCTGGTAGCCAAATGGGGTCTCCCCGAGGTAGATCTCTTTGCCAGTCGGTCAAACGCAAAACTTCCCCTCTTCTTTGGACAGACGAGACAAGGCCATGAATTTGGACGCTTTAGCCCATCCCTGGCATTTCAGGCTGGTCTATGCGTTCCCTCCGATACCACTGAGAGCAAGAACCATCCAGAAAGTCAGGATAGAGAGAGTGGCAACAATTCTGGTGGCCCCTCTGTAGCCCAAAAGGCCTTGGTTCGGGGCCATCACAGAACTCTGCCTAGAGGGTCCGGTAATACTACCACAGGTCAACAATCTTCTCTCTCAAGGGCCCCTGTTCCATCCCAATCCTCAGTGGCTAAACCTGGCAGCCTGGTTACTGAAGCCGAGATCTTAAGATCCAAAGGTCTCTTGGAAGAAGTTATAAAAACTCTTCAACAGAGTAGGAAGCCAGTAACCAATGCGATATACGGCAAAATATGGAAAAAATTCCTATCATGGTATGCTCCGGATACTCCTGATACCTCACATCCCAACATTGCTTGGATCCTTGATTTTCTACAGAGTGGATTGGAGTTGGGTCTCAAACCCAGCACTCTTAAGGTGCAGATTTCAGCCCTAAGTTCCATATTCGAACAAGATTTGGCCTCTCATAGGTGGATCAAGAGATTCATAACTTCAGCACTCAGACTTCACCCAAAAATTCAGTCTCATGTCCCATCCTGGGATCTAAATGTGGTACTCAAGGGTTTAACCCTCTCTCCCTTTGAGCCTCTATCCTCTAGCTCAATACAGACTCTCTCTCATAAGACTGCCTTCTTAGTAGCCATCACTTCAGCACGGAGAGTAGGAGAACTTCAGGCCCTTTCTATCAGAGAACCTTACATGAATGTGACCGAAGATAGAATTACGCTTCGCCTGGACCCTTCCTTTCTCCCAAAGGTAGTTACGGACTTCCATCGTTCCCAGGAAATCATCCTTCCCTCCTTCTGCCAGAATCCTTCCAATCCAAAGGAAGCAGAGTTCCACCTCCTAGATGTCCACAGAACTGTCCTTTATTATCTTCAACAAACTGAGTCTTGGAGATTGGATGGAAACCTATTTATACAGCACTCAGGGCAGAACAGAGGAAGGAAGGCAGCTAAGTCCATTATAGCAAACTGGATCAAAAAAGCAATTGGGGAAGCTTATAGCAATCAACAAATGAATCCACCGATTGCATTAAAGGCTCATTCTACCAGATCCACATCAACTTCATGGGCCGAAAGAGCGGGCGCTTCTACTGAGCAGATTTGCAGGGCAGCTACATGGTCTTCCCTTCATACGTTTTCTAAACATTATAGATTAGACTTATCATCCACTAGGGATTTAGCCTTTGGTAGGAAAGTCCTACAAGCTATTGTCCCTCTCTAATAAAATATCGTTGGTATTCCTCCAATGCTGTCGTGGAAGGCGTATTGAGAAAATAGAATTAGTCCTTACCGGTAATTCGGTTTCTAGAAGCCTTCCACGACAGCACGAATTTCCCTCCCTATGGATTCCATATAACTGTCAGGTAACCATTTTTCCAGATGATCTTGGTAAACACTGGGGATTGACGTGGGGAGGGGCTTTTAATCTCTCTATGTTCCTGTCCCCCAATAGGGCGTGGACAACATCCTCCAATGCTGTCGTGGAAGGCTTCTAGAAACCGAATTACCGGTAAGGACTAATTCTATTTTTTTCTGTTGCTCATTACAGCACCTCAGAGAGAGGGGATCTGCCCATCAAGGACATCTAGATGTTTTCGGTAGCACCTAAGGAAGAGTTACCCAAGCCAGACCGGTCGTTTGGGGAAGTGGCTTCATTCCTGTTGCAGCCTGTGCAAGGACCCTGGAAGCACAGCAGCGGGTCCAGGGAGGATTGGCTAACGTGTGGGCGCAAGCAGCAGCACCAATTTGCAGAACTCGCCAGCAGAACCACAGCTCCAACAAGTTGGATCTTGACAGAGTGGACGAATCCACAGCCTCCAGAGGGGATCTGTTGGGTGATATGATTCCGCCTCCAAATCCGGTACCCTTCCTAGCCTCCGAGTGGTAAGTGATCTTTGTGAAAGTTCACTTTTTAATAAGTGTTCTCCTGTCATTCGTTGTCAGGAAAAACCTAGGAAGTGTATAATGAAGGCTAAACACAGGGAATGTGTGCTCTGAAAGAAAGGGTTGCCTGGCTCTTGGCAGAAGAGACTTTGCCGTTCCTGTATTGAGCAGACCGTTTGTGAAGAATCCCCTAACTTCGCCTTAGAATTATGATCCATAGTGCTCTGGGGGGATTCATAAGTCTGCAGTCACACAGAGTGAATGCAGACTTATCGATTTTGATTGGACAACCCTTTTAAATCTAAAGAAGTCAAGATTAAAACCCATAACAGAACAAGTCTTTTCAGGCCTTATACTTATGATATGTAGATCAGGAGAGCAGACTATCAGTCATTACGTGTCTCACACTGGTAATGCCCCTTTTCGTTTAACCTCTTCTCGACCTTTCAATTTTCAGTTTTTTCGTTTTCATTTTTTCCTTCCCTTCTTCCAAGAGCCATAACTTTTTTATTTTTCCATCCACATAGTCATAAGAGGGCTTGTGTTTTGTGGGACAAGTTGTACTTTCAAAATTTTGGAAATATGTAAGAAAATTTTTTTTGCTTGTGTTCCCATTTTCCAAGACTTGTAATGGTTTCATTTTTCAGGATATGGGGCTGTGTGGTGGCTTATTTTTTGCGCCCTGAGCAGACGTTTTTACTGATACCATTGTGAGGTAGATACAAATAACATAATTCTGGCATTTTGATATTTTTCTCATTACGTTGTTTACGATCAGATTCATTTATTTTATATTTTGATAGATTGGACTTTTAGGAACGCAGCAATGCCAAATAGGTGTATTTTTTAATGTTTTATTTTTAATGGGCAAATGGGGGGTGATTTGAACTATTTAATAGTCCCCTTAGAGGACTTGAAGCTGCAATCGTCTGATCGTTTGTACTATACATAACAGTATATCAGCACTGCTATGTATAGCAAAAATCACGTTCTTTTATCGACGCCAGCTAAACCCTGGCTTTCACAGGAGGATAATAATGAAAGGCACAGGGGTCTTCAGCAGACCCCGGCTGTCATGACAACCCTTCGGCGCCCATGATCATGTCACGGGTACAACAATGGGAGTGGGGAATGACGCGCCCCTCTGACGGCATATGTTAAATGTCAATGTTAGAGACTGACAGCGGGATTTAACAGGTTAACAGTCGCAGGCGGAGGAGGAGCTGTGATCCACCCGTGGCTGTTAAAGGCACATGATGGCTGATTAAATCAGACATCATGTGTAGATAAAGATGTGGGTTCGGCATGCGAGCCCACATCAAAGGCAGGGACATGACTTTGTAGTACAAGTATGTCAAAGTTCGAGAAGGGATTAAATTAAGATCTGGACGCAGATTTTATGGGAGATCAGTGTCTGGCCCATAGATCTTTAACAGCTCAAAGAAAACATATTCTTTGTCCATGGTTTGCACTAAAGACCGGCAGTATGGAACAGTTGGTCTTCAGTGAGGGACTATATTCACTCAGCGGTACGTGTATGAGAAACTCTCTTAGTACAGCATGCGTTGCAAAAAACACTTGTTTAGTTTTATTGAAGCTGCTTAAAGCACACCTGTCAGCAGGATTGTGCTCAGTAAACCACATATACTGTCAGGTGGGCAACATTACACTGATTAAAATGATACCTTGGTTGATGAAATCTGTCCTGTGGTTCTTGAGTAATCTTTACTTTCAATTTGGAGATAATGATATGCATGTGCTCCGGAGCAGCCTGTGGGGGGCGCTCTATCTGGTGCTCTGCTTACATATTCATCTGTATGCTCTTATGACAGCTCACAGTGCCTTCACTGATCTCCAAATTGAAAGTAAAG
Organism: Phyllobates terribilis; assembly: GCF_046119375.1. NCBI lineage: Eukaryota > Metazoa > Chordata > Amphibia > Anura > Dendrobatidae > Phyllobates > Phyllobates terribilis. The sequence goes on along the minus strand of NW_027362762.1, from coordinate 827,156,802 downwards.
ATTACTCAAGAACCACAGGACGGATTTCATCAACCAAGGTATAATTTTAATCAGTGTAATGTCGCCCACTTGACAGTGTATGTGGTTTACTGAGCACAATCCTGCTGACAGGTGCACTTTAACGAAGGAATATCCAACAATTAGGCCCTTATACAAAAAAAGTTGTGCATCCCTTCTTTAAAAGATTTCTTTATTGGTCCTCTCTGCTCAATATAACATTGGATATGCTGCATGCTGGATGGTTCAATTACCTAAGCAATAGTCCTACAATTGGCGGGTATTTATGTACTTTTAATCACAATAGGAGCAGCGCACAATATCTGCATGGACTCCTCCAATCCTAACCACAATGCAGTGTCTTTCCATGAGCCACATCAGAACATGCAGAAATCTTTTAATTTTCAGTTGAGTGCAGATTATGGCCTCTTGAGAACAAAGTAATTCCTGGCATTAACTTTGATGTACCCTAATCTAATTCCAAGTGTAAAAATGCAAAAAATTGAAAAAGTGCAATGGGATAACAGGTATTGTAATAAACATGATGCATCCTGGAAAATAAAAAATAAAAAACAGAATGTGAATTTACTACTTTACATGCATGGCTGGGAATGTAACACAGAACACAACACAGAGATGGATCCAAAATGTTTCCATTATTTCATTTCAGACTCTTATGCTTTGTGATTTTCTTACATCTAATTCTGAGCTATTTTAGTCCTATGGTTATCCATTATACTGTGCTCAATATACCTCAGCGTGTAATTTTACACACTGCTTCTATTCATACAAGTTGGGTTAGCCTCACCTGACTTGCCTTTATTTTACAACCTTTTCCTCTACATGCCTGCTCTGTCTTCTTGTTAAGACGTATTATGCTAAATACACCAAGAACTATCCACAGTATAAGGCCAGAAAGTATAAACAGCATAAGTAACTTCAACAAAAACTTTACAAAAGACCAGGTATATTTGAAAAAAACACAGTATTTTATTAATAAATATTTTAAAAAACATAATAAAGACACATATAAAAATGTGAGACAGAATACACATCAAGCACAAGGTGGGTGTACCCGGATGATAGTACAGTATAGGTATGTGCTAAATAGCCAGTTTGCAAAATATCAATCACTACAGTCATGGCCAAAAGTTTTGAGAATGACACCAAAATTATATTTTCACATGATCTGCTGGCCTCTGGTTTTTATTAGTGTTTGTCTGATGTTTATATCACATACAGAAATATAATTGCAATCATATTATGAGTACCAATAGGTTATATTGACAGTTAGAATGAGTTAATGCAGCAAGTCAATATTTGCAGTGTTGCCCCTTCTTCTTCAAGACCTCTGTAATTCTCCCTGGCATGCTCTCAATCAACTTTTGGACCAAATCCTGACTGATAGCAGTCCATTCTTGCATAATTAATGCTTGCATTTTGCCAGAATTTGTTGGTTTTTGTTTGTCCACCCGTCTCTTGATGATTGACCACAAGTTCTTAATGGGATTAAGATCTGGGGAATTTCCAGGCCATGGACCCAAAATCTCTATGTTTTGCTCCATGAGCCATTTAGTTATCACCTTTGCTTTATGGCAAGGTGCTCTATCATGCTGGAAAAGGCATTGTTGGGCGCCAAACTGCTCTTGGACGGTTGGGAGAAGTTGCTCTTGGAGGACATTCTGGTACCATTCTTTATTCATGGCTGTGTTTTTAGGCAAGACTGTGAGTGAGCCGATTCCCTTGGCTGAGAAGCAACCCCACACATGAATGGTTTCAGGATGCTTTACAGTTGGCATGAGACAAGACTGGTGGTAGCGCTCACCTCTTCTTCTCCGAATAAGCTGTTTTCCAGATGTCCCAAACAATCGAAAAGGGGATTCATCAGAGAAAATGACTTTGCCCCAGTCCTCAGCAGTCCACTCCCTGTACCTTTTGCAGAATATCAGTCGGTCCCTGATGTTTTTTCTGGAGAGAAGTGGCTTCTTTGCTGCCCTCCTTGAAACCAGCCCTTGCTCAAAGAGTCTCCGCCTCACAATGCGTGCAGAAGCACTCACACCAGCCTGCTGCCATTCCTGAGCAAGCTCGGCACTGCTGGCAGTCCGATCCCGCAGCTGAAACAGTTTTAAGATACGGTCCTGGCGCTTGCTGGTCTTTCTTGGGCGCCCTGGAGCCTTTTTGACAACAATGGAAGCTCTCTCCTTGAAGTTCTTGATGATGCGATAGATTGTTGACTGAGGTGCAATCTTTGTAGCTGCGATACTCTTCCCTGTTAGGCCATTTTTGTGCAGTGCAATGATGGCTGCACGTGTTTCTTTAGAGATAACCATGGTTAACTGAAGAGAAACAATGATACCAAGAACCAGCCTCCTTTTAAAGTGTCCAGTGATGTCATTCTTACTTAATCATGACTGATTGATCGCCAGCCCTGTCCTCATCAACACCCACACCTGTGTTAATGGATCAATCACTAAAACGATGTTAGCTGCTCTTTTTAAGGCAGGACTGCAATGATGTTGAAATGTGTTTTGGGGGTTAAAGTTCATTTTCTGGGCAAATATTGACTTTGCAAGTACAGTAATTGCCGTTAAGCTGATCACTCTTTTACATTCAAGAGTATATGCAAATTGCCATTACAAAAAATGAAGCAGTAAACTTTGGAAAAATTACTATTTGTCTCATTCTCAATAATTTTGGCCATGACTGTACATATAGCTAATCTACCTGTTGTCAACAGGGATAGAACATCACAAAAGAAATTGCATAATGCCATCCATATATTAAAGGGAATCTGTCACCCCCCTGGGACTTATCAGACCTCCAATATGGGCATACAGGTGATAGAAATGTGAATCTATACTTACCTATTATGTCCCATATTAGAGATCTGATTGCTTTGAAAATGCGTCTCATAAAATCATTTTACCTATGCTTGGCGTCCAGGGGACGCCAAGAAATCTCCGCCTACTTAATTAATTTCAATACCCCTCCCCTCCCCTGCACGTCACAGTGCCCTGTGACGTGCAGTTCCTGTGCCTGCGCAATTTACCTGGTATGCAAGGCGTGGTAATTCCGGCCATCTGTGTATCCTTGTGGAGCAGGTATCTTCTGCGCAGCGTCGGTGAGTCACTCTGCCTTCCCGGCACTGTGACATGCAGGGAAGGAGGGGAATATTGAAATTAATTAAGTAGGCGGGGATTTCTTGGCGTCCCCCGGATGCCAAGCATAGGTAAAATGATTTTATAAAAAGCATTTTCAAAGCAATCAGATCACTAATATGGGGCATACAGGTAAGTATTGATTCACATTTCTATCACTTGTATGCCCATATTAGAGGTCTGATAAGTCCCAAGGGGGTTACAGATTCCCTTTAAGTATAGAGCAAACATAAGCAATAAGTAAAGTCTAACAAAGTCTGGATGAAGCATTTCAATGCGAAACGCGCGTCGGGTGTGGTGGGTCCCAAGAAATAATAACTGAAGTAATGTGTGCTATACTTCTACTTATGTCTACTTATTTATTAATAAAATACAGTTCTTTTATTCAAATGTAACTGGCCTTTTGTAAAGTTTTTTTGTTGGAGGTACTTAAGACATACAGTACAGACCAAAAGTTTGGACACACCTTATTTAAAGATTTTTCTGTATTTTCATGACTATGAAAATTGTACATTCACACTGAAGGCATCAAAACTATGAATTAACACATGTGGAATTATATACTTTACAAAAAAGTGTGAAACAACTGAAAATATGTCTTATATTCTAGGATCTTCAAAGTAGCCACCTTTTTCTTTGATGACTGCTTTGCACACTCTTGGCATTCTCTTGATGAGCTTCTAGAGGTAGTCACAGGAAATGGTCTTCCAACAATCTTGAAGGAGTTCCCAGAGAAGCTTAGTACTTGTTGGCCCTTTTGCCTTCACTCTGCGGTCCAGCTCACCCCAAACCATCTCGATTGGGTTGAGGTCTGGTGACTGTGGAGGCCAGGTCATCTGGCGTAGCACCCCATCACTCTCCTTCTTGGTCAAATAGCCCTTACACAGCCTGGAGGTGTGTATGGGGTCATTGTCCTGTTGAAAAATAAATGATGGTCCAACTAAACGCAAAACGGATGGAATAGCATGCCGCTGCAAGATGCTGTGGTAGCCATGCTGGTTCAGTATGCCTTCAATTTTGAATAAATCCCCAACAGTGTCACCAGCAAAGCACCCCCACACCATCACACCTCCTCCTCCATGCTTCACGGTGGGAACCAGGCATGTAGAGTCCATCCATTCACCTTTTCTGCGTCGCACAAAGACACGGTGGTTGGAACCAAAGATCTCAAATTTGGACTCATCAGACCAAAGCACAGATTTCCACTGGTCTAATGTCCATTCCTTGTGTTCTTTAGCCCAAACAAGTCTCTTCTGCTTTATACCTGTCCTTAGCAGTGGTTTCCTAGCAGCTATTTTACCATGAAGGCCTGCTGCACAAAGTCTCCTCTTAACAGTTGTTGTAGAGATGTGTCTGCTGCTAGAACTCTGTGTGGCATTGACCTGGTCTCTAATCTGAGCTGCTGTTAACCTGCGATTTCTGAGGCTGCTGACTTGGATAAACTTATCCTCAGAAGCAGAGGTGACTCTTGGTCTTCCTTTCCTGGGGCGGTCCTCATGTGAGCCAGTTTCTTTGTAGCGCTTGATGGTTTTTGCAACTGCACTTGGGGACACTTTCAAAGTTTGCCCAATTTTTCGGACTGACTGAACTTCATTTTTTAAAGTAATGATGGCCACTCGTTTTTCTTTACTTAGCTGCTTTTTTCTTGCCATAATACAAATTCTAACAGTCTATTCAGTAGGACTATCAGCTGTGTATCCACCAGACTTCTGCACAACACAACTGATGGTCCCAACCCCATTTATAAGGCAAGACATCCCACTTATTAAACCTGACAGGGCACACCTGTGATGTGAAAACCATTTCCAGTGACTACTTCTTGAAGCTCATGAAGAGAATGCCAAGAGTGTGCAAAGCAGTCATCAAAGCAAAAGGTGGCTACTTTGAAGAACCTAGAATATAAGACATATTTTCAGTTGTTTCACACTTTTTTGTTAACTATATAATTCCACATGTGTTAATTCATAGTTTTGATGCCTTCAGTGTGAATGTACAATTTTCATAGTCATGAAAATACAGAAAAATCTTTAAATGAGAAGGTGTGTCCAAACTTTTGGTCTGTACTGTATAATGGTCATGTTTGTCTACATCCACTATATGGACAAAAGTATTGGGACACTTCCACATTACACATAAATTACAAGAGCGTTTATGACATCCCATTCTAAATCGACAGGATTTAATATGGCGTTGATCCCCACTCTGCAGCTATAACAGCTTCCACCCTTTTGGGAAGGCTTTCTACAAGATTTTGGAGTTTGTCTGTGAGAATTTTTGCCCATTCATCTAGAAGAGAATTTGTGAGTTCAGAGAGTTCAGACACTGATGTTGTAGAAGATGGTCTACTTCACAATCTCCGTTCTAGTTCATCCCAAAGGTGTTTGATAGGATTGAGGGCAGAACTGTTTACGAACAGTCAAGTTCTTCCATACAACCTCCCCCAACCATGTTTTTATGGACCTTGCTTTGTCTATCAGGCACAGTCATGCTGGAACAGAGAAGGCCCTTCCTCAAACTCTCAAACTCTTCTAACACAGTTGGAAACAAACTATTGTTCAAAATGCAGGCTGAAGCATTAGAATTTCTCTTCATTGGAACAAGTTTATCTGGGTCAAATCCTTAAAATCAACCTCATGGCATTACCCTTCCTCCACCAAACTTTACAAACCAAACTTCAGCAGCGTAGCTACCGGGGAAGCAGAGTGGGAACTTGCACTGGGCCAGCTCACACGGTGGGTCCACCCACACTGACCGCTATACAACTGAATCAGCGTGTATAGCCTGCCGATACATTTAAACCCAGCAGTAGAGCAGAGAGCCATGTTCTCTCCTCACTATTACTCTCCGCTCTGTAATCCACAGGAAGCTTTAGACCTGCAGCCTATGTAGCAAAAGGAGCATGCACAGGACAACTGGTGCACTTGTAAGGTGCACAGGGCGATTGACATGGGAGAGGGGCTGCTGTTTTCCCACACCCTGGCACCCCACAAGTAAATAATATCCCGTCTGCCTTGTGCTCTGTGTGAATTGCACAACACTCATGTTTTGTCCTGAGGACTCCACTGTCTCTACAATTCCAGATCCAGGAACAGACGAACAGTCAACAGCAGATACTTGGTTCTTTTCAAACAGTTCAACTTTACTTAGCACCTTGTATTCAATTATAATTACAGCATAGTACGTTTCCACATTCTCCGTTTGTTCAGCCTGAGCTCTCCCTTCTCTTATTGGCACCCCTGGCCCCTGAGACGCACTATCTGGCTCCGCAGCTCCCATGCTTTCCGGCCCACTTCTCTGACACGGTTTCCCATCTGGCTCCCCCTTCTGGAAGGTGAATAAGGCACTCGCTTCTGTAACTAATTCGGGCCATAGGCCTCGGATGTCCTGGGAAGGACGGCTGAAGATGGTGGCAGCCGTCCACATGCTACTCCCAAAAGTTCCGTACTTTTCCGTGCTTCTCAGCCCACTGGCCTAATCTTCCTTTCCATCTAATCTCTCACTCTTTCTCTATCTTTTCTCCTCATCTCCCTAAAACAGGAAGTGTCCTCTCTTGTAACCAAGCCGGCCCCTCCAAAATTGGGACAGCTCCCTAACACTTTAACTGTTCCTATACTATATCTATCTATTTCCTGCTTCTTGTGTGTCCTCCACTGCACTTCCTATTCCTATCTATATCTAACACTTTATCCTATTCCTATACCTATGTCCCAATTTCCTATCCTTATACTGTTCCTTTACTCAATACAATACACATTACACCCTTATCAAAGTACACTTGAGTCAGCCACATATTAAATACTTATAAAATTGTACGCACTATACTACATTAATCACAACATTACACACAAACCGTTGGCACTGGCGCTCGTCATACTCTATGCACTTGCAGAACCCATTTCAGTAGCGAGGGAAAAAGTGCATGTTTGTCCCATACATACTCTTACACACTGACGTCACCGTGTCACTCACTGTGGGGCCATCATTACTGGATGTAGGGGAACTCAAGGGACATTATTACTGTATGTGTGTGCGGGGAGAGTAAGGGGACTGTATAACAGGGGACTGTTAATACGGCATATGGGGATCTCGGAACATAATTACTATATGTGGGGGGACTCGGGACATTATTACTATACATTGGGCAACATTATTACTATGTGTGCAGTAACTCTGGATTATTAAATATGTAGAGGGCCTTATGGCATTATTACTATACATGTGGGGCATTACTACTTTTGTTGAAGCAGTCAGGGAATTATTAATTGCTAAGGGGACACTTAGGAGACATTAATATTTTTTTAGAGACACTCAGGGAACAATATTTAATGTTAAGTGGACAATTAAGAGACATTATTACATCATAGGGACACTCAGGGTATTGTAGCTGTGCATCTATCCTTTAACCCATACAGTGAACATAGTAACAACACTGCTAAAATTGCTGTTTTTTTTTTTTTTTAATTATTCCACCTACAGCTTGCAGAAAACGTGATTAAAAAGTCGTATTGTCCCCAAAAATTTCCAGTGAAAACCTTAAACCTATTCCCGAGTATGGGATTGTTTGTCATATGGTTACAAACATATGGGCCTTCTTATTTAATACATTTAATATGCTAATTTTTATTTTGCAAGGGGGCCTTGCTCACAAGATTCTCTGGGGGCTTGTCTTTAGCTTGCTCTGCATAATTACCTTGGTAATTACCCCCTTGGTGAAAATCATAAAAATTAGCATTTTAAGCACACTGAAAAGGCACATATCTCTGAAACTATATCAAGGATTTGAAAAAAAAAAAAAGTGAATACTCAGGGGAGCAGCAGGGTAACAGGAGCAAGGACTGTCCACTTTTGATCTGGTGACAGGCTCTCTTTAACTCATAAAGCAAAAAAAAAGCCCTCACACAGCTCCACTGATAAAAAAAAATAAACAAATGCTGTTTTTTTTCTGTCCCCCGCTAGAAAAAGTTAATAACATTTTTCAAAATATTAGATGTATTCCAAGGTCATGCCATTAAAAAACAGAACACATAACACAAGGCTGACAATAGAAGGGGCTAGCTACAGCTTATCTCCCCTGAAAACAAAAGGTTCTGGAATTGAAATTCCAACAGCCTGATCCTCCATCATCTCTCAATGAAGAGATGCCCAATCCACAGCAGATTGTTGACCATTCTCTCCAAAATGTACAGGTTCTGCAGACTTTTATTTAATGTGTATGGGGGCAGGGCCGTCTCCAGGTTTTCGTGGGCCCAGGGCGAAAGAGTCTCAGTGGGACCCTTTAATACATACATTTAATTCATGATGCACAGATACGATGGAGAAATATAGGTATACAGCACAGGACCCAGCCTGCCCCCCTCATCCTTCACATATGCAAACATGCACGCACGCACACACTCACACGGTACTCAGACATGCACACACACATGCACACAGAACTCAGACATGCACACACACACAGTACACAGGCATGCGCACACAAACAGTACGCAGACATGTGCACACAAACACATGCACATGGTACACAGATACGCACACGTACAATATGCAGACACACACATACACAGATACTTCCACATGAAGACATACATACATATTTGAACACAAATTCTTAAAAACACATATAAAAGAGACAAAAATATATATACACAGTCATACACACTAACATACACAGACATTCACATCATACATGCGCACACACACACATTAGAAATATTTTTAATATGGGGATTGGGGAAGCCTCACTCACCTGTCCCCGGTCCTGTGTCCTGTCCAGCAGCTACTCAGGTATGTGGCAGGGCAGGGCCGCCGGCGTGTCACAGACATGGGGCTGTGCACCATCAGGGGGGCCCACTCGCTGTCGGGGCCTGGGCTGCTCCCCCTCATCTGTGCAGGGCCGCCGGCGTGTCACAGACTTGGCCCTGCACCATCAGAGGGGCCCACTTGCCATTGGGGCCCGGGCCGCTTCCCCGGCACTTGTTCAGGACCGCTGGCGGTGCTTGATTGCCGGCACTTCAGACATGGCTGCGCACAGTGTGCTGTGCGGCTGTGTCTGCTAGTAATGACGCAGTAGGGGCGACACACAAGCAAAATTAAAGGCGTGGTGTCGCCCCTGATGTGTCATTACTACCAGACACAGTTGCAGAGCGCACTGCGCGCGGCCATGTCTGAAGTGTCGGCAATCAAGCACCGCCGGCGGTCCTGAACAAGTGCCGGGGAAGCGGCCCGGGTCCCGACAGCGAGTGGGCCACTCTAATGGTCCAGGGACCCGGCACTTGCCAGGGTACGCTGGGTGCTGACACCGGCCCTGTATGGGGGCATTTAACCTGGGGGACAATCTTTGTGCAGACAGGGCATGCTGCAGTTGTCTTACAGCCTAATGCAGAAGGGGCTCAAGGCTGGTCTCCTGGGACACCTAATGAAGCACATTTTTCCAGTAAAAAAAACATACTCAATTTGTAAAAAGGGCACATCTATTAAATCTTCCTCTCCTTTAAAAAAATAACATTTCTTGCTGGATTGCCTTTCTGAAATACTTTGGCATGCAGCTGTTTGCTGAATGTAATATAAATAGACATCTATGTTGGAACAGAATAGTAAAATCTTTGAGACCAACTTTAAATAAACCTAACTGTATCCTTAAATATCCCAGATTTACTTTTCCTCTCATGGGAAAGTGCCCAGTAGGCCAGAAGTGACGCACTCCACACCATCTAGTTATTCTGTTTATATAACATTTTATGCTATTTAATGTAAATGGTGGAAAATGTGGGAAATTTACAACCAAAGCCAGCCTGTTCATGGAAGGAACTCGAAAGCAAGTAAGGTGAGGCATATTTGATTTAAATTACAAATATTACAAGGAATACTCCTTTCTCTTTATTGAGTGTATTTATTATGGTATAGATAATATTTGCATATAGCTACTACTTATTTACTGTACTTTAGAAATTTGCAAGTTTAGTTTATATATTTAGAAAGTATATAAATCATTGCCAATAGAGTGACAAGCTTACTACCATAGTATAATGACTTCCCTACCTCAATATTGGGAAGGGACTAAATTCAACAATTAGAATATATAAAATGAATGGGGTGTTCTCATGTTATTAATTTGCTTTAGTCAGTTATACAGTATGAAAATAAGTTTGTAATTAACTTGCTTTTTCTATCACTATCCTGCTGTGAGAGTTATCTTACATAGTATACAGCTTTTTTCCAAAGAGTTCAGCTACCTGAATATGGCTGAGTATAAGCTGTAGTTACATTTCAGGAGAGGAGTTAACTCCTAAGATCCCAGTCAGCTCTTCCCAGCCTATTGATTTCTATACAGTAGATTTCTATACAGCTGCTCACCTCCCTCCCTCTCCCGCTCTGTCTCACCTGGCAGGATTTTATTGGTCCTGTAGAATCCCAATCTCTCCGCCAGGAGCATCAGCAGTTTCCAGAGCAGTTCTCCTAATCATAGCTCTCATTTTCCCAGCACTGTTCAAATACCATGTTATTTCTAAATTTACATATAGTGATAGCAGTGTAGACGCAGAATATTGTTTGCCTTGTACCCATAGTTTCCCAGCCATACCCTTGTTCTGCTGCTGCATACTATACCCCTCATTATATTCTGCAGTACTACTCCCATTGTGTACCTATTATGCTTCTAAATCATTGTGTTTATTGCTCTGCTATATATTCTCCTCTGATCCTTATAGATTGCTATACTTTGTGATACTGTTTCCCTGATTTACATTTCCTTGGTCTTCATAGGTACTATATTCTATAAAGAAATGCCATTTATTGTCTATGACATCTCATTTTTGTGTTCTGGACTATGTCATTTTATTTATTCACTGTTTTTATTGTACAGCGCATTTATTGTACCATATTTTTCACTTCTCCCCCAGCGACTATTTGAAAAAGACCCAGGATGGGTCAAAACGTTGCATATGTTCCCATACCCAGCATCACACTGTTTAGTTTGTGAGTGCGGTTGATTTTCGTATGATCAGAATAAACTCGGACAGACCATTAATGTGTTGTAGCAGAATAAGGATCCTGACCAGAATGGTCACTCAATGAGTAGTGCTCGCTCCCCAAGCAACCACGAAGTATGGAGACTTCAGAGCTGTGAGATGCTCATGAGACAACTTGAGAATGGTCCTTCAACTGCAGGGAAAATATTTGGCTTCTTCCAGTGATGACTGCTGTTTACCAGATGTTAGAAGAGGTAAACCTCCATTGATCTCCCATAAGGTGGGACCTGGATTCTAATTTAAAAAGTAGTGGTCTTTGTGAGACAATTCAGAGCAATTCAGAACTATTATACGTACCATGATGGAAAGAAGACCATCTTTATCTTTATCAAATTTATCAAAGAATTTCTTATAGTATATCTCCCTCCGCTTACAGACCCTGCAGTAACTTCTCAGATATTCATGGACAGTCATATCTAATGGTAAGGGAAAAACAACATAGTACATTAAACCAAAAAAACACTTATCAGAGAATTACAGTACTATATTTAAGGCTCATTCACACATCAGTACATCAGTGATTTTCCTCACATGCAAAAAACGATCCAAGTTTCATCAGTATTTTGATCAGAGTCAGCAGAGTTTGGTCAGTTTTTCAGTTTTTACCATCAGACTTTGATCTGAGTTTCATCAACTTTTCTTGAAAAATAAACTCATGGAGGTTTCTCCAGCTTCTTCTATCAATCGGTTAGTGAAAAACTGTGGATTTTTTTTCATAGACTTGCATTGGCAAGTTTGATCTTATACTCGGATCAATATCCAAGGCCGCCATCAAGACATTACTACCCTTACTGGCATATGGGGCCCGGAGAGCAGAGGGGGCCCGTTCTTCTGCTTACTGGGCTCCAACGGCAGGATTCTGCCTTTTCAGTTATTGAACGTACGTCCTCAGACGCACGTTCACTTGAAATCTATTGCCGTGCGGGAAGCTTATATAAGATAACTGTTATTTTATCAGACACGAGTCCTCGCTGGAAGAAGTGATGGCGGTCTATGCTGGATGAACAAGAAAAGCGAAGATGAAGGACTTCAACTAGAGACGTCACCGGTGAGTCAGTGTGTTACCCGTACACTGACACTATATACTGTATACTATGTACAGAGATCCTGTGTATGATGGCACTTATGGTAATATTAGTATTGTGTTTTTTTTATTAATGATCAGTATTGTAGTATTCGGTCACTATGTGGTGGTAATATGTGGTCTGGTCATGGTGTGACTTTATTCGTCCCTTGTATGTGGTATTATTCAGTCACTATGTGGTGGTAATAAATGATCTGGTCACAGTGTGGCGGTATTTATCCCTTGTATGTGGTATTATTCGGTCACTATGTGGTGGTAATATGTGGTATGATCATGGTGTGGGGGTATTTGTCCCTTGTATGTGGTATGTTTCGGTCACTATGTGGTGGTAATATCTGGTCCGGCCATGGTGTGATGGTATTTGTTCCTTGTATGTGGTATTATTCCGTCACTATATGGTGGTAATATGTGATCTGGTCAAGATGTGGCAGTATTTGTCCCTTGTTTGTGGTATTATTCAGTCACTATGTGGTGGTAAATATGGGGTCTGTTTATGCTGTGGTGACATTTGTTCCTTGTATGTGGTATTATTCGGTCACTGTGTGTTGGTAATATGTAGTCTGGTCATGGTGTAATGGTATTTGTCCCTTGTATGTGATATTATTGGCCATTTTAAAAATGTATGTGACATTCCCTTAAATAAAAATAAATAAAAATATACCTAAAAAGAGTATTGGGTATTATAAGAAATTTTTAATAGGTTAGAGTAGAGTAGGACCCAGCCAGAAGAGTCTACTTTGTTGTGGTGGCGGCTTAAAAAATCTTTTGGCCAGAACAAAAGCTGCTGGCTTTGTACGTGATATGGCGTTTGATGGGAACTGTTAATGTGTGATTGTTAAGGACATGGTGCAAAAGTGGAGTTTTTCCAAGAGTGGGCGGTGGGACTGTGGAAGGTTCGAGGGAAGGAGGCGGAGCTAGGGTGGAGCCTGGGCGGAGTCTCAAGGGAGCCTGAAAATTTTGCCAGTATGGGGCCCCGAAATTCCTGGTGGCAGCCCTGTCAATATTGGACAAGTTTCTGTGTGGACCACTCGGTCCGAAGAAAAAATCGGACATGTGAACAGCCCCATAGACTATCATAGGGATGAGTGCTATCTGTGAAAAATATGGATAGCATTTGTATAAGAAAAACTGACATCTAAATGAACACTAATTCTCAGAGTAAGGGCTTATTCACATGGCAGTATTTTGCATCAGTATCTGCATGCCAAAACCAGGAGTGGAACTTACAGAGAAAAACTATGACTGAAATAATGACACCTGTTTGGAAACCCATCTTTTATTCACAACAGAACATACAGTGGGTACGGAAAGTATTCAGACCTCTTTAAATTTTCCACTCTTTGTTTCATTGCAGCCATTTGGTAAATTCTAAAAAGTTCATTTTTTTCTCATTAAAGTACACTCTGCACCCCATCTTGACTGAAAAAAACAGAAATGTAGAAATTTTTGCAAATTTATTAAAAAAAGAAAAACTGAAATATCACATGGTCATAAGTATTCAGACCCTTTGCTCAGTATTGAGTAGAAGCACTCTTTTGAGCTAGTACAGCCATGAGTCTTCTTTGGAATGATGCAATAAGTTTTTCACACCTGGATTTGGGGATCTTCTGCCATTCTTCCTTGCAGATCCTCTCCAGTTCTGTCAGGTTGGATGGTGAACGTTGGTGGACAGCCATTTTCAGGTCTCTCCAGAGATGCTCAATTGAGTGTAGGTCAGGGCTCTGGCTGGGCCAGTCAAGAATGGTCACAGAGTTGTTCTGAAGCCACTCCTTTATTATTTTAGCTGTGTGCTTCGGGTCATTGTCTTGTTGGAAGGTGAACCTTTGGCCAAGTCTGAGGTCCAGAGCACTCTGGAAGAGGTTTTCATCCAGGATATCTCTGTACTTGGCCGCATTCATGTTTCCTTCAATTGCAACCAGTCGTCCTGTCCCTGCAGCTGAAAAACACCCCCATAGTATGATGCTGCCACCGCCATGTTTCACTGTTGGGATTGTATTGGGCAGGTGATGAGCAGTGCCTGGTTTTCTCCACCCATACCGTTTAGAATTATCACCAAAAAGTTCTATCTTCGTCTCATCAGACTAGAGAATCTTATTTCTCATAGTCTGGGAGTCCTTCATGTGGTTTTGAGCAAACTCTATGCAGGCTTTCATATGTCTTGCACAGAGGAGAGGCTTCCGTCGGGCCGCTCTGCCATAAAGTCCCGACTGGTGGAGGGCTGCAGTGATAGTTGACTTTGTGTAACTTTCTCCCATCTCCCTACGGCATCCCTGGAGCTCAGCCACAGTGATCTTGGGGTTCTTCTTTACCTCTCTCACCAAGGCTCTTGTCCCACGATTGCTCAGTTTGGCTGGAATGCCAGGTCTAGGAAGACTTCTGGTGGTCCCAAACTTCTTCCATTTAAGGATTATGGAGGCCACTGTGCTCTTAGGAACCTTGAGTAATGCAGAAATTCTTTTGTAACCTTGGCCAGATCTGTGCCTTGCCACAATTCTGTCTCTGAGCTCATTGGGCAGTTCCTTTGTGCTCATGATTCTCATTTGGTCTGACATGCACTGTGAGCTGTGAGGTCTTATATAGACAGGTGTGTGCCTTTCCAAATCAAGTCCTATCAGTTTAATTAAACACAGCTGGACTCCAATGAAAGAGTAGAACCATCTCAAGGAGGATCACAAGGAAATGGACAGCATGTGACTTAAATATGAGTGTCTGAGCAAAGGGTCTGAATACTTATGACCATGTGATATTTCAGTTTTTCTTTTTTAATAAATTTGCAAAAATTTCTATTTTTTTCAGTCAAGATGGGGTGCAGAGTGTACATTAATGAGAAAAAAATTAACTTTTTAGAATTTACCAAATGGCTGCAATGAAACAAAGAGTGAAAAATTTAAAGGGGTCTGAATTCTTTCCGTACCCACTGTATAACACAGATCAAAAGTTGAAAGTTAGATATTTTTCCATCTCATTTGAAAAAAATAACTCATTTAGAAATTGATGACAGCAACACATCTCAAAAAAGTTGTGACAGGGTTAACAAAAGGCTGGAAAAGTAAGTGGTGCTAAGGACAAACAGCTAGACTTTTTCAACTAAGTCATATGACTGTGTATAAAAAGAACATGTTAGGTTAAGTGCACACGTAGCGACTTTGATTCAGTGATTTTACACCCCTGTCAGTGTACATTGCTGTCTTCTACTTGCTGTAGAAGTGACCCGGATCGCCGAGGGACAATCCAATGGACTACGTTATGATGGCGGACAGGTGAGGGATATGGTTGTTTTTTATTTTTTTATTTTTTCAGGAGACAAAGGCTTCGGGGACTGAACGTATAATAAAACAATTACTAAAACGGTGTGTATTTTTATTTCATTAAAATACTTTATTCTGGCGGTGTATTTTATTGAAAAAGCGTCGTAAACTTTACTAAGCGGTTAGTAATGGTGCGTCTTATAGACGCCCTCCATTACTAACCTGGGCTTCACATCAACCGCCAATACAAGGCTGATGTGAACCCCCAACCCCATTACCCCACTCGTCACTGCTACAGGGCAGTGGGAAGAGTGGAGGCTAAGAGCCAGTTTTGGCGCATCTTATGGATGCGCCGTTTCTGGGACTACTGAGGGGTGATATTATTAGCCATTAATATCAGCCCACAGCTGTCTGTTTAGTCTTTTCTGGTTAGATTTTATAGGGGGACCCTACGTCAATTTTTTTCTGGGGTCCCCCTGTAATCTAGCTAGTAAAGGCTAAACAAACAACTGTGGGCTGATACTAATAGCCAGGGAGCATTGTTGGTTAATGGCTCCTTCCCCGGCTACTAATATCAGCCCTCAGCGGATGGCTTTCCGTCTGCTGGTTATAAAAATGACACAGGAGCCCACACCATTTTTTTTTAAATTTTAGGCTCTGTGCCCACGATCCGGACGTAGCAGCGCTTTGGACGCATATTTTTGCTGCGTCCAAAATGCTGCATTCTATTGAACGCAGGTAAATTCGCATGTGTTCACTGAACTATGCGGATTTATCGCATTCAATACTTTCTAGTGGTCAAATTTCTGTTGCGGAGACTTGCAACTCCAGAAGAGAATTTGACATGCTGCGGTCCTGAAAGACGAGCCGCATGTCAGTGTCCACGGGTGATTCGCGGCCTCTGATGCACGGATAGTGGACATGGGATTTCTAGAAATCCCATCCACTATGTTGTAACATCTGGACCCTGCGGGTTTGACGCTGTATAAATGACGCGCCCCCTGGGCCTGTGCTGTGCAGGGGATTCCCGGAGCCGGATCGCTGGTGGTTGTAGTCCTCCGTGGCTGTGACCCGGTCCGTGCCCAGGGTGGTCAAACCAGTGGCAGTCTTAGTAATGTGACAAATGTCCGACTACGCCACCCGTGGATTGCGGTCAATGGGGACCGCCGCTGCAGGGCAGACCGCTAAGGCTGGTATTATGTGTGCAGCTTAGAATGGGATGACTCCCCACGGGAGGAGTATAGCCTCAGGGCAGTTAGTGTGGAGATGATGGGAGTGATGGTGTGAGCGTCCCAGTACTGATGGTGCTGGTGCGGCGATGAAACACAGAGACGTGGGGCTGCAGTTTCCAATGCTTTACTCACAGTTGTTATTCTTGTCAATCCTGCAGGCGATGACTGCCCAAGCCGTGCTGCGTCCACCAGGCAGGGGACTTGACCAACTCCCGGGCAATTCCAGAGCGTGGCACAGGGCTCCCTTCTTTTCCTTTCTCTGGCCGTCCTCACCAGTGACCCACCTTTGTCCAGCTCCCTCGGGCCTTCTCTTGGCGAAACCTATCTCCGGTTTCCCTGACCCTATGTGGTAAGCTTTCCTGGTGGATGTAGTGAGGGGTCGCACCAAGATGTGGTCACAACGTCCGGTCCTTGGCTGAGGAATCTGTTGCCTCCACCAATTTGGGTTCCGGTACCCTGCTCTGCCAACCCTTCACCCGCAATCTCCTGGGCCTTTGGGGTTCCCTCTGTCCTCGTGTCTCTGGGCCTTTCTCTGTGTTCCTTGCTCCTCTGTTCCAGTTCCTTTCTTACTTTCCTTTCCGTTCCTTCTCCTCTCTCTTTCTCTGCTGTTTCTGGCCTCCACTCCAGGCCTGCCTCTGGAGCTGGGCCCAGACTGAGCCACAGCTCCCTGTCAGCCCTCTCTGGCTGAACTCCTGACTGAACTGAACTGGACTGAACTCTGTCCTAAGATGGTGCCCACCTTATATACCTCCCTCTATGTGTGAGCCCAGGTGACTAGCAACCAATGGGCTCCTACCTATGCCCAGAGACCCACCCCTATCTGCTCCTACACCACTGGGTTTTCCTTCCCCTCCCCACTCCAGACAGGGACAGATGCTGTCGTGCCTGCACTTCTGTCTAGTGGGAGCACCATTGACCTGTCCCTCGGAAATGGGGTGTGTGTGGTGCATGCAGCTAAACGAGTCCTGGTCCACACTCCATCCTTACCCGGGAGTGGAAAATATCACACCTCTGGTTTGAGGTGCAATACCTCTGTAGCAGCCGAGCCCTCGGGGTGCTACATTCCCCCCCTGGTAAACCACAGCACGTCCTCGGGCTGGAAAAGAGCAAAACAATTTAAAACACACAAAAATTTTAGAATGCATTCGCATATAAGACATTTAACCAAAAACTCATCCCTTTATGGGAGGTACTCTTTTCTTTCCAACGTTACTGGTATAAACATTAATAAACATTATAAGACTTTCTTCACACACACATAAAATACCATAAACTCTTTTAGCAGCAAATTAAACTTTTCAATATAAAACTTTTTCAAGTAAAACATTCTTGAGCTCTGGCCGCTGTGCAACTTCGACCAGGTGTTCACTTTCTCTTAAAGGTGCAACAGTCCATTTAATTCGTCCTGAGGTAGACGTTGCAGTTCTTGTATAAAACCAGTAGGGTGCGTTTTAAGAAGCGCAACTATTTACAAGGGTGGCCGCTCTCAGTCCTCGGCCAGTGGGGATAGGGGAATGGCTGCTCACAGTCCTCAACCTGGTTAGGGATTAGGGGCAATTTTTAAACAGTCAACAGGTCACTATTTGTCCCAACGGGGACCACACTTTCAAAAACGGAACAGTTCCATTTTACCGTTTACTGGTAACGGTGTCCTCCTCGCTCTTCCGGGTAGTCTTCAGGTCCGTCCGGATCCTCAGGGTAGTCCATGTCTGGGCGGTACCGCAGCTCCTCCTCTGTTAGACGGTGGACATGGAGGGCATACAGTCCCTTTGCGCCCTTGTGCCGGGTGTAGGTGACCACGTCGCCGGGGTACAGGTCATGGCCGTGATGTCCCTCTGGCAAGTGGCTTTCCACGTCTCTCCTGGTGACGAAGACGTCGGTGTCAGCCTCCGGGTCTCTGATGAAGCCCCAGCCGTGCTCTAGCTGGAACTTTACTACGGTCCCGGTGGCTCTGGGACCGCGGATGGCGTGGGCGTCTTGTCGGGCCCTCCTCTTCTGTTCCGCGCTCCTGGCTTGGAGTCGCTCCTCCCTGATGCGCCTCTGCCGCCGCTCCCTTTCATAGGTGGCCAGCTGCTGACGGCAGCAATCCAGGCGCTGGGCTGCTTCCGCCCGGGTCTCCTGGGTGAACCCCATGAGATTCTCGCCGGTGGGGTCCCATGCAAACTGGGCATCCTCCGGCGGGGGTGGAGCGATGTTGGCAGGCTCCGGGGCCGGGATCAGAGGCTCGCTCAGAGGTTGTTCTCTCCGGAGACGGGGGTTGGCAAACTCCGGTGGCCACTCAAAGGGCAGCCCGTCCGGGCTGGTATGGTGGGCGTACAGGTCCGCACCCAGGGGTGGCACCGCGCGCTTCGGACGGGTGGCAGCGCCCGGGGGCACTCGGCCTTGCGACCAGGCCTGTGGTCGTTTGTTGGTCGCGCCCGGGGGTGGCACCGCCAAGGTAGGGGGAGCTGGTGAGGCAGCGGCACCCGGGTGTGCTGGGCCTTGCGTCCCGGCCTGTGACGTCTCCCGCTTTACGGCGCCCGGGTTCAGAGGGCACAGCGCGGGGCGGGGCGTGACAGTGACGTTTGCAGCCTGAGGCCTAGCTGGCGGCGGTGGAGGCATGATGTCAGGTACGGTCCCCGGGGCTTCGGGTCCCGCAGTGGAGGGTGAGGGCAGGCTGGTGTTCCCAGGGCTTGGGGTGGTGGCGTCCCCATTACCTGCCTCAGTCTCCGTGGCCTCCTCCGCGGCGTCGTCTGCAGCTGCCGGTCCCTCTTTTCCGCGTCCAGCGGTAAGCGCGCTGCCCGGTCCCGGCGGGGTCCTCCGCTGGCTGCCTTCGTGCTGCCGGGCCATCTCCTCTCTCCACCCGGCAAACACATTCCGCTGCGCCCGGACCATCCTCCTGTTCAGGTCTTCCAGCGCTGCGCGCGCACTGTCCGGGTCCCTGGGCAGCTGGGCTAGCAACTCAGTCAGGCTGCAGGGTGGCTCAGCTTGCAGCAGGCTGCGGGCCAGGGTGCTGGTGGAGTTCTCTGCTCCCTCCATCTCCGGGTGCAGCAGGTCCAGACTGATCCAGGCCGCGCCCGGCCCCACAGTTTTCTTTCCTATCCGCCCCCATAGGGGGTGGTCTTGGGGGCATCTGCTGACAATCACCTTTAGGGGCAGCCCCCCCACGTTGATGGACATTTCCACTGCTGCTCTCATTGTTGCTGGGGGCGGGCCCCTCCTTTGGCGCCACTCTGGGACCTGGCCCACGATGGGAGGCGGCTTCCTGCTGTCCTTTGGTGCGCACATAATGGCGTTCGCTCTGCCAGGGTGGGAAAAACGGATGAAGATGGCGGGAAACGGTCCAAAATGGCGTCTGATGGCGGGAATCGGCTCCGGATGGCGGGAAATGACTCCGGACGGCGGGAAACTTCTGGAAATGGCGGGAGACTTCTTTTCAAGGTACATGCACAATCTTCTTCAGGCACGCAATACCCGCTTGTGGCGGGTTGGTAAAGATCCTGCCGACTACGCCAAAGTTGACGCGCCCCCTGGGCCTGTGCTGTGCAGGGGGATACCCGGAGCCGGATCACTGGGGGTTGTAGTCTCAGTGTGGCGGTGACCCGGTCTGTGCCCAGGGCGGTCAAACCAGTGGCAGTCTATTGGTATTGTAATTGTCCGACTACGCCACCCGTGGATTGCGGTCAGTGGGGACCGCTGCTGCGCTGCAGACCGCTGAGGCTGATATTATATGCGCAGCCAGGAATGGGATGACTCCCCACAGGAGAAGTATTGCCTCAGGGCAGCTAGAGTGAATGTTGGGAGTTATGGTGTGAGCGTCCCAGTACTGATGGTGCTGGTGCGGCGATGAAACACAGAGACTTGTAATTGCAGTTTCCAATGCTTTACTCACGGTTATTATTCTGGTCACTTGTGCACATGAGGGACCGCCTGAGCCGTGCTGCGTTCACCAGGCAAGGGACTCGACCAACTCCCAGGCAATTCCAGAGCGTAGCACAGGGCTCCCTTCCTTTCCTTTCTCTGGCTGTCCCACCAGTGACCCACCTTTGTCCAGCTCCCTCGGGCCTTCTCTTGGCGAAACCTATCTCCGGTTTCCCTGACCCTATGTGGTATGCTTTCCTGGTGGATGTAGTGAGGGGTCGCACCAAGATGTGGTCACAACCTCCGGTCCTTGGCTGAGGAATCTGTTGCCTCCACCAATTTGGGTTCCGGTACCCTGCTCTGCCAACCCTTCACCCGCAATCTCCTGGGCCTTTGGGGTTCCCTCTGTCCTCGTGTCTCTGGGCCTTTCTCTGTGTTCCTTGCTTCCTTTCTCCTCTGTTCCAGTTCCTTTCTTACTTTCCTTTCCGTTCCTTCTCCTCTCTCTTTCTCTGCTGTTTCTGGCCTCCACTCCAGGCCTGCCTCTGGAGCTGGGCCCAGACTGAGCCACAGCTCCCTGTCAGCCCTCTCTGGCTGAACTGCTGACTGAACTGAACTGGACTGAACTCTGTCCTAAGATGGTGCCCACCTTATATACCTCCCTCTATGTGTGAGCCCAGGTGACTAGCAACCAATGGGCTCCTACCTATGCCCAGAGACCCACCCCTATCTGCTCCTACACCACTGGGTTTTCCTTTCCCTCCCCACTCCAGACAGGGACAGATGCTGTCGTGCCTGCACTTCTGTCTAGTGGGAGCACCGTTGACCTGTCCCTCGGAAATGGGGTGTGTGTGGTGCATGCAGCTAAACGAGTCCTGGTCCACACTCCATCCTTACCCGGGAGTGGAATATCACACCTCTGGTTTGAGGTGCAATACCCCTGTAGCAGCCGAGCCCTCGGGGTGCTACATAAACACACAGCGTCAAACCTGCGGAAACTCCTGATTGTGGCCACGTACCCAAACTCACCCGCAGCATGTCAATTTCTGTAGCGGACACGCTAGTCTCCACTGTAGAAGTTGACCGATTGAAGTGTCATTATATGCGATGGATTCAAATGAACCGACAACAAAAATGCGGCATTAGAACACCGCGTTTTGGACGCAGCAAAAATACGCTGCGTCCAAAGCGCTGCTTGTTACTGATCGGGGGATGTAGCGGCTAACGAAACAGCTGTGAGCTGTTAATAATAGCCAGCGACCATGTTTGCCTAATGGCACCTTCCTAGGCTAAAAATAGCAGCTGCCCCAGAAATTACATGAATGGGAATGCTAATGAAGATTGGGTGAATAGGATTAGCTGACACTTAGCTCTTTTGTTTGGTGATTACAAGGTGTCAATCAGACCCTTTCATTACCAAACCTAATTAAAGTAAAGTAAAGAGTTAAATAAACACACAGACACAGAGTAAACACTTTATTTGAAATACAACATACACATTCTTAAATAAACCAATATACTCACCCCAGTTCTGACGGTAATCAAAGGGTTAAAGCAATGTCCCACGTTCCTTTTCAAATAACTTTATTTAGCTCTAAAAAGCATTAATTGATGTACAAAAACGCATAAAAAAAACCACTTCAAAAAATGCGTCAAAAACACGTCAAAATCGCGGCAAACCGCACTTTTTTTTCCCCCGCAGCGTTTTTCCTGGTAATCAAAGGGTTAAAGCAATGTCCCATGTTCCTTTTCAAATAACTTTATTTAGCTCTAAAAAGCATTAATTGATGTACAAAAACGCATTAAAAAAATGCTTTAAAAAACGCGTCAAAAACACGTCAAAATCGCGGCAAGCCGCACTTCTTTTTTTCCCGCAGCGTTTTTCCTGCCAAGGATATGCAGAAACGCTGCAGAAATTTCTGCTTCAAATCCTGAATGTGCGCACATACCCTTAGAGAGGCAGAGTCTCTCAGCAGCAAAGATGGTCAGAGGTTCACTAATCTGTGAGCAACTTTATCTAAAAAATTGTGGAACTATTTAAGAAAATTGTTCCTCAATGAAAAATTACAAAGACTTTGAATACTGTATCATCTACTGTACATAATATCACAAGATTCAGATATTCTGGAGAAATCCATGTGCACAAGGTACAAGGCGATGGTCAATACAGGGTGCTCATAATATATGGGCCGTCTGGCTGTACAGCAATAAAAACAGGCATAATTTGGTCATGAAAATCACTGCATAGGCTCATGAATACTTGGAGAAATCATTGTCTGTGATTACAGTTGTCCGTGCAATTTACAAATGCAAGAAAAAGCTCTACAATGCAAAGAATAAGCCATATATCAATACACTCCAGAATTGCTGCCATCTTCTCTGGGCCAAAGCTCATTTAAAATGGACTGAGGCAAAATGGAAAACTGTGGTCAGATGAATCAAAATGTGAAATTCTTCATGGAAACCACAGACGTCATGTCCTGTGGACTCAAGAAGAGAGGGACCATCCAGCTTGTTATCAGCACACAGTTCCTGCATCTCTGATGATATGAGGTTGCATTAGTGCCTATAGCATTGGCAGCTCACACATCTTGAAAGGCGCTATCAATGCTGAGCATTATATAGAGGTTTTAGAAAAACATACACTCCCATACAGACAATCTGGATTTCAGGGATGGAATTGCATTTATCAGCAAGACAATTGTACATCACATGCTGCATCCATCATAACAGCATGTCTTCACAGAAGAAGAGTTCAGGTGATGAACTGGCTGCCAGCAGTCTCGACCTTTCACCAACAGAAAACATTTGGCGCATTATGAGACAAAAAATCTGGCAGAGAAGACCCAGGACTGTGAACCGCGAGAATCCTACATCAGACAAGAATGGGACAACATTCCTCTACCAAAACTCCAGTAATTGGCCTCCTCACTTCCCAGACATTTACAGCCTGTTGTAAAAAGAGGGAATCCTACACAATAGTAGACATGACCCTGTCCCAACTTTTTTGAGATGTTTTGCTACCATCAATTTCCAAATTAGTTATTTTTTTTCAAATAAAATCGGAAACTGTCTAACTTTTACCTTCTGATCTGTGTCCTATTGTTACACATACGCCGCCTAAGTTCAGATAGGGGCGAGACCGGTTACATTAATTCGTTGGAATCATGAGGGAACCGTTACTCATGGCGACCATAGGCTGCAGCTTCTCTCAGGCACACGATAAATTCAACTGCTGACCAGACACATTTGACAAGAATCCTCAGAAACGGTAGAACAGTAACATTTAATGAGGCATGGCCTGTGCAATTTAAGTGTTTCTTTGAGCAACAGGCTCCAGTAACAACAGTACAGTCTCCTTCGCAGCACAGGTAGTACACAGTCTATCCAGTAGCACAGTACAGCACAGTTTTAATGCATACACAACCATAGGCTTTTCCTTCACAGGGACTCAATAGTACATAGCATTCTTTATCCTGCATGGAGATGGGAGGGGGGTCTGATGAGGGAGATGATCCCTATGACAGGATTCCTTCCAGTCCTTATCTTTCTGCCCGATAATACTCCGCACTGTTAGCTCAGGGAGTCTATCTGACCTGTGTTTAGCTTCCCTCCTGACCTTAATTCTGTTCCCTTGCCTTCTGTGAGATGCCGATCATACACCACCTTTCTCTTCAGCTCTAGCCAGACAGTAAACAACTTCCCCACAATCCCCCTGGGTCTGCTAAAACACTCCCCTTCTCCTGTGACTGTGTTAACCCCTCTAGTTGCTGGATGCTTCTGGAGCACAACACTTCCTGTCTCCTGTGCTTGTGTTACTTCTAATAGTTGCTGGATGCTTTTGAAGCAACAGCACTACTTCTACATCTTACACTATGTTCTGCTGTGAATAAAATATGGCTGTTAGAGATTTCCAAATCAATGCATTCTTGTTTTTTTACATTTTACACAGCGTCCCAACTTTTTTTGGAATTGGAGGTCTTCATCCAAACAAACACAAGTGTCAGGATCAAAATACAACTTGGACATTCATTGTTTTTGATGTGCTTTTGTAAACCTGTGCCCATATGTAGATGTAGACTATGGGTGTGTACAACATAATGGGGCGCTAAATAGACTCTGATGTAACAAGCAATATGGACTTTTTTAAGATGAAGAAATGTAAATTGAATCAAAGCACCAAAGCCGGAATTTCTATCAAGGAACATTTAAATCTTCCCATAAATGCTTACAAAGAACTGCAATCTACCATTCTGTTGGCAAACACATTTTGAACTCTCTATGACCATTGACTAGATTTGTATCTGCAGCTTTTCCCCTTTTTCTCGGTCAGTAAACTTTACATGATTTCTGCTTCACTCACCCTCAAGCTGTCTGATGTCCATTGGTATTTCAAATCGACTGATGTGATTGGAAACACCCATCCTGCTTATTCCATAGGGGGTCACCTGTGGGAGGGTGATATGAGATTTATTACTTAGAATTTATTATATACATAATAATACATACCTTATGATAGGATATTACTGCTAATGTCTCACATAGCCATTATTTAAAGAAAAATCACATTTAAAATTGACATTTTGGGCCTATTGACTTTAATGTGTTGTATTAAAAATCTTTGCAATTCAGCATATGGATGCCTTAACACTGCCATGACCTTGTTCCTTTCAGTATATTGTTCTTTTAGACAAGCAGACATTTTTATTGCAAAAAATGCAGGAAAGGGCCAACATGCAAGTAAGTGTAAGTGTAATAGGTACAGTCCTCACTTGGTCCGGTGCCTGTTGCAGGTCTTCCTGGTCCTGAGCTAACACCACTGCATCCACTATATGTCTAGAAATCTACCCATGACATCTACCCATGACAAGTTATTTTTCGAAGGTCTCAGTTCTATACAAGAACAACAAGCCACAATGATGTAGGACAACAATGGTGGGCTTGACCATAATTAAATAGTCAGTGATTAGCAGGCCTAATGAAATGAAATTTTTAGCACATTTTTTATACACATTGTGGCTAAGGTAAATGTGTTGTTCCCTGAAAAGTCTAAAAAAGCACAAGTGGCCAGTGTGACTATTGCAAGATTTTTTTTATTATTTTAATACAGATTGTGCTATGTGAAAAAAAACAAAACATTGACAACATAAAAAAAATACATTTAAAACAAAAATCTGTTTTAAATAATTTGTCATTTCCTGATGATAGGCAGGTAACAGGTCAGAGAATATAGACGTGTCAATGTTGTAGCATGAGACCAGCAGTCTGACTTGCTGGGTTTCTATATCAAGCCATTCAGAAGGGTATCAGGAACCGGGTCCCTAAATCTTTGTATTTTGAGGCCTGTTGGCACTTAGTGAAATTAGCTACTAGAGTAGGGACCATCCATCCTAATTTGGTACACCTTGTCATGGTGGGATGGCTTTTACGCTTAATTGATAAAAAAAAATATTATCTAAGTACCCTATGTTTGTTTACATGTGCTACTATTTACTCACTTCTGCAGTGTTTCTACATATTGTTTATATTCTAGGTTATATTTGTCTGTTAATGACCACAGCATATTTGTGCACCTACAAATTAAACTTATACTAACGGGAACATTATAACAGGAAGGGGCTCAGAATGGGGGACATTATACCAGCCATTGGCCCAAGATGGGGAAGATTATACTAGAAAGGGGCCCAGGATGAAAGACATTATTAAGTAAAGTGGCCAGGAAGATGAACATTATTATAGGAAGGTTCCCAGGATGGGGGACATTATTAAATAAAGGTGCCAGGATGGGGGGCGTTATTATAGGAAGGGGCCCAGGATGGATGACATTATTATAGGATGGGGCCCAGGATTGGGGGGCATTATTAAATAAAGGGGTCAGGATAGTGGACATTATTAAACAAAGGCACAAGGATAGGGGACAATATTAAATAAAAGGATGAGGATGGGTGACATCATCACAGTATGGGACCCAGGATGGTGGACATTAATACAGGAAGGGGCCTAGGATGGGGGCCATTATTAAATAAGAGGCAAGGATGAGGTGACATTATTACAGGAAGGGCTCAGCATGGGGGGCATTATTAAATAAAGGGGGCAGGATGGAGAACAATATTATAGAAAGGGGCCAGGAAGGAGGACATTATTTTATGAAGAGGCCCAGGATTGGGGACATTATTACAGGAAGGGTTCCAGGATGGGGGACATTAGTAAATAAAGGTGTCAGGATAGTGGACATTATTAAACAAAGGCACAAGGATAGGGGGCAATATTAAATAAAAGGATGAGGATGGGTGACATCATCACAGTATGGGACCCAGGATGCTGGACATTAATACAGGAAGGGGCCTAGGATGGGGGCCATTATTAAATAAGAGGCAAGGGGAAAAAAATGGATATTAGCTCAACACTTCCGTTTTTTTTTACAACCACATAGTACTAGGATGTCGGCCGGCCCATCAGCTTGTTATAGAATCATAGAATGTTAGAGTTGGACGAGACCTCCGGGGTCATCGTGTCTCTGTTAGCAGGTGATCGGATGCAATGCACAGATAAAGCACAAGGCGGAATTAACCACTGAAACTATTTATTTCCCTGATATCCCGGGAGTTGTCGTAACTATAGTAACAGCAATTAATGCTAAACAGGATAATTACAGCATGAAATATACAATAACAAATATACAATGAATCCTCAGGTTTACTCTAACAGCTATGACAGTGTCTGGTTAAAAGCTCTTATAACTTCTGACAAAGGGGATGATACCGGTACTATAGAAAGTCACTGTGTTATCACTTCTTCTAACACAGGCCCTAGTGGGAGGTCTCCGGTTCTTTCTGCTAGGGTCCAAGTACTCCTGTCAAAGTCTAACAAGGCTCGCTAGGCTGCTTTCGCTTCAATAGGTCCCCGCCCTGTCTGTTGTACTAGCCCAGACTAACCCCTGTACAGTACGTCTGTTCTGGAAGCAACGGCCTGTCTCACTCACGCCTCCTGTTCGTCACTGCAGGCGTCCCCCCTGAGCGAAGTCCTCTCCCGGAATTTCGGTGCTTGACCAGGGCAGATGTCTCTGGTACCCAGTGGGATGAGGGCTGGACCTCAGCTCTTGACTGGCGTAGTTTGGGCTCGAGGTCTTGACTGGCGCAGGTCAGGTTTTCGGGCCTTGACCGGCGTTGTCTGGGTTCCGGAACTTCCCTGGCGTGGATCGGATCTTTGGGTCAACTTCCCTGGCGTGGATCGGATCTTTGGGTCTTGACCGGCATCGTCTGTACTCCGGAACTTACTTGGCACTGCCCGGGTTCTGCTTCCAGGCTGCCTTGGGCATCATGCTGCGGCCTGTCACCTCAGTGTATTCTTTGATCACGTTCTGTCAGTTCTTTCACTTGGCGCCAAAACTCCTCCCGCTTTGGTGCGCTGGCCTTTTATATCTGGGAACTGCGTCCTTAAGGTCTCCTGACCTCCCTGAAACTTTCTCTCTGGTTGGTGCCACAGGGTATCGTTTGGACAGTAGATGGCAGTTTTCTTGCATATGTCTCTGGGATCAGGCAAGTACAGTGCCTTAAAAAAGTATTCAAAGGATAGGGTGGAGATTGTCTGTGAACAGCAATTTTCAAGTCTTACCACAGATGCTCAGTGGACTTTGACTGGGCCGTTCACACACATGAATATGCTTTAATCCAAACCATTACAGCTCTGGCAGTATGTTTAGGGTGGTTGGACTGCTGGAAGGCGAACCTACACCACAAGCTCAAGTCTTTTGCACCCTCTAACAGCTTTTCTTCCAGGATTGCCCTGTATTTAGCTCCATCCATCTTCCCATCAACTTTACCCAGCTTCTCTGTCCCTGCTGAAAAAAATCATCCTCACAGCAAGATGCTGCAGCCACCATGTTTGATGGTGGGGATGGTGTTTTCAGGGTGATGTGCTAATGTTAGTTTTTCACCACACACAGCATTTTGCATTTAGCCCAAAAAGTTCTACTTTCGTCTCATCTGACAAGAGCACCTTCCTCCACATGCTAACTGTGTCCCCTACATGGCTTTTTGCAAATTGCAAACAGGACTTCTCATGGCTTGCTTTTAAAAATTGCTTTTTTTCTTGCCATTCTTTATAAAGGCCAGATTTGTGGAGTATACGACTAAGGCCATGTTCATGTGTTCAGTATTTGGTCAGTATCTTACATCATTATTTGTAAGCGAAAACTAGGAGTGGGACAATCAGAGGAAAAGTATAATAGCAAACTCGTGCACCACTTCTCCAATTTTCATCCACTCTTGGCTGACAAATACTGAGGTAAAATACTAACCAAATACTGAACGTGTGACCGTGGCCTAATAGTTGTCCTGTGGACAGATTCTCCCATCTGAGCTGTGAATCTCTGCAGCTCCTCCAGAGTGACCATGGGCCTTCTCTAATTAGCGTGCATTGGATGTCAGTTTAGGTGGACAGACATGTCTTGGTATGTTTGCAGTTGTGCCATACTCTTTCCATTTTTGGATTATGGATTGACCAGTGCTCCATGAGATGTTCAGAGCGTGGGCTATTTTTTTATAGCACAACCCTGCTTTACTTTTCTACACATCTTTATCCCTGACCTGTCTGATGTGTTCCTTGGCTTTCATGATGCTGTTTGATCCCTAACCTTCTGAAACAAACCTCGAGGCCTTCAAAGAATAGCTGTAGTTATGCTGAGAATAAATTATACACAGATGGACTCAATTTACTAATTATGTGACTCCTGGAGGCAATTGGTCGGTCACGCCACGTGTGGGAAAGACTTAGTGCCACACAGAGGGAAGAGGGAAAGAGAGCCCAGACACTAGGGAAAAGGGGAAGTGGAGACCTCCTAGTCTGGTCTAGTGTCATCCTGTCTCAACTACGGTCCCTATATTGCCTCTTCAGCAATCGCCGCACGCGTGCCTCGCCCTGTCTTTCCCTGGCGTATGGCTAAGCCTAGGGATGGGAGGAGATGAGCACTAGTCGATCTCCACTAAACTCTATAGACAACAAGAGTAGACAAACAGGGGGAGAATGCTTAGCTTTAGATGACTCTAGACAAATGCAAACTCGGCCTCAAGCTCCAGAGAGGACAAAGTACTGCTCTTGCTAAGCCTTCACAAGAAAAAATGAATATAGCCGTCACCTCCCTCTCAGACACACCAGGTATATATACATCCAGGCCAGGGTTCTAATTACCAGAGGGAGGTAGCCGCTAGGTCCTAGAGATAGCCTCTCATCTAAGAAGATGTCTGTAATGCCAAACGTAGAGATCTCCTGCAACCAACTGCAGGGCGACTGTCTGTCACCTCTGATACACCCGTGACATGGTCACTCAGAATTTTATTTAGGGGTGTCAGGCAACAGGGGGCTAAATACAAATGCACGTCACAATTTTCTCATTTATATTTTTCAAATAATTAGAAAACCATGTATCATTATCTTTACACTTCACAAATACTTGCTGCTTTGTGTTGGTATATCACATAAAATCCCAATAGAGTACATTTAAGTCTGTGGGTGTGACATAAAAAAATGTGGAAAAGTTCACAGGGTATAAATACTTTTTCAAGACACTTTAAATTACCACACATTTGCATAGGTTATGCCTCTGGAGGGAATGAGAATCAGGGCAGTTCTTGAACATATTACATTGGTATGTATATATCAAAACTAGGGCATAATGGCAGCAAGGCCATGTATTTTTCTGGGTCTCATGTAGAAACAAAAGTAACATTACTCGATCTTAACACATGCATTGGATAACTTTGTATTATTATGATTATTATTTTTACTTACGTTATTCTCATATGCCTGGAGATCACTTATCTTGTAAGATATTGTCTCTTTCGCATATTTCCGCATTAGTTCTCGTAGACTCACCTGAGAATGGATAATTAAATGTAAATATAAAGATTCTAGAGGATGTAACTTTATATGTTACTTTAGTATCTACTTAAATTAAAAATAATGTTAACTTCTTGTAGGCTATTTACATTGTAATTAATAAAAGTCTACACTGTGGAGAATTAGTATAATCACACTGATATACAGTCCAATTGAAGAATATTATCAGTTTTTGAGCTATCAGTGTTAAATCAGTAATGGACAAGGCCAGAATGAATGAATGACTGTATTTTAGGCACATTCCTTGTGGGCCTTCACCACCTTTGGAACCCAATAGTCATCAGCACCTATCCTTTTTGATGACCATTTTGTTGTTCTATCTAAGAAGAGGTGGCTACAAGTGGAGTAAAAGAAAATCAGTGGCTTCGCTGTCTCTTCAACTCACTTAGATATTAGTGGAGAGGGCCACATGCATGTACAGCCAACTCCCCTATATGAGACTGATGGGGTCCCAATTTAAAGGTGATGTTTCATCAGAAAATGGCCTACCATTTAAATCAGGGTTTAATGTTAAATGTATTGTTTTTCCTATCATGTACTGATATATATTTATATATCTTGCAAATTTCACCCTGGCCACTGGGGTTATCCTAAACCAATACTTTCTGGAAATCCACATGTATATTAACAGCAATAGACTGACGCAGACCCTACCTTTTTTATTTAAGCGTCTAATGAGCATGTGCAAAGGTCCATGTGAAGGGAGGGGAAGGAAGGGGAGCCAAGACATCACCTATTGTGAATAGTGGATTCTGTATGCATAGAGATGTTACTTGCCATTGTAATTGTAATTCTGCCTGTGATGATAATGAGGCTGCTGAAAAGTCTTCGGTAATAAGTTTAAAATAGCCAGTGTAGAAATTTTGACATTTCCAATTTCATTTTAATACAGATTATGATTTGAAAAAAAAAACATTGCCTTTGATTTAGACATTAGGCTATTCTATGATTATATATTTCCTTTATCCTGACATTGTGGTGGACGGCTCTTAAAACTGCAAAATTAAGAAATTCTTATGTCAATATGAACACAGGCAGCGTTATGTGAAAAGTAAAATATCATCATTACCTCTGGATCGTAGACTAGAGGACTGTAGCAACGCAATGGTTCAGGCTCTTTGACTTTTCTCCCATGAGCACTTTTCTTTAACCTTTTCTTTTGGGAACTTGAGTTTTGTATTTCTGTTCGACTGTAATGCAACTATTTTAGTAGATGACAATCCTGACAACAATTGAGTCAATAATTGAGTTTGAGACTCTGAAAGGGTAAAGTATTACACTTTCCATTAAAATCAATGGGCTTTCCATGTAATGTACCAATTTGCCAAAAAGAGAATATGATGCTCTTTGTAGCCACTCACTGCCATAGTTGTAGGATGAAGGTTCAGAACTTGAAGACCCTCAACTCAGAATGACCTATCAGAACATTTTTTGAAACCAGACAACTTATTTTTTTTGTTTGCTCTTTTTCCTACATAAACCACCTGATTTTATCCATGAAATAAATGAGTAAGGGACAATATGTAGTCCCTAAACATGTTAACAGTACATGTGAAAGAATATGATATATTTATTGAAGTCACTGATGGTTAATTACATTCCTGTACTGAAACATCATCATAAGCTACCAGCTCTAGGTAACGACAAATGCATTGTGTCATTTCTACAATGTGCCCCCAACTTCATTGTATTATCTCTTTTTACAGAGCTTATTTTATCTATCTTGTCAAGGTAATGACTGAACCATCAAGAGCCAAGTTACCATGGTAATTGCCTATTATAGGGAACCACCATTAAAAGAGATGATCAATTTTAGGGTCAATGTCACATACACTTTTTTTTTTCATACTCTCCATACCTTTTAGACAGAGAACTAGCAGTGAAGGTCTTAGCTTTGTTTCCAGGGACCATTTTATGACCTAGAAGATATAGAAGTTTATGTTAGTATAAAATGTAGGATTTAATGTATAGTCGGATCTAACATACCTAAAGGATTATTCACATGAGCATATATAATTTCTGTATGTCACTTTATTTTCTTACCAAAACTAGAAATTCATGAAAAGAAATGGGAGAGTCCCATTCAGGCTCCTGCTCTATGTGCTCCACTGAATCTTGTGCAACAGTGTAACATGGCTACTTTATGACTAAATGTATGCCCAAATTTTAAAAATTATATTTGTTGCACTCCACATTTTCCACCCTCCCCAAGATTTCTGACTGAAGTGGGTTCTTCACACGAAACCCTAAAAAGAACGTTTTGGACTTTCTCTCAGGAAGTCACCACCTTTAAAGGAGTTTCTGTTAAAAGGGCAGGCTCGATTAGTAAGACTTCAATATGTAGAAGCAAAGTAGTGGCCAAAATCATAGTCAGACAGGTACACGAAGCACAGGGGGGCAGCAAAACGCAGCAGGAACCCGAATCTAGCCCAAGGTAAGTAGTAAGAGTGGCAGGACATGACAAGTTTCCCTCAACTTGTAGTTTATTACAATGAAATCAATAGAAGAGCATGTATTAAAGAGTACCTGTCAACAGTTTTAGCATGTTAAACTTGCCACACCATGTAATAGTGGCTGCAGAACTGAATAAAGTCGGATTTTGGTAAGAACTTACCTGTAAAATCCTTTTCAGCGAAGGAAGGAAGGGAGACACAAATCCATTACTTAGTGGGTAGGCGGAGCCCCATAGGATAGTTCACCTCAGATTTATAAAAAGTGATGACCGGCCCCTCCAGCTTAGGCTCCTCCTACTCCCATGTTCTCCAGTCCGTACACAAGCTAAGGAAGAGCAGACAACACCAGCAGAACACCACATCCCCTTCTGAAAGTTCAGAAATGAGAGAAAACAGGTTATGTAATAGAAACACACAGTCCTAGGCATACCTCACTGGACCTGACAACTGTGTAGAGCTGGCGAAACTGGAAGGAGAGCCGTAGAGCGCTAAATCCAGATGATCGTCATCAGGAAGGAGACGCGCTGCATCTAGAAACACAAAAAAAAACACTTCTGCCATGGGAGGGTGCTGTGTCTCCCTTCCTTCCTTCGCTGAAAAGGATTTTACAGGTAAGTTCTTACCAAAATCCGACTTTCAGCAGCAGAAGGGAAGGAAGGGAGACACAAATCCATTACTTAGTGGGACGTCCTAAAGCAGTACCTCACTTAAGGGTGGGAAATAGTGGCGGAATCTCCAACACCCCAACAACTTAGGCAAGAGCGCAAACCGCGCTGAATAAAGAAAAAATAAACAATAAAGAGATAACTTAAACTACCGCCGCCTGCAGGACCCTGCGTCCCAAGGCCGCATCAGCGGAAGCACTCACGTCCACTTTATAAAACTTAGTAAATGTGTGAACGGAGCGCCAGGTGGCCGCCCGGCAAAGCTGCGCTGCCGAGGCCCCCTGATGAAAAGCCCACGATGAGCCAATGGCTCTCGTGGAATGAGCTTGAACTTTAACCGGACAAAGCTCGCCCTTGAGCCGGTACGCTTCCAGGATAGCCGAACGGATCCACCGAGCTATCGTGTCCTTGGAAGCACGTTGACCACGCCGACGACCAGCCGGAATCACAAAAAGAGAGTCCGACTTCCGAAAACCTTGTGTGATTGTAAGATAGAACTTCAATGCCCGCACTAAGTCCAACGAGTGCAAGGCCCGCTCCCTTGGATTCTTAGGTTTTGGACAAAGAGAAGGCAACACAATGTCCTGATTAATGTGGAATTGTGACACTACCTTAGGTAAAAAATCTTTACGGGTACGAAGCACCACGCGATCCGGAAGGAATTCCAGAAAAGGAGGCGAGCAAGATAGTGCCGCCAACTCCGACACCCTTCTCAAAGAGGTGACTGCCACCAAGAAGGCCACCTTCCAAGAAAGTAACGAAAGTTTAGCAGAATCCATAGGCTCAAAAGGCCTATGCTGAAGGGCTTCCAGGACTAGATTAAGCCGCCACGGAGCCACAACTGCCCTCCGCGGCGGAAACTGACGTGCGACTCCGCGAAAAAAAGAACGCACATCCCTGCGTGAGGCAATAGCCCTTCTAAAAAGTGCGGAAAGTGCAGATACCTGACCCCGCACAGTACTAACCGCTAGTCCCCTGGCCAAACTATATTGCAAAATAGCCAAGAAGTTGGGGATGGAAAAAACCCTCGGGTTTCTTGAAGATCCAGAACACCATGAATAGAAAGATTCCCAAGTTCTGTGATAAATCCTAGTCGTAGCTGGACCCCTGGCTGCCCGCAAGGTAGCAATGACCTCGGGCGAAAACCCGCGACGGGTCAGGATCTCGGTCTCAAGAGCCACGCCGTCAAACAAAGTGACCTCAGGTCCGGATGACGAATGGGCCCCTGGCTTAACAAGTCCGAGCGAAGGGGTAGTGGAAACGGAAGAGGCCGCTCGAAGAGATACCAGCGTCGAATACCACGCTCTTCGTGGCCAATCCGGTGCTACCAAGATTACTGATACTCGTTCGAGTTTGATCCGTCGGATTACCAGAGGAAGTAAGGATATCGGCGGAAATACATAGACCAGCTCGAACTGGTCCCACGGGGCTACTAGAGCATCTACCGCCACAGCCTCCGGATCCCTGTACCTGGACATGAACGTCGGAACCCTGGCATTCAGCCTGGATGCCATCAAGTCCACCTGAGGAGTCCCGTAACGGGAACACAGCAGAGAAAAAATATCTGGATGGAGACTCCATTCCCCAGGATCCACCTGCTCGCGACTGAGGAAGTCCGCCGAGATATTCAGCACACCTGGGATGTGGATCGCAGAGATTGCTGGAATCCTGGACTCGGCCCAAACCAAGATCCGAGAGACCTCCATCATGAGTCTGGAACTTCTCGTCCCGCCCTGATGGTTGATATACGCGACCGCCATCGCATTGTCCGACTGAATCCGGACCGGTAGACCGTTCAAAAGGACCGTCCAATGTTGGAGGCAGAGAAATATCGCTCTCAACTCCAAAATGTTGATCGGAAGAGACGACTCCTCTGACGACCAGACCCCCTGAACCCAGAGGTCGTTCCAAACTCCCCCCCAACCCGTCAGGCTGGCGTCGGTGGTAATCACTGACCACCTCAGGAGAAGGAAGGATTTCCCCAGGGATAGAGTCTCTGAACGTAACCACCATCCAAGAGACTCTCGCACCCTGCGGGAGATAACGACCGAGCGATCCAGAGAAGTCAGAGATCGATCCCAATGTGTCAGAATAAGATTTTGGAGATCCTGGGAATGAAATTGTGCAAACGGTACTGCTTCCATAGCTGCCACCATTTGACCCAGAAGGCGCATGCATTCCCGAAGGGACATTGACAACGCCGACCTCATAGCCTGGACCAGAAGCCGAAGGTTCGCCTGTTTGACAGGAGGCAGAGACACAACTGCCCGAACTGTATCGAAATGCATCCCCAGGAACAGAATGGACTGCGCTGGTTCCAATGACGACTTCTTCCAATTGATCAGCCACCCGAAATCCATCAGGTACTGAAGGGAGAGGTCGCGAGCTGTTATCGCCTCTTCCGCTGTGGGCGACACTATGAACAGGTCGTCCAGGTAGGGGAGGATCGTAACCCCTTGTCTTCGAAGAAGCGCCATGAGAGGAGCCAGAACCTTTGTAAAAACCCTGGGTGCCGAGGCCAACCCGAATGGTAGGGCCACAAACTAGTAATGGGTTTGACCTATGGCGAAACGCAAAAAACGCTGGTGAGCCCTGCCGATAGGGATATGCAAATAGGCGTCGCGGATGTCGATAGACACCAAGAAATCGTACTGCGACAGGGTCGCTATCACTGAACGGAGAGACTCCATGCGGAACTTCCGTGTTCGGACGTAAATGTTCAAATCTCTGAGATCCAGCACCGGGCGAAACTTGTCCTCCTTTTTGGGGACCACAAAAAGGTTGGAGTAAAAACCCCTTCCCTGGTCTTCCGGAGGAACCTGAACCACCACACCCTGCTGCAGGAGAGAGTCGACCTCCTGTAACAGTGCAGCAGCCAGCCTTGGCACGGATGGAATGCATGTCTGACGAAACCTGTCTGGAGGTGGAGAATGAAACTCTATGAAATAGCCTGCCGACATAACCCGCGTCACCCAGGCGTCCGATATGTGGGATGCCCAAATTGACCCGGATTGTAGCAGACGACCTCCCACCCGAGAACCCTCGGGGGGATCCCTGGCGTCAATTAGCCTTAGCGGATCTTTTGTCAACCTCCCGTCTGTCCTGACGGGACTGTTGCTTCCAAGGAGTACGAGATTTCTGGGAGGATCTGCCGGAGGACGAAGGACGACCTGATTTCCAAGAAGGCTGACCGAATCGTCCCCTGGTCCGAAAGGACCGATGACCTCTACCGGGCCCTGACCTGCCAGATGTGGATGGCGCTGCCTTCTTTAGAGGCAGGGAAACATCCTTGTCCTTGGCCTTGGCAATCAGCTCCGAAAGGTCCGAACCAAAAAGCTGACTGCCCCTATATGCAAGACTAAGCAAACCTTGCTTGGATACTGTATCTCCGGTCCACTGCTTAAGCCACAGTGCTCTTCTAACTGTGACGGCCGAAGCTTGAGCCTTGGACAAAGTTGAAGTAGTGTCCAGTACTGCATCCCTGCCATAACACATGGCTTCTTCCATCAACTGAAAAAGCCTTTCCACTTCTGAACGCGGAGTCCCATCTTGCCATGCCGTTTGCAGCTGATCCAACCACCGCAGGGAAGCCTCACCGGCCCACATGGCCCCTAAGGCCGCTCGGAAACCATGACCTGCGGCTTCATAGATGGATTTCGCCGCTGACTCCGATCTCCTGTCCAGAGGATCCTGAAGATTGGCTTTTCCTTTAACTGGAAGCAAGGAGGACTTGCTCAACTGAGACAGGGATATGTCCACCTCGGGAGAAGGAACCCAATCAGTGACCATCTCCTTAGCGCAGGGATACAGAGCATCAAAAAACCGCATCCCCTGGAAGCGTTTATCCGGACACCGGCGCTCCTTCTCCACTGCCTCGTTAAGTTCCTCATGCGTAGGCAACGTTGGACGAGCACGGCGCGTTTCCTGATATAGCCGGGCAGACTTAGACGGTCTTGCCGGCTCTTCAGACAGCTGTAACACTTCCCGCATGTCCTAAGCACATCTACGCGGCCTGAAAGTGAAATAGAGCGACCTCGTCGATCCTTTTCCTCGGAATCAAAGATTTCCTCAACCGAACTCGTTGGTGAAACCAAAACCTCTGATGCGCTGTGCGAGGGAGATAGTGCCACAGTCCTACGGCGCTTTTTTCCTCGTGGCGACGGATGCGATCTGGCTGACACCCACTGACCTAGGAGGCTAGAAAGACTATCAATGGAGCGAGTGAGCGCTTCCACCTTAACATCACTAAGGGTCGAACTTGACGTCGTGGAAGGCCTGGGTGTATCAGAAGCGTGCGACCGAACTTGGAACGGATCAGGAGAGCGGTCCGCACTCCCAGGCCCCTGATCCGACATGCCACCCACACCAGATGCCAGGATGTTACAATAAGGATGGCAAATAAAAGTGTGAAAATTGCACAGCCTGTTTTCAAAACTCTTTTTCTTTTTTTTTTTGTATGCCTCAAGCTCTGAAGGGTTAAAGTTCACCCTTAGAGAGAGCTACCCCAGAGCTGCAGAGCAAATAATTTAACTTAATCAACTGGGAGAAGCGCCCTTTTCCCCAGGAAAAGAAAAAGCAACCCTAAAGAACCATTCTGTTCAGAAGGGGTTAATATCACTGCAACTAAAATACTACACTGCCTACTAAGGTCAGCGAAGTAAATAGTTTCAAAAGAGAAGCGGTAGCGCTCACTATGTCTCCCTAGCAGGTTAGCCAAAGTGAAAAACGCTGTCAGGGAACCTCTGCCAAAGGCAGAGGGAACTCACCGATACCGCGGCGACCGCTCCTCCTGAGTGTATGGCGGTGGACGGGGAGCAGAGAGCAGGAGGTGCCCGATGGAACACGGAAGCCGGAGGAGAAGCAGGGACTGACACAGCGTGCGCCCAAACCAAGAGCTTCCTGCCTGAGATATGACGGCAGGAAGCCAGGAGACGCTAAGCCACGCCCCCGCTAAGCCACGCCCCCGACAGAGCCCGCGCTATTCAAGCAAAAGCGCGCTAGACAGAGAGCTTCCTTCCTCTATGAAGGCAGGAAGCAAGAAAAGAAAAAGCATGCGCTAATAAAGAGAGCTTCCTACCCCATTGATGGCAGGAAGCCAAAAACTTAAAGAAAAAATGTGCGCTTATACAAAAAGCTTCCTGCCTGATACACGGCAGGAAGCTAAGCAGTGTGGGGCCACATATAAACATTACTGGCCTCCGTCTCTGCTCCCCCCAGTAAAGGCAGCGTCAGCAATAGACAAAAACACACAGGCAGTCACACTTATAGAAGCGGCGGCTGCTGCCGCAGCGGTTAAGGCACTCTTATACAAAAGAGCACTTACCCGGCTGAACGCCACAGAGATCCTCAGGGATGTGTGGCGCTGTGGCCCTTTGCTCCCCCCTACGGCAGAACACGCAGGGACCCCGAGATGTGGTGTGCGCCTCCGCCAGGGAGCGCCCTGTATCCCCCGGGGCCGGCAGGCTTCTGTGGGGACCTCCTCAAGGGGTACACAGAGCCGCCAGGGGAGGGTCAGGGGTCTCAGTAGTGCCGAGACCCCCTGAGACCTCTAGACCACGGGGGGTCCAGGTCTCGCTGGATATAAAACAAAAAAACAAACTCTTCTGAGGAGCTGCAGAGGCAGCGACTATCCTCTGAGACCTCAGATAAAAGACTGGAGAACATGGGAGTAGGAGGAGCCTTTATACTGGAGGGGCCGGTCGTCACATTTTCTAATCTGAGGTGAACTATCCTATGGGGCTCCGCCTACCCACTAAGTAATGGATTTGTGTCTCCCTTCCTTCCCTTCTGCTGCTGAAAATGTCATTTTTATTATTTAACTTCTCATTTCCATTGCAGAGATATTAGCTTGTAAATTATAGATGATAATTTAATAAATTAATAATAGTCTTTTGTGTGTGGGCTGTGTGTCATTACAAACACCTCTGCATCTGCAGCTTTCATCCCATGGCACTGTCAGCTCAGCTCTACTCATTTTACCCCCACACTGACAGTGCGGTGAGATGAGAGCTAGAGATATATATAATGATACACAGCTCTGCTCTACTCCCCACCTCACTTGTAATCACTGCAGATGCCCCGTTTTGCACATATCACCATTTTAAGCATGCCCCATCCAAGCTCTATCTAATCTTCAGTTACCACTGGAATTGTCCTGGTGAAGTTGGAATGCTCCTGGTTTATCATCCAAGTGCAGATTCTCTCACCTGACTTCCTGCCAGCATAACTCTGCATTGCTTTCAGTACTGATATAGAGTGCAAATTTACCTTTAGAATACACTTTGTACCTCTATGATTTCTTCTGCACTGCCTAGTAATTACAAGTTCAGTTTGAAGATGCATAGGAGGGTTGAGCTCTGCTCGAAATTAGCTAACAGTGAAGTAACCACACTGCAGCTATACTGATTTAGATGGGAAAAGATAAAAATTGGCCAGGAGCAGAGAGTGCACAGTCGCATAAGGTAAAATCTCCACTTAGATTAGTTTGATAATAACTCAGAGAGGAGGGGCTAGTCAGGAGCACACAGGAAAGGAGGGATGGGTCTGCAGCACTAAGGAGAAGCAATGTGCTGTTGGGAAATGTAGTTTTAGCAGTGTAAGTATAGGAAACACACATTCAGGTTCATGAAGCTGAATACACAGAGGGGAAGATAGAGAAAATACAGAAAAGTACAAGAAAGAAATATTCTGTTGGATGCCTACACACTTTTTCTACTGTGATACAGTATGCAAAATGTAGCTTCATATGTCATCGTCACTCTAAGAGCTACTCTTTTGCTATCGAGGCAGCATTGTATGTGTATTGCGTATGAAAAGGTACCTTACTTATGTATATTTATTGATGTGATCAGCATTGCCTGGGAACAACTAGTCCAAACATATTACATTTTTTTCCTTGAGACAGAACAGAAAAGTAAAGAAGTATTTATTATTATTATTATTATTTATTTATATAGCGCCATTGATTCCATGGTGCTGTACATAAGAAGGGGTTACATACGAAATACAGATATCACTTACAGTAAACAAACTAACAATGATAGACTGGTACAGAGGGAAGAGGACCCTGCCCTTGCGGGCTTACATTTTACAAGAATGGGGAAGGAGACAGTAGGTTGAGGGGCTGCAGTAGCTCCGCTGTTGTTGAGGTGGCAGCAAGCAAGGTCATGGCAGGCTGTAAGCTTGTTTGAAGAGATGGGTTTTCAGGTTCCGTCTGAAAGATCCAAGTGTGGGGGATAATAGGACGTGTTGAGGCACAGAATTCCATAGGACGGGGGATATTCGGGAGAAATCTTGGAGGCGATTGCGTGAGGAACGAATAAGTGTGGAGGAGAGAAGGAGGTCTTGGGAGGACCTGAGATTACATGAGGGAATATATTGGGAGATTAGTTCAGAGATGTACGGAGGTTAGAGGTTATGGATGGCCTTGTAGGTCAGCGTTAGTAGTTTGAACTGGATATGCTCGGCAATTGAGAGCCAGTGAAGGTATTTGCAAAGGGGGGTAGCAGAGGAGTAGCGAGGCGAGAGATGGACCAGTCGCGCAGCAGAGTTAAGGATGGACTGAAGGGGTGCGAGAGTGCTAGCAGGTAGGCCACAGAGGAGGATGTTGCAGTAGTCGAGGCGGAAGATGATGAGGGCATGCACAAGCAGTTTAGTAGACTGAGGGTTGAGGAAAGGACGGATTCTGGAAACAGTTTTGAGCTGGAGGCAACAGGAGGTGGCGAGAGCTTAGGTGTGGGGTTTGAAGGACAGGGCAGAGTCAAGGGTTACTCCGAGGCAGCGGATTGTCGGCACAAGGGAAAGAGTGAAGTCATTTATTGTGATAGAAAGAACAGGTGGGAAAGATGTGCGAGATGGGGGAAAGATGATGAGTTCAGTTTTGTCCACATTGAGCTTGAGGAAACAGGAGGAGAAGGAGGAGGATATGGCTGCTAGACATGCTGGGATTCTGGACAGCAGAGAGGTGACATCTGGGCCAGAGAGGTAGATCTGGGTGTCATCAGCGTACAGATGGTACTTGAAGCCATGGGATTTTATGAGCTATCCCAGGCCAAGGGTATAGATTGAGAAGAGTAGGGGTCCTAGGACAGAGCCTTGAGGGACTCCAACAGAGAGGGGTGCGGGGTGAGGAGGTAGTGTGGGAGTGGAAGATGCTAAATGTGCGGTTAGAAAGGTATGAGGAGATCCAAGATAGGGCAAGGTCTTTGACGCCAAAGGAAGAGAGGATCTGTAGTAGGAGGCAGTGGTCAACTGTTTCGAAAGTAGAGGACAGGTCAAGAAGAAGGAGTACAGAGAATTATCTGTTAGCTTTGGCTATAAGTAAGTCATTGGTGATTTTGGTAAGGGCAGTTTCGGTGGAATGGTGGGGGCGGAAGCCGGATTGTCGGTTGTCGAAGAGAGAGTTAGATGAGAAGTGGGAGGAAAGTTCAGCGTGAACGTGTTGCTTAAGGAGTTTGGAGGCAAATGGGAGCAGCGATATGGGGCAATAGCTGGACAAGGCGGTTGGATCGAGGGATGGCTTTTTGAGGATGGGCGTGATTGTGGTATGTTTGAAGGCAGCAGGGAAGGTACCAGAAGATAGTGATAGGTTGAAGAGATGGGTTAGGGATGGGATGAGTGTGGGGGTGAGGTTGGGGAGGAGATGGGATGGGATGGGGTCGAGTGCACAAGTGGTGAGGTGTGATTTGGAGAGGAGACAAGTAAAGTCTCTTTCTGTGATGTTGGAAGGGAGGTTATGAGGGTAGGGCAATGGTGTGGAAAACAAAGGGGTTGTGGTGGTCGGACAGTAAAGACTTGCCGTGTTTGGTCAATCTTTTTTTGAAGTGTGTGACAAACTCCTCAGCAGAGATGACGGAGGTCGGTCAGATGGGGCAGTGGAGGGTGGAGGAGAGAGCTAAAAGTGTTGAATAGCTGTTTGGGGTTATAGGATAGGGAAGATATGAGGGTTGTGAAGTAGGCCTGTTTAGCAGAGGTAAGTGCTGATTTGAATGCGAGTGTTGCTTGTTT
This sequence comes from Phyllobates terribilis, assembly GCF_046119375.1. Lineage (NCBI taxonomy): Eukaryota > Metazoa > Chordata > Amphibia > Anura > Dendrobatidae > Phyllobates > Phyllobates terribilis. The sequence continues at coordinate 827,114,198 of NW_027362762.1, read as the reverse complement.
GAATGCAGTGAAGTCATCTTGAGAATGTGTTTTTTTCCAACGCTGCTCCGCAACCCTGGATAATGTCAAAGCTGTTTAGTGAGGTTGTTGTGCCAGGGTTGCCTGTTGACTCGTCGTGCTCTGCCATGCATAAGAGGGGCGACCGAGTCAATAGCTGATGCGAGAGTGGTATTGTAGAAAGCAGTGGCACTCTCTGTGTCATGAAGTGAAGATATGGATGTCAGTGGTAGAATAGAGTCAGAGAGTGTGTGGGGGTCTAGATGTGCAAGGTTTCTGCGGGGGGTGTGCTAATTGCTGGACATAAGTGACAGGTGAGGAGGACAGGGTTGAGAAAGTGAGTAGATGGTGGTCAGATAGGGGTAGGGGGAAGGTTGTGAGGCTAGATAGGGAGCAGAGTCGGGTGAAGATGAGGTCTAGTGTGTGTCTGTCTCTGTGGGTGGCTGAGGAGGACCACTGAGTAGTCCAAAGGATGAAGTAAGCGACAGGAGTTTGGATGCTGCTGACTAGCGAGTGTCAGTGGGGATGTTGAAATTGCCCATGATGATTGTGGGAATGTCAGCAGAGAGAAAGTAAAGAAGCCAGGTGGAGAATTGGTCAATAAAGGCAGTGACCGAGCCTGGAGGTCAGTATATGACAGCCACTTGGAGGTTGGAGGGACAGTAGATGCGGACTTCAAAAGAAGTGGACTTCAAAAGAAGGGAGAATAAGAGAGGGTAGAGGAGGAGTAGGGCTAAAGGTGCAGTTAGAAAGGAGAAGACCCACTCCTCCACCATGTCTGTTACCAGGGCGAGGAGTGTGCGTGAAGTGCAATCCACTGTAACACAGCGCAGAAGGAAGGCAGTGTTGGAGGGCGTCAGCCATGTCTCTGTGATGCCCAGGAAGGAGAGATGACGAAAGGTAAAGAGGTCGTGGACAAAATGGAGTTTGTTGCAGACAGAGCGGGCATTCCAGAGTGCTCCAGAGAGAGGGAGCAGGGGGGTGGGTGTCAGGGGGACCGGTTTTGCGTAAGAGAGGTTGCGGTAGTTTGCAAGTATGGAGAAGAAAGGAATTAAAAATGTGAAAAAGCTGTTATATGTTACATTTTTATTTCATAAATCAATAGTACACATGGAAATATGCAACTTTGTAATATATCTTATCAGAGAAGTCTGCTGCTTTCTCCTCCTGAATTGATCTTTTTGACCACCTAGGTTATCACTCATTCCCTGGAAAATCTCACATCTGCACGGAAGTTTGTATGTTCTCCCAGTGTTTGTATGGGTTTCCTTCCACACTCCAAATACATATTGATAGGGAATTTAGATTATGAGCTCCAATAATTCTAATCAAAGATTGTGTCACCTGTAAGGTAACATGGATGTAAATGATTAATTGTATTGCTCACTGCATCTAATCAGCACTGTAGCCACTGTGTGGTCTAAAATGATTTTTGGTACAACTGACCTGACTTTGCAATTGATCGATGTACTAAGTTTGGTTTTGGATTTATAGTAAGCCTTGTTGCTGTATTCATGTGCTGATGATAGCTCTAGCACTGTTTCATGTACTGATGTTGGTTCTCTTGCTATATTCATTTGCTGTGTTGGTTCTGCTTCTGTATTCAGATACTAATAATAGTTCTGGTGCTGTATTCATGCACTGGTGTTGGTTCTGGTCAGTATTCATGTACAAATTCTGGTTCTGGTGGTGTACTCATTTACTGTGTTGGTTCTGAAACTGTATTCCTATTTCTATGATGACTCTGGTGCTGCACTCATACACCACTTCTATATCAGTATTCGTGTACTGATGTTGGATCTGGTGCTGTATTCATATATTAGTGTTGGTTTTGGTGTTTTGTTCTTACACAATGATGGTTCTGGTTCAGTAGTCATGTACTGATGATTGTTCTGGTATTGTATTCATGTACTAATCATGGTGTTAGTGCTATATATCATGTACTGATGTTAGTTTTGGTGATGTAATCATATACTGTTTATTGTTTCAGTGCTGTATTTATGTACTTATGATGGTCTTATTGCTGTATTCATGTGTTAATGATCTTCTTGGTGCTGTATTCATATTCTGATGATAGCCTTGGTGCTGTACTGAGTTTAGATCTGGTGCTGTATTCATGTAAGGTCTTAGTTCTAGTACTGTATTCATGTATCTATGATGGTTCCGGAGCTATATTCATGTACTGATACTGGTCCTCGTGTAGTATTCATATACTGGAGTTTGTTTTGGTGCTTTATTATACTTATGATGGTTCTGGTGCAGTATTCATGTACGAATATTGGTTCTGGTGCTGTATTCATGTACTGGTATTCATATACTGATTATGGCTTTGGTGCTGTATTCATGTACTGTGTTGATTCTGGTGCCAAATTCATGTATGGACATTGGTGGTATTCATATATACTGATGATGATTTTGGTGCGGCATTTATGCATTTATTCTGGTGCGGTATTCATGCACTTGTGTTGGTTCTGGGGTGGTATTTATGTACTTGTGTTGGTTCTGATGCTGTGTTCATGTACTATTTTTAGTTCTGGTGCTGTATACATACAGTACAGACCAAAAGTTTAGACACACCTTCTCATTTAAAGATTTTTCTGTATTTTCATAACTATGAAAATTGCACATTCACACTGAAGGCAACAAAACTATGAATTAACACATGTGGAATTATATACTTAACAAAAAAGTGTGAAACAACTGAAAATATGTCTTATATTCTAGGTTCTTCAAAGTAGCCACCTTTTGCTTTGATGACTGCTTTGCACACTCTTGGCATTCTCTTGATGAGCTTCAAGAGGTAGTCACCGGAAATGGTTTTCACTTCACAGGTGTGCCCTGTCAGGTTTAATAAGTGGGATTTCTTGCCTTATAAATGGGGTTGGGACCATCAGTTGTGTTGTGCAGAAGTCTGGTGGATACACAGCTGATAGTCCTACTGAATAGACTGTTAGAATTTGTATTATGGCAAGAAAAAAGCAGCTAAGTAAAGAAAAACGAGTGGCCATCATTACTTTAAAAAATGAAGGTCAGTCAGTCTGAAAAATTGGGCAAACTTTGAAAGTGTCCCCAAGTGCAGTTGCAAAAACCATCAAGCGCTACAAAGAAACTGGATTACATGAGGACCGCCCCAGGAAAGGAAGGCCAAGAGTCACCTCTGCTTCTGAGGATAAGTTTATCCGAGTCACCAGCCTCAGAAATCGCAGGTTAACAGCAGCTCAGATTAGAGACCAGGTCAATGCCACACAGAGTTCTAGCAGCAGACACATCTCTACAACAATTGTTAAGAGAAACTTTGTGCAGCAGGCCTTCATGGTAAAATAGCTGCTAGGAAACCACTGCTAAGGACAGGCAACAAGCAGAAGAGACTTGATTGGGCTAAAGAACACAAGGAATGTACATTAGACCAGTGGAAATCTGTGCTTTGGTCTGATGAGTCCAAATTTGAGATCTTTGGTTCCAACCACCGTGTCTTTGTGCGACGCAGAAAAGGTGAACGGATGAACTCTACATGCCTGGTTCCCACCGTGAAGCATGGAGGAAAGGTGTGATGGTGTGGGGGTGCTTTGCTGGTGACACTGTTGGGGTTTATTCAAAATTGAAGGCATACAGAACCAGCATGGCTACCACAGCATCTTGCAGCGGAATGCTATTCCATCCGGTTTGCGTTTAGTTGGACCATCATTTATTTTTCAACAGGACAATGACCCCAAACACACCTCCAGGCTGTGTAAGGGCTATTTGACCAAGTAGGAGAGTGATGGGGTGCTACGCCAGATGACCTGGCCTCCACAGTCACCAGACCTGAACCCAATCGAGATGGTTTGGGGTGAGCTGGACCGCACAGTGAAGGCAAAAGGGCCAACAAGTACTAAGCTTCTCTGGGAACTCCTTCAAGATTGTTGGAAGACCATTTCCTGTGACTACCTCTAGAAGCTCATCAAGAGAATGCCAAGAGTGTGCAAAGCAGTCATCAAAGAAAAAGGTGGCTACTTTGAAGAACCTAGAATATAAGACATATTTTCAGTTGTTTCACACTTTTTTTGTAAAGTATATAATTCCACATGTGTTAATTCATAGTTTTGATGCCTTCAGTGTGAATATACAAGTTTCATAGTCATGAAAATACAGAAAAATCTATAAATGAGAAGGTGTGTCCAAACTTTTGGTCTATACTGTATACTGATGTTGGCTCTTGTGCTGTATTTATGTAATGATGTTGGTTCTGGTATTTATATACAAATTATAGTATTGGTGCTATATTTATGAACTAATGTTAATTAGGGTGCTGTATTCTTGTACTGATGTTGGTTCTGGAATTGTATTGATGTAAGGATTTTAGTTCTGGTGCTATATTCATGTACTGATTTTGGCTCTGGTGCTGTGTATTAAAGGTTATGGTTACTAGATTCTGTGATGGGATGTTGATCTAGGGAACTAGTATGATTGCTGTATGTGGAGTCAGGAATGTCTCATAGGAAGTAATTAGCATCTGCCTCATGGGGTTTTTGCCTTCCTCAGCATTAACATATTAGGGTATGGTTTGAACTTGATAAACTTACAGTCATGGCCAAAAGTGTTGGAACGCTTGAAATTGTTCCAGAAAATGAAGTATTTCTCCCAGAAAATTATTGCAATTACACGTTTTGTTATACATGTTTATTTCCTTTGTGTTTATTGGAACAACACAAAAAAAAACAGAGAAAAAAAGGCAAATTGGACATAATTTCATACAAAACCCCAAAAATGGGTCGGACATAATTGTTGGCACCTTTCCAAAATTGTGGGTAAACAACTTTATTTCAAGCATGTTATGCTCATTCAAACTCACCTGTGGCAAGTAACAGGTGTGGGCGATATGAATATCACACCTGAAACCAGGTTTTTTTTGTGTGTTGTTCCAATACACACAAAGGAAATTAACATGTGCATAAGAAAACATGAGTAATGTCACGCTAGGTTTGGGGAGAACCCAGCCTATAACGGCCGGAACAGGGGAGGGAGCCCTACAACTAGGGAAAGGGAAAGTGGAGACCCCTAAGTAGATCTATCGACAACCTGACTCCCCTATCGACCCTAAATAGGTTCCGCATCTATCGTCGAGCAGGATATCTTAGCTCTAGCTGACCCTACAGCTATGCACTCGGTAGGGAGGGGAAGGGGTGAGCACTAGTCAGCCCAACTGCAAACTAAAGTACAAATCTGGGAAACAAACAAAGGAATAAACTTAGCTTTAAGAGAACACGGCTGCAATCCACAATGGAACTCCAAGGAAATTCTAGCAGACTACTAGAATTCCAGGCCTGAATAGAAGGGGAAACTATCACCAGCAACTCACTGGAGAAATTGAGTGTATTTAAGGATCCAGAAAGGGTGTGGTAATTAGCAGCAGAAGGTGAAGATCACCGCTGGGTCCTAGAGAGAGAGAGGGATAATGAAAGGATCAGGAAGATGTTTGCAAGGCTAAACACAGCAACCTTCTACAGCCGGATCCTGTATGACTGTCTGACAGACCTGACACACCCATGACAGTACCCTCCCTTCTACGAGTGGTCTCTGGACACTCAGGACCAGGTTTCTCTGGATGAGAGGCATGGAATGAATGAACCAACCTAGAGGAATTCACCTCCGATGCTGAAACCCATATCCTTTCCTATGGACCACAAACCCTCCAGTGCACCAAGTACTGAAGGGAACGACGCTGAAGAAGAGAATCCACAATATTCGAAATTTGGAACTCTAAATTGCCATCAACCATGATTGGGGGTGGTGGCAGGGGGGAGGGCTCAAGAGGTACTACATACTACTTGAGCAGAGACCTGTGAAACACATTGTGGATCCTAAGAGCCTGAGGCAACTCAAGACGAAACGCTGCTGGGTTAATGACGGCGGTTATTTTATAGGGACCATAAATCTAAGTACCATCTTCCAGGAAGGAAAGTTCAATTTGATATTCCTGGTAGACAACCAAACAAAGTCATTCACACTTAGGTCCGGACCTGGCGAGCATTTCCTGTCAGCCATGCGTTTGTATCTGTCTCCCTTGATTTTCAAATTACTCTGAACCTCCGCACACAGAAGAGAGCGACAAAGTAAAATGCTCCTCCTCAGGAACTCCCGAAGCCCCTCCACCACTAAAGGTACCAAACTGTGGATGAAAACCATATGCACCAAAGAAAGGTGACCTGCCAGCAGGGCCGGACTGCGACAAAAAAGCAGCCCTGCCAGACAAACCCCACCAGCCCACATACTATAACACTCCCCACCCCCGATCAGTGAGTTTTCTTATACTTTCTCGTGCCCTTCATCACTCTCTTAAAGGAGTTAGGCCTCTTTCACACGTTCTAATATTTCCAGTACCAGAAAAAATATTACCGGAGATATCCATGTCCGTGTGCCGCATCATGAGCACACGTACCGGCGCCTGGGAATCAGTGTACAGTTAGCACTGTTCTCGGCGCTGCTATCAGCACCAGCAGGCACAATGATGAGAGTAGTAGTGTCTGCTATCGAAGTGTCCGACTGTAAAAATAAGAATAAAATAGAAAAATCCTTATACTCACCTGTCCTAAGTGTCCCCCTCTGTAATCCATGCGACTAATCATGCCGAGGAGAATCACTCCTGCAGCGTGCTGAGCTCAGTGAGTGACAGGGCACCGCTCGCTCAGCACAGCTCCAGGGCGGCTCGCTGCAGGAGTCATTATTCCCGGCTCCTCGGCGTAGTTGGTCGCATGGATTACAGCGGGGGACACTTAGGACAGGTGAGTATAAGGATTTTTTTATTTTATTCTTATTTTTACAGTTGGAGACAGCGGGAGCAGACTACTACTCTCATCATTGTCCCTGCTGGTGCTGATCACAGCACCGGCAAAGGACAATGATGAGGGCAGCGTTCAGCACACGGCGCTTGGGAACAGTGCTAACTGTACTGCGGATTCCCAAGCACCGGTACGTGTCACACGGATGGCATCCGTCTGCGGTACGTGTTTACACGGACCCATTGACTTGAATGGATCCGTGCTGCGGGCCAAAAACAGACAGGTCTACATGTGGATCACAGACACACGGTACTTGGAAATACACTGAGGTGTACACAGACCCATTCTTTTCAATGGGTCTGCATGTGTCAGTGCCTCCGGTATATGTAGAAACTGTCACTACAAGTACCAGACACACTGACGTGTGAAAGAGCCTTTATTTGAGGAGCCACATGTGAATGGCGCAGCAGTGCACATGATCCACCACAGCTGCATTTACATGGTGCTCTTCAGAGCACTGGTTCTCGGGATCATGGGGGTCCCAGCAGTTGTACCCCCAACGATTGAAAAGTTCTCGGGATAGTGGATTACTTGGAATAATCCGTTTAAACGGGTTTTCCAATATTTATTTTTATTTTCCCATAGGAATATTGAAAATAATAAACCAATATTAACCCTCCCAAAGTCTAATGTTGCCTCTCCGGCAACAGGACTGGAAAAGTGGTACTGTGCAGTGTATATGGTATTGTGCAGTGTGTATATACAGGACAGGAGGAGTGGTACTGTTCAGTGTATATATACAGGACAGAAGAAGTGGTACTGTCAGGGGTGGATTAAGAGTAGCAAGGGTCCCGGGCAGTTTAGAAGGCGCACCCCCCCCCCCCCCCCCGCACCCCTCCCCACACACACCTGATGTATCACATGTCACATAATCCCCTGTGATAGATCATGTGATAGTTCACGTGAAATTAATTTGGCACAATATTAATATAATAATAATTATAATAATTTTTTTTAGGCTGTGTGCCCACTATGCATTTTTTTAGCGTTTCCGCAGCGGTAATTCCGCTGCAGAGACGCTTAAAAAACGCTTGGTAGAAGGTCTGCCATGTTCCCCAATGATAATCTGCATGTGCTATGCACATGCTGCGGAAATTTCTCTGCGCAATATCATTGCGGAAACATTCGCAGCACTACCAATTATTTTGCGGAAGCGCGGCATTTTCGCCACCATTGACTTGTATTGGAACGCATGGAATCCGCATCACTACATCTGTACATGCGGATTCCATGCGTTTCAATGTGCGGATGGTAACCGGGTCTGGAGGACAGGAGACTCTCCTCCGGACCCAGGTACCATAGTACCTGTAAAAAAAAAAGAATAAAATAAAAACTAAATATTATACTTACCTTCTGATGGCCCCCGGTGTCTTTATCCGATGCGTCCTGGCTTGCCGGCAGTTTGCGGTAGACTAAAGGACCTGTGGTGTCGTCATTTAGTCATGTGACGGGTCACGCGACCGCTGACGTCGGCAGGCCATCAGAAGGTAAGTATATATTTATTTTTTATTTTTTACCATTCTTTTACGGTCACACTATATAAATCCATGCCGGTTGCATGGATTTATATAGTGTGACCAAGTTGTCAAGTACTTTTCCAAGTGATGCTAAAATCGCTTGGAAAGTGCTTGACAACCCGCATGCGGAAATGCAAGTGAAGAACGCTTCACATCCGCTTGTCCCTGGCAGGAAAAACGCATGTACAATCCGTATGCGTTTTTTCTGCCAGGGAGAGCAGAAACGCTCAAAAAAAATCCAGAGCATTTCTGCATCGTGGGCACATAGCCTTACATTAATTGTATGGCTTAATATTGAGCACATGTAGCCATCTATACACAGCAGGAGGCCGCACGTAGCCATCTATACGCAGCGGGAGGCCGAACGGCGCCATCTATACACAGCGGGAGGCCGCACGTAGCCATCTATACACAGCGGGAGGCTGCACGTAGCCATCTATACACACCAGGAGGCCGCACGTAGCCATCTATACACAGCAGGAGGCCGCACGTAGCCATCTATACACAGCAGGAGGCCGCACTTAGCTGTCTATACACAGCAGGAGGCCGCACATAGCCATCTATACACAGCGGGAGGCCGCACGTAGCCATCTATACACAGCGGGAGGCCGCAAGTAGCCATCTATACACAGCGGGAGGCCGCACGTAGCCATCTATACACAGCGGGAGGCCGCACGTAGCCATCTATACACAGCGGGAGGCTGCACATAGCCATCTATACACAGCAGGAGGCCGCACTTAGCCATCTATACACTGCAGGAGGCTGCACTTAGCCATCTATACACAGCAGGAGGCCGCACATAGCCATCTATACACAGTGGGAGGCCGCATGTAGCCATCTATACACAGCAGGAGGCCGCACATAGCCATCTATACACAGCGGGAGGCCGCACGGTGCCGTCTATATACAGCGGGAGGCCGCACGGTGCCGTCTATACACAGCGGGAGGCCGCACGTAGCCATCTATACACAGCAGGAGGCCGCACGTAGCCATCTATACACAGCAGGAGGCCGCACGTAGCCATCTATACACAGCAGAAGGCCGCGCGTAGCCATCTATACACAGCAGGAGGCAGCACGTAGCCATCTATACAAAGCAGGAGGCCACACGTGGCCATCTATACACATCAGGAGGCCGCATGTAGCCATCTATACACAGCAGGAGGCCGCACGTAGCCATCTATACACAGCAGGAGGCCGCACGTAGCCATCTATACACAGCAGGAGGCCGTACGTAGCCATCTATACACAGCGGGAGGCCGCATGTAGCCATCTATACACAGCGGGAGGCTGCACGTAGCCATCTATATACAGCGGGAGGCCGCACGTAGCCATCTATACACAGCGGGAGGCTGCACGTAACCATCTATACACAGCAGGAGGCCGCACATAGCCATCTATACACAGCGGGAGGCCGCATGTAGCCATCTATACACAGCAGGAGGCCGCACATAGCCATCTATACACAGCGGGAGGCCGCACGGTGCCGTCTATATACAGCGGGAGGCCGCACGGTGCCGTCTATACACAGCGGGAGGCCGCACGTAGCCATCTATACACAGCGGGAGGCCGCACGGTGCCGTCTATATACAGCGGGAGGCCGCACGGTGCCGTCTATACACAGCGGGAGGCCGCACGTAGCCATCTATACACAGCGGGAGGCCGCACATAGCCATCTATACACAGCGGGAGGCCGCACGTAGCCATCTATACACAGCAGGAGGCCGCACGTAGCCATCTATACACAGCAGGAGGCCGCACGGCGCCATCTATGCACAGCAGGAGGCCCCACGGCGCCATCTATACACAGCGGGAGGCCGCACGGCGCCATCTATACACAGCGGGAGGCCGCACGCAGTCACGTACACACACACAAACATATACAGACATATACATACACGCATAAACACATTTGAAACACAAAAATACATATAAACAGACATCACACAATAATATCTGCCTGCACACACACACACGCTCACTCACACACACACACGCTCACTCACACACACACTCTCACACACTCCATCCCCCGGCTCGGCTCCAGTCCTCCAGCTCCTCTCCGGTGCAGCAGTGCAGCGCGCACTGCGTGATGTCACACTAGCAGACACGGCCGCGCACAGGGCCGTGTCTCCTAGCAGTGACGCGGCCGGGCCAGCACACAGGGAAGTTAACAGGTGCAGTGCTGGCCCGGCCGAAGAAGTAGTAGCGGCCGTGTGCCGCTGCTGGGGGAGCGGTCGGAGGCCCCCCCGCCTCTGACTGCCGGTATGTGCTGCGGCACCGCACATATTATAATGAGGGCAATCTGGCCATGGACCCCCCGGTAGCCCAGATTGCCCTAATTATAATCCGCCTATGGGTACTGTGCAGTGTACAGTTATATGAAAAAGTTTGGGCACCCCTATTAATCTTAAGCTTAATGTTTTATAAAAATTGATGTTTTTGCAACAGCTATTTCAATTTGATATATGTAATAACTGTTGGACACAGTAATGTTTCTGCCTTGAAATGAGGTTTATTGTACTAACAGAAAATGTGCAATCTGCATTCAAACAAAATTTGACAGGTGCATAAGTATGGGCACCTCACCAGAAAAGTGACATTAATATTTAGTAGATCCTCCTTTTGCAAAAATAACAGCCTCTAGTCGCTTCCTGTAGCTTCCTGGATCCTGGATGAAGGTATTTTTGACCATTCCTCTTTACAAAACAATTCCAGTGCAGTTAAGTTTGATGGTCGCCGAGCATGGACAGCCCTCTTCAAATGATCCCACAGATGTTCAATGATATTCAGGTCTGGGGACTGGGATGGCCATTCCAGAACATTGTAATTGTTCCTCTGCATGAATGCCTGAGTAGATTTGGAGCGGTGTTTTGGATCATTGTCTTGCTGAAAGATCCATCCCCTGCGCAACTTCAACTTTATCACTGATTCTTGAACATTATTGTCAAGAATCTGCTGATACTGAGTGGAATCCATGCGTCCCTCAACTTTAACAAGATTCCCGATGCCGGCATTGGCCACACAGCCCCAAAGCATGATGGAACCTCCACCAAATTTTACTGTGGGTAGCAAGTGTTTTTCTTGGAATGCTGTGTTTTTTTGCCGCCATGCATGACGCCTTTTTGTATGACCAAACAACTCAATCTTGGTTTCATCAGTCCACAGGACCTTCTTCCAAAAAGAAATTGGCTTCTCCAAATGTGCTTTTGCATACCTCAGCCGACTCTGTTTGTGGCGTGCTTGCAGAAACGGCTTCTTTCGCATCACTCTCCCATACAGCTTCTCCTTGTGCAAAGTGCGTTGTATAGTTGACCGATGCACAGTGACACCATCTGCAGCAAGTTGATGCTGCAGCTCTCTGGAGGTGGTCTGAGGATTGTCCTTAACTGATCTCACCATTCTTCTTCTCTGCCTTTCTGATGTTTTTCTTGGCCTGCTACTTCTGGCCTTAACAAGAACTGTCCCTGTGTTCTTCCATTTCCTTACTATGTTCCTCACAGTGAAAACTGACAGGTTAAATCTCTGAGACAGCTTTTTGTATCCTTCCCCTGAACAACTATGTTGAATAATCTTTGTTTTCAGATCATTTGACAGTTGTTTTGAGGAGCCCATGATGCCACTCTTCAGAGGAGATTCAAACAGGAGAACAACTTGCAAGTGGCCACTTTAAGTAGCTTTTCTCATGATTGCATACACCTGGCTATGAAGTTCAAAGCTCAATGAGGTTACAAAACCAAAAAAAGTGCTTTAGTAAGTCAGTAAAAAGTAGGTAGGAGTATTTAAAACAAGAAAATGATAAGGGTGCCCATACTTATGCACCTGTCAAATTTTGTTTGAATGCAGATTGCACATTTTCTGTTAGTACAATAAACCTCATTTCAAGGCAGAAACATTACTGTGTCCAACAGTTATTACATATATCAAACTGAAATAGCTGTTGCAAAAACACCAATTTTTATAAAACATTAAGCTTAAGATTAATAGGGGTGCCCAAACTTTTTCATATAACTGTATATATACAGGACAAAAGGAGTGGTACTGTGCAGTGTATATATACAGGACAGGAGAAGTTGTACTGTGCAGTGTATATATACAGGACAGGAGGAGTGGTACTGTGCAGTGTATATTATACAGGGCAGGAGAAGTGGTACTCTGCAGTGTGTATATACAGGGCAGGAGACGTGGAACTGTGCAGTGTATATATACAGGGCAGGAGGAGCGGTACTGTGCAGTATATATATACAGGACAGGAGGAGTGGTACTGTGCAGTGTATATATACAGGAGAAGTGGTACTGTGCAGTGTATATATACAGGACAGGAGGAGTGGTACAGTGCAGTGTATATATACAGGACAGGAGAAGTGGTACTGTGCAGTGTATATATACAGGACAGGAGGAGTGGTACTGTGCAGTGTGTATATACAGGGCAGGAGGAGTGGTACTGTGCAGTGTATATATACAGGACAGGAGAATTGGTACTGTGCAGTGTGTATATACAGGACAGGAGAAGTGGTACTGTACAGTGTATATATACAGGACAGGAGAAGTGATACTGTGCACTGTATATATACAGGACAAGAGAGCTGACACTATGCAGTGTATATATACAGGACAGGAGAGCTGACACTGTGCAGTATATATATACAGGACAAGAGAGCTGACACTGTGCAGTGTATATATACAGGACAAGAGAGCTGACACTGTGCAGTGTATATATACAGGACAGGAGAGCTGACACTGTGCAGTATATATATACAGGACAGGAGAGCTGACACTGTGAAGTGTATATATACAGGACAGGAGAGCTGACACTGTGCAGTATATATATACAGGACAGGAGAGCTGACACTGTGAAGTGTATATATATACAGGACAGGAGAGCTGACACTGTGCAGTGTAAATATACAGGACAGGAGAAGTCAGAAGTGATACTGTGCAGTGTATATATACAGGACATATTTGTATACCAGCGTATCCAATAACTCCAATTCAACAGTAGAATGGCATAGTGTGAACTGCAGCTCCGGGAATACCAGATTCATCTCATTTTGCAATGTAAGGAGCCCATCAAGTCCATCCTCTCATATTAAAAAAATATAATCTATATAGCACCATCAGACCCGGACATGGCGACAATGGGTGGAACTGTACACATACTTGTCCTCGGTGCCATGGCGCTGCAAGTAATAATCATCCCCGAGGAGGCATATGTACATAGGCATATGTATTATTGCCATAATTATAATGATGCTAAAGCTATTAGGTTGTTTCCCCCCTCTCCTTTCCCACCTCTTTTTTTCGTGGTAGTTACCCTAGTGCTGAATGGGAGCCTGGGTGAATAGCTGAGCCCACATGACTGCTGATCATGTGGGCTCGGTAATGTGACCACCCTCTAGTGATGTGGCAGGTCCTGCAGATGCAGCTGACAGCTAGTGTGCGCTTGCAATTTATGTCATTACAATGTTATATTAAATGGGGTTAGGGGAGGCCTATATACATAATGTGGGGTTAGGGGAGGTCTATATACATAATGTGGGGTTAGGGGAGGGCTATATACATAATGTGGGGTTAGGGAGGTCTATATACACAATGTGGGGTTAGGAGAGGTCTATATACATAATGTGGGGTTAGGGGAGGTCTATATACATAATGTGGGGGTTAGGGGAGGTCTATACACATAATGTGGGGTTAGGGGAGGTCTATATGCATAATGTGGGGTTAGGGGAGGTCTATATACATAATGTGGGGTTAGGAGAGGTCTATATACATAATGTGGGGTTAGGAGAGGTGTATATACATAATGTGGGGGTTAGGGAATGTCTATATACATAATGTGGGGTTAGGGAATGTCTATATACATAATGTGGGGTTAGGGAATGTCTATATACATAATGTGGGGTTAGGGGAGGTCTATATACATAATGTGGGGTTAGGAGAGGTGTATATACATAATGTGGGGTTAGGAGAGGTCTATATACATAATGTGGGGGTTAGGGGAGGTCTATACACATAATGTGGGGTTAGGGGAGGTCTATATACATAATGTGGGGTTAGGGGAGGTCTATATACATAATGCGGGGTTAGGGGAGGTCTATATACATAATGTGGGTTTAGGAGAGGTGTATATACATAATATGGGGTTAGGGGGGGTCTATATACATAATGTGGGGTTAGGGGAGGTCTATATACATAACGTGGGGTTAGGGGTGGTCTATATACATAATGTGGGATTAGGGGAGGTCTATATACATAATGTGGGATTAGGGGAGGTCTATATACATAATGTGGGGTTAGGAGAGGTCTATATACATAATGTGGGGTTAGGGGAGGTCTATATACATAATGTGGGGTTAGGAGAGGTGTATATACATAATGTGGGGGTTAGGGAATGTCTACATACATAATGTGGGGTTAGGGGAGGTCTATATACATAATGCGGGTTAGGGGAGGTCTATATACATAATGTGGGGTTAGGGGAGGTCTATATACATAATGTGGGGGTTAGGGGAGGTCTATATACATAATGTGGGGTTAGGGGAGGTCTATATACATAATGTGGGGTTAGGAGAGGTGTATATACATAATGTGGGGTTAGGAGAGGTCTATATACATAATGTGGGGGTTAGGGGTGGTCTATATACATAATGTGGGGTTAGGGGAGGTCTATATACATAATGCGGGGTTAGGGGAGGTCTATACACATAATGTGGGGTTAGGGGAGGTCTATATACATAATGCGGGGTTAGGGGAGGTCTATATACATAATGTGGGTTTAGGAGAGGTGTATATACATAATGTGGGGTTAGGGGAGGTCTATATACATAATGTGGGGGTTAGGGGAGGTCTATAAACATAATGTGGGGTTAGGGGAGGTCTATATACATAATGTGGGGTTAGGGGAGGTCTATATACATAATGTGGGGTTAGGGGAGGTCTATATACATAATGTGGGGTTAGGGAGGTCTATATACACAATGTGGGGTTAGGAGAGGTCTATATACATAATGTGGGGTTAGGGGAGGTCTATATACATAATGTGGGGGTTAGGGGAGGTCTATACACATAATGTGGGGTTAGGGGAGGTCTATATGCATAATGTGGGGTTAGGGGAGGTCTATATACATAATGTGGGGTTAGGAGAGGTCTATATACATAACGTGGGGTTAGGAGAGGTGTATATACATAATGTGGGGGTTAGGGAATGTCTATATACATAATGTGGGGTTAGGGAATGTCTATATACATAATGTGGGGTTAGGGGAGGTCTATATACATAATGTGGGGTTAGGAGAGGTGTATATACATAATGTGGGGTTAGGAGAGGTCTATATACATAATGTGGGGGTTAGGGGAGGTCTATACACATAATGTGGGGTTAGGGGAGGTCTATATACATAATGTGGGGTTAGGGGAGGTCTATATACATAATGCGGGGTTAGGGGAGGTCTATATACATAATGTGGGTTTAGGAGAGGTGTATATACATAATATGGGATTAGGGGAGGTCTATATACATAATGTGGGGTTAGGGGAGGTCTATATACATAACGTGGGGTTAGGGGTGGTCTATATACATAATGTGGGATTAGGGGAGGTCTATATACATAATGTGGGATTAGGGGAGGTCTATATACATAATGTGGGGTTAGGAGAGGTCTATATACATAATGTGGGGTTAGGGGAGGTCTATATACATAATGTGGGGTTAGGAGAGGTGTATATACATAATGTGGGGGTTAGGGAATGTCTACATACATAATGTGGGGTTAGGGGAGGTGTATATACATAATGTGGGGTTAGGAGAGGTGTATATACATAATGTGGGGTTAGGGGAGGTATATATACATAATGTGGGGTTAGGGGAGGTCTATATACATAATGTGGGGGTTAGGTGAGGTCTATACACATAATGTGGGAGTTAGGGAATGTCTATATACATAATGTGGGAGTTAGGAGAGGTATATATACATAAATATATACATAATGTGGGGTTAGTGGAGGTCTATATACATAATGTGGGGTTAGGAGAGGTGTATATACATAATGTGGGGCTAAGGGAGGTCTATATACATAATGTGGGGTTAGGGGAGGTCTATATACATAATGTAGGGGTTAGGGGAGGTCTATATACATAATGTGGGGGTTAGGGGAGGTCTATATACATAATGTGAGGTTAGGGGAGGTCTATATACATAATGTAGGGGTTAGGGGAGGTCTATATACATAATGTGGGGGTTAGGGGAGGTCTATATACATAATGTGGGGTTAGGGGAGGTCTATATACATAATGTCGGGGTTATTCTAGCAATAAAATGTGCATTTAGGCCAATAATGTACTCTGGTTGTGCAAACATGATGGGATCGCCGGTCACATGGGTGCAGTCATGTGATCGCTTTCTTGTGATGTGGCAGGTCCTTTTGGTGTGATCCGATTGGAGTTCATGCATATGCTTATGGACACACTCCTTTGGCGCCTAACCACACACCTATGGGGATTGGTCTGGCGAACTTCCATACTTATGACCCCATATGAAGTGCTTGGTGGTGGTTGCTTAGATATCGAGATGCCAAGCCTGATAGGTAAACTGAGGTACAATACATATGTAAATAATGGTCTAATAGATTTGCTTTGAGTAAGATTGTATTTTCTGGATGTTGTATTTAAAATAACCTCTGTGTTAATGTATGGATCTATGGGTTTTGTACTATATTCTAATTATTTAATTATTATTGATGTGGGGGTTGTACCTTTGCAGTGATTGGTGATCTATTGTGAACCACACTGCATAAGGACGGCCCAGTGTTTGGTCACCTATACTTGACAAAGACCCACACAGGGTCGAAATGTTGTGTGTATTGAGATGGCGGAATAAACACCTCTTTTGCAGCTGAACACCCTGGTATGGATGTGGTCTTTTACTTTTGTATGCTGATATTTCCTCGAGTGGGTTCATTGAGTATTATGAACGTGCGTCCCTTGCCGTGAGTGCTGCTGACCACCATCTTTCTCATATGACTGTCTGTCAAACCTGACACACCTGTGACATGTAATTGCAATCATTTTCTGGGCCAAATACTTAATTTTCTGGAATAATTTCAAGGTTGCTAAAACTTTCAGCCATGTTTGTATGTCTACCTTCAACCTTAAAAATTGTGGTACTATGTACTGATGTTTGTTCTGGCATTGTATTCATGTACTGACGTTAGTTCTGGTGCTCTATTCATGTACTGATAATGGTTCTGGTGATGTATTCAATTCATGCAGTGGTAATGGTTCTGGTGCTGCATTCAATTACTGATGTTGGTTGTGGAGCTTTACTCATGTACTGATGTGAGTTCTGGAGCAGTATTCATGTGTTGATGTCAGTTCTGTTGCAGTATATTGTGTAGCGTCGGCGTCTCTGCCTCCTGTCGGGCAGAAACGCCGATCCCCTCACCACCGCGAACCCGGTCCTGCGTCCTCCGGCTCTCCCCCTGCATCTGTCCGGGGGGCGCACACTGAGCCTGTAACTCTTCAGGTGGGAATGCTACATTCGGAGAAGATCTCCTTTTACGTGCTGTCTGGTCTCTCTCATCCCCTCCTGCTTGGCCTGCCTTGGTTAGAGACATGAGCCCGTCCTAAATTGGAGCTCGGGTTAGGTGCTCCGTTGGGGTCAGGAATGTCATAATTCCTGTCTGGTTCCTGTTCGTCCTGCTTCACCTCCGTCTACTCCAGCTAACCTACCTGGCCTCCCGACACCCCACTGGTCATATGTGGACGTCTTTGATAAAAAGGAGGCAGAGACACTACTACCTCATAGGCCGTATGATTGTACCATCGACCTAATACCTGGTGCTTCACCTCCTCGCGGGCGAATCTACCCCTTGTCGCTGGCCGAGACCCGTGCTATGTCTGAATATATAGAAGAGAATCTTGCTAGGGGATTTATCCAGAAATCCCCCTCTCCGGCTGGAGCAGGATTCTTCTTCGTCAAAAAACCCTTCTCCTCCACTCCAGTGCTACATCGTCCTGATTGCAATAAACAGTTCTTCCTGGAGGTTGATGTCTCTTCCTCCGGGGAGGAGCAGTGCTCACCCAGAAATCCTCGTCCAGGCAAACCTGCGGCTTCTTCTCCAAACTCTTTTCTTCGTCTGAGCGCAATTACTCCATAGGAGATCGAGAACTGCTGGCCATCATATTAGCGCTGGAGGAGTGGCGCTACTTGCTTGAGGGGGCTCTGCACTCGGTGGTCATCTACACTGACCATAAAAACCTTGCTTACTTGCAGACCGCCCAAATACTAAATCCACGTCAGGTCAGATGGTCTTTGTTCTTTGCTCGTTTCTGCTTCAATCTCCATTACCGCCCGGCAGACAAGAATATTAAAGCTGACGCTCTATCCCGCTCTTTTCTGTCTACTGACCAAGAGGAGGAGCCTCTACACATCATTGACCCCTCCAGAACAATAACTGTTGCTCCGTTTGACCTGTCTCATCTACCTCCTGGTAAGACCTTTGTAGCGGCTCAGGATCGGAAGAGGGTCTTACTCTGGAGTCATTCATCCAAACTGGCTGGTCATGCCGGCCAGAGAAAGACGCTTCTGCTCATTGCCCGACATTATTGGTGGCCCACCCTGCGCAAGGATGTTGCGGATTTTGTCGCGGCTTGTTCCTCTTGTGCCCGTAACAAGATACCTAGGCATCTTCCAGCTGATCGTCTTCTTCCTCTTCCCGTGCCTTCTGCTCTTTGGCAGCACATTGCTATGGACTTCATCACTGATCTCCCGGTTTCTTCCAGTTCTACCGTCATTTGGGTGGTCGCTGACCGCTTCTCCAAGATGGCTCACTTCATCCCTCTGCCTGGTCTTCCGTCCGCACCTGTGCTGGCTAAGGACTTCATCCGTCACATCTTTCGTCTCCACGGCTTACCCCTCGACATTGTTTTGGACCAAGGAGTTCAGTTCACTTCTCGCTTCTGGAGAGCCACGTGCAAGCTGCTGGATGTCTCTTTGGACTTTTCTTCGGCCTATCATCCTCAGTCCAATGGTCAAGTGGAACATATTATTCAGATCCTTACCAGTTTTCTTCGGCACTTTGTCAACGCTCACCATAGCGATTGGGTAGAACTCCTGCCTTGGGCCGAGTTTTCTTATAACAACCATGTGAGTGAGTCCTCTGCTAAGTCTCCGTTTTTTGTGGTTTACGGTCGACACCCCCGAATTCTGTTTCCCGTCTCCTCTATAGTGGACAATCCTGCCACGGAGTCTCTCGTCAGTGAATTTTCGGTGATTTGGGAAGACACTAGATCTGCGCTTCTTCAGTCCTCCGAGCGGATGAAGAAGCATGCTGATAAGAGACTGGATCCGCCTCTATTTCGTCCGGGAGACAAGGTCTGGCTTTCCTCCAAATATGTCCATCTCAAGATACCATCATACAAGTTGGGTCCGCGGTTCATTGGTCCTTTCGAGATTCTGAACCAAATAAATCCAGTGGCATATAAGCTCAAACTCACAGAGGTTCCACCACCCGGATCCATAACATAGTGATGGTTCTGGTGATGTATTCATGTTCAGATGGTAATTTTGGTTCTGTATTCATGTACTGATTTTGGATTTGATGCTGTATTCATAAACTGATGTTTGTTCTGATTATGTTGGTTTTGGTATTCATATTACTAGTTTGGCAGTCTACCAATCATAGAGTATGTTGTCAGCTAGGTAGATAGTGGTATTATTAAAATATAACTTTTAATTCAAATCTCTAAAAAGGCTAATAAGAACATATACAGACAAACAGTCCAAAGAGGCATCTATATTCCAGTTTGTTTGTGGGATCGTTTGGGGAAATGTGTGGTATATTGCTGATAATGCCCTCTAACCTCTTTTTCTGAGACTGGGCATCTACTGGTCATGGCTACTTTACCCAGAACTAATCTGGATTTACCTGCATAGGACAACCACTTGGTGAGATTGTTCCTTATTGCTTATATCTATTGATAAGTATATCACTTGTGAAACCATTTAGGTCACCAAGCTTTTTTTAGACTGTTTGTCTGTATATGTTCTTATGAGACTTTTGGTATTCATATACTAATGATGGCTCTGGTACAAATACAGCACTCCATAACTTAACTGATAGTGTTCTATATGACTATGTTAACAATGTAGTATACCATCTGACAAGGTCCTATTTGTCTACCCTTTTATATGCATTACTTCAACTTTGATATACAGTAAGGTTTTTAATATAGGCAGTATAGGTACCGTCCCAATTTAGGGTCACCTTGCCGCTGGTGGGACGGCTTGTATACTTTTTTTGATCAAAAATAGTTCACTAAGTACCCTATATTTATTATGCAACTTTGCTTTACATTTATATATAATGATGGTAGGGTATGAGATATATTTTTGTCTTTTGTAGGTTTTGCTTCTTTTTGCTAGTGTGAACATGCTCCTATTTCTTGCATGTCTACCATCTTAGACCTCAGTTCACATTGCTTGGTTTTTTGTCTTGTTTGCATTCTGTGCAATTTAAGGGTGTGGCATCCCCTTTGTTGAGCTGATTAGTATATATGTAGCTTACCACGGGCCTAGGTGGTCTGGAGTTGGGACCCGGTCCTATTTGTCTACCCTTTTATATGCATTACTTCAACTTTGATATACAGTAAGGTTTTTAATATAGACAGTATAGGTACCGTCCCAATTTAGGGTCACCTTGCCGCTGGTGGGACGGCTTGTATACTTTTTTTGATCAAAAATAGTTCACTAAGTACCCTATATTTATTATGCAACTTTGCTTTACATTTATATATAATGATGGTAGGGTATGAGATATATTTTTGTCTTTTGTAGGTTTTGCTTCTTTTTGCTAGTGTGAACATGCTCCTATTTCTTGCATGTCTACCATCTTAGACCTCAGTTCACATTGCTTGGTTTTATGAATTTATGTTAGGAGCATTGGTGGGATTTAAAGGGGGAGGATGGGAAGGCAATAAATTAGAATTCTATTTTGGTGTGTTGTGTAGTCTGTGCAGATTTTGTAATCTTGTTAAATACTTGCATAACTCCAGCTAAATTATCAGTGCTCAAAGATGTATTACAGCGTGTTATTTGTGGTGTTAGGGTATGTGCACACGATGCAGAAATGCTCAGGATTTTTTCCTGAGCGTTTCTGCATCTCTCTGGCAGGAAAAAACGCATGCGGATTGTACATGCGGTTTCCTGCCAGGGACATGCGGAAATGAAGCGGTCTTCACTTTCATTTCCGCATGCGGGTTGACAAGCGCTTCCCAAGCGATTTTAGCATCACTTGGAAAGTGCTTGTCAACTTCACACTATATAAATCCATGCAGCCGGCATGGATTTATATAGTGTGTGATGTCAAAAAATAAAAAATAAATCTATACGTTACCCTCTGATGGCCCCCGGTGTCCTGCTTCATCGGTCCCGGCTGCCGGCAGTGAAGACTTTAGGACCTTCCGACGTCAGCGTCACGTGACCCGTCACATGACTCTGATGTCAGCGAAGGTCCTTCTTCATTCAAACGCGAAGTGCCCGGGAAGCCGGCAGGACGCAGCGCGGGCCGTCAGAAGGTGAGAATATATATATTTTTTATTTTATTCTTTTGGTACCTGGGTCTGGATGAGAGTCCTCTCATCCACACCCGGGTACCATCCGCACATTAGACCGCATGAAAAGCGCATCAACATATACAGTGATGCGGATTCCATGCGGTCTAATGCAAGTCAATGGCGGCAAAAGAGCAGCGTTTCCGCAAAATTAATTGACATGCTGCGGATTTTTGACCGCAGCGTTTACGCTGCGGAAGAATCCGCATCATGGGCACAGCACATGCGGATTTCCATTGGGGAACATTGCTGCCCTTCTACCATGCGTTTTTCATGCGTTTCCGCGGCGTTTACGCAACTGCAAAAACGCCGCGGAAACGCATGAAAAACGCATCGTGTGAACTCAGCCTTACATAGGATTGCAAAACCCATCTACTACATTAGCTGCAGGAAAATGTGCTTTTAATTTTGGTTGGCATTACTTTTTTTATGGGTAATCTTGTAAGGCCCTCTTCTACTCTTCAACTGACTATAGATTGCTTAAGAGTGGACTATGTACACTGCTCCTTAACCCCTTCATGACATCTGCCGTACATGTGTAGTATAAGTAGGAAGTGGGTGTATGGAGAGGGCTGATGGAGTGATCTCGTTTCATACTCGGCAGGTAATGGCTGTATGTTATCGTAAAAAAAATAAATGAAAAACAAGGCAAAAAAATATGCTTTATCATCATACTGCCAAACAAAAAGTAGAATAAAACACGATGATCAAAAAGACGAATGTAAATAAAAATGGTATCACTGAAAACGTCAACTTGTCCTGCAAAAAAAACAAGCTGCCATACAGCTCCATCAGCAGAAAAATAAAAAAGTTACAGCTCTCAGAATAAATCAATGCAAAAATAATTATTTGTTCTATAAAATGGTTTTATGTAAAACGCCAAAACATAAAAAAACAATATAAATGTGATATGGCTGTAATCACACTTACCCGAAAAATAAAGCTGTCTTATCAATTTTAACACACACAGAACGGCATGAAAAAAATCTCAAAAAACAATTCCTGAATTGCTGGTTTTTGTTCATTCTGCCTCCCAAAAAATGGAATAGAAAGCGATCAAAAAATGTCATGTGCCCAAAAATGGTACCAATAAATATGTCAACTTGTCCCGCAAAAAACAAGCCATCACATGACTCTGTCAGCCGAAATATGGAAAAATTCTAGCTCTCAAAATATGGCCATGCAAAAACTTGTTTTTACAGTAAAAAGCATCTTTTAGTGTGTGACAGCTGCCAAACACAAAAACCTGATATAAATCTGGTATTGCTGTAATCGCACCAACCCAAAGAATAAAGTCTTCTAATCACTTATACCGCATGAGGAACAGCGTAAAAAATAAATAAAATCAATTCTTCACTTTCTGTTGATTGGTTTATTCTGCCTCCCAAAGATCGCAGTATGGGTCGGCTCACATTTATTCTGCACTCTGCGCTGAGCGCTTTTACCGGGGTTTTCATGTAAATCTCTGAAATACGTGATTCAGACGAAAACCCTGGTGAAAGATTTCCTATAATGAGGCAGATGAAGGCACTGTGGACACCGTCTGGCCTATGATCTGGCGGTGTCCATCTTTTTATTAGGTGTGCATAAAAGTGCCGTCGACCACAGTTTTGTGCACTTCTGCAAAGAAGGAAGACGCTGAACAGAGGCCAGACGGAGTCCAGGGTAACTCTGCTGCCTCATTATAGTGAATGGATCCCTCGGGGATTGCAACTGAATCACGTCACTCAGAGTTTTAGATGAAAACCCCGATATAAGTGCTCAGCGTAAAGCGCAGGATAAATGTGATCCCAAATGTTCTGTAAAATGTTCCCAATAAAAGCTTCAACTCCATTCACAAAAAAATGAAGGCCCCACTCAGGTCCGTCATTTGTTAACGGAAATATAGGGGCCTTCCAAGTTACTGATAGCACAAAGGCTCTGGAAAAACGAAATGGCTCCTCGTCCGCCAAAAGAAATCCAGCGAATTCTGCGCTTCCAAATCCAAATGTCCCCCTCCCTTCTGAGCTCCACAGTGTGCCTAAACTGCAGTTAGCATCCACATGTTTGGCATTCCTGTAGCGATGAGAGCCTACCTAATTTACGTGTGCACGTCTCCAGAAGCACGAGCTGGGCATAACGTACTGGTCACTACAATGTACTGATCATTACAACGGCAGTTTGCAATCTTCACTTAGCAACATCCCCTATTGCTTGTTTCTGGAAAACACCCATGGAGTCAAAATCGTCACTAAACCTGTAGATAAATTAACAAAGGGGTATAATTTCCAAAATGGGGTCACTTGAGGGGGGATTCTGCTGTTCTATATATATACAGCTGCTGTATGGGGCCCGGTGAGCAGAAGCACAGAGGGGGGCCCCATACAGGGCTCCAAGGTGTAACAAAAGTGCTGCGCGCTGAGGTGCTGCTTTCAGCGGCGCACACCTCAGCACTGGGAGCTTTTTCCGGAGCTCCACGACCGTCTAATCTGAATGGCTGCACAGCTCCAGCTCCCTCTGGACTTCTGGTCAGGTGACAGTGCGTACGTGATGACGTCATTGCATATGCGCCTTTATGTACGCACGTCACTGGTGAGTCAGTGTATTACCTGTACACTTACACTATACACTATATATGTACAGAGCTCCCATGTATAATGTCACTGGTGATTCCTGTATTACCTGTACAATGACACTATATACAGAGCTCCTGTGCATAATGTCACTGATCACTGTATTACCTGTACACTGACACTATATACAGAGCTCCTGTGTGTAATATCACCAGTGATCACTGTATTACCTGTACACTGACACGTTATACACAGGAGCTCTGTATATAATCACCAGTGATCACTGTATTACCTGTACACTGACACTATATAAAGAGCTCCTGTGTATAAAGTGAGCACTCCGCCCCTAAGCCTCAGGCGGTTTTAATTACTGCAGGTTCTTACCTTCCCATACACATGCAGACTTTAGTCTCTAAGAGAGGATTCACATTTGGTAGGTTCCTGGCAACGAGAAACGCCTTACCGTGGCTGACGAGTATACATGAATTGGCCAATTTATGTGCTAAGATTTCTCAATTATTTCTATTTTCTAGAGCAGTAATGCTATTCAAATTTCATATATTTCATATTTACATACTTAGCGCTACAGAGTGCTACTTTGTTAGTAATATGTGGTCTGGTCATGGTGTGGCAGTATTTTTTCCTTTTAGGTGGTATTATTCTGTAACTATGTGGTGGTAATATGTGGTCTGGCCATGGTGTGATGGTATTTGTCCCTTGTATGTGGTATTATTGGTCATTTTAAAAAATGTATGTGACACATTCCCTTAAAAAATATATATACCTTAAAAGAGAAAGAAATGTTTAATAGGTTAGAGTAGAGTAGGACCCGGCCAAAAGAGTCTCCTTGTCATGGTGGCGGCTTAAATTTTTTTTGCCCAAAACAAAAGCTGATGTCTATGTGTGTAATATGGTTCAATGGGAACTGTTAATGTGTGATTGGTGAGGACGTGGTGCAGAAATTGAGTTATTCCAAGAGTGGGCGGTGGGACTGTGGAAGGTTCAAGGGGTGGAGATGGAACTGGGGTGGAGCCTGGGCGGAGTCTCAAGGCGGCCCAAAAAAATTGCCAATATGGGGCCCTGAAATTCCTGGTGGCAGCCCCTGGAGTCCGCAAACTATTCTAGGAAAATCTGAACTCCAGGAGGCAAAAAGCACTCCTTCCCTCCAGAGTCTCGCCGTATGGCTAAGCAGTACTGCATAGCCACATATGGGGTATTTCTACATTCAGCAAGGACAAATTTTGGTGCAATTTTTACCCATTTCCCAGTGTGAAAATGTAAAATCTGAAGCTAAAACTAAATTTTGGTGGTAAAAATGTAATTATTTTTTCTTCACTGCCCAATGGTATAAAATGCTGTAACACACCTGTTGTGTCAATATGATCCCCTAGATAAATTAATTGAGAAGTGTAGTGTGTAGTGTAGTGTAGTGTAGTTCCGCTGATCTGGCACCTCAGTGGTACTACCAATGTGACATAGCACCCTCAAATCAGTCGAGCAAAATCTGAACTCCAACATGGCGCTTCTTCCCTTTTGAGTTTTACACTATGCCTCAAAAGTAGTTTTTGACCACATATTTGGTACCTGTATAATCAGGAGAAATTGCACAACAAATTTTGGGGCATATTTCCTCTTGTTACCGTTGTAAAAATGCAAAATTTTGGGCTAAAAATATTCTTGTAGGAAATATTTGAGTTTTTTTTATTTTCACAGCTCAACGTTATAAACTTCTGTGAAGCACCTGGGGATTCAAGGTGCTCACCACACATCTAGATAAGTTTCCTAAGGGGTTTAGTTTCCAAAATGGTGTCACTTGTAGGGGGTTTCCACTCTTTAGTCATATCAGGGGCTCTCCAAATGCAACATGGCGTCCGCTAATTATTCCAGCAAATTTTGCATTCAAAAAGTCCAATGGCGCTCTTTCCCTTCCAAGCTCTACCATGCGCCCAAACAGTAGTTTTCCTTCACATATTGGGTATCAGCGTACTCAACAGAAATTGCACAACAATTTGCATGGTGCAATTTCTCCTGTTACCCTTATTAAAATGCAAAATTTGGGGTCACTTGTGGGGGTTCTCCACTGTTTAGGCACATCAGCGTTTCTCCAAATGAGACATGGCTTCTGCTAATTATGCCAGCAAATTTTACATTCAAGAGGTCAAATGGCGCTTGTTCCCTTCAGAGTCCTGCCGTGCGCCCAAACAGTGTTTTTCCCCCACATATTGGATATTAGTGAGCTCAGGAGACATTGCACAACAAATTTTGGGGTCCATTTTCTCCTGTTATCCTTATGAAAGTAAAAAAAAATGGGTCTAAAGTAATTTTTTGTGAAAAAATGTTTAATGTTTATTTTTTCCTTCCACATTCCTTTAATTCCTGTGAAGTACCTGCAGAGTTAATAAACTTCTTGAATGTCGTTTTGAGCACCATGGGGCGGGGGGAGTTTTTAGAATGGCGTCACTTTTGGTATTTTCTGTCATATAGACCCCTCAAAGTCGCTTCAAATGTGATGTGGTCCCAAAAAAAATGGTTTTGTAAATTTTGTTGTAAAAATGAGAAATCGCTGGTCAACTTTTAACCCTAATAAACAAAAATTAAAAGTTTGAAAATTGCAAAATAAACGTAAGTCATATCAAATAAATGTTACCACTATCATGAAGTACAATATGTCACGAAAAAACATTCGCAGAA
Source organism: Phyllobates terribilis (assembly GCF_046119375.1). Taxonomy (NCBI): domain Eukaryota; kingdom Metazoa; phylum Chordata; class Amphibia; order Anura; family Dendrobatidae; genus Phyllobates; species Phyllobates terribilis. Next base: position 827,087,014 of record NW_027362762.1, on the reverse strand, counting down.
TCAGTGGGATCCGTTGAAGCGTTCCAGAGTTGTTACCTCATAAAGTGACACTGGTCAGAATTCAAAAAATTGGCCTGGTCATGAAGGCGAAAACAGGCTTCGGGTGACAGAGTTAATATCACCCCCTTTTCCCTCTATAAAAATAAAGATAATAAAAAAATACACATGTGGTATAGCAGCGTTTAGAAAAGTCAGATCTATCAAAACATACAAATAATTAACCAGATCAGTAAACACCGTAAACGAAAAAATTCCAGACGTCACAATTACACTTTTTTGGTTGCTGCTATTACACAAAAAATGCTGTAAGAAGCGATTAAAATGTCATATCTATCCCAAAATGGTATAAAAAAAAACGATGTCTCACTCCACAAAAAATAAGCTGTCTCACAGCTCCATTGACTGAAAAATGAAAATGTTATTGGTCTCAGAAGATTGCACGGATCTCAGAAAATAGTGACACAACCCTCAAATTGTTTTTGCAAACTTCTGATTTTTTTTTCACCACTAAAATAATAAAAAAACTTGACATGTTTGGTATCACCGTCATCGTACTGATGAGCCAAATCATATTTTGAGGTAATTTGTACCACAAAATCTACACTGTAAAAAACAATTCACAAAAATAGTCAGAATTGCGTTTTTTCACAATTTCTCACCACTTGAATTTTTTTCCCCCATTTTCCAGCACACTACAGTAGTGTTCATAATAATAGCAGTGTGTTTAAAAACATGAGTTAAGCACAAAATCTTTATACTAGTTTTTATTTCCATTCATTGGGAACATTTCACACTGTTTTCTAATTCAAAACATGAAGAGAAATGTATATAATTTTTAACTACTTTACAGAAAACAACAAAAAATGAACATTGGGCTATTCTAAAAAATAACAGTGTCTGCATTTGTCTTTAAAAACTCACAATATGTACTCTTTTTTTGAGGATTTAGCATTCCTGTGAATCACTAACCTAATATTTAGTTGTATACCCACAGTTTTTTTTAGAACTTCTTTACATCTATGTTGCATAGAGTCAACCAACTTCTGGCACCTGTCAACTGTTATTCCAACCCAGGATGCTTTGACTACATCCCACAATTTTTTGGCATTTGTTGGCTTTGCCTCAGAAACTGCATTTTTGAAGTCACCCCACAAGTGTTCTATCGGATTAAGGTCCAGGGATTGAGCTGGCCACTCCATAACCTCAATTTTGTTGGATTAGAACCAAGGTTTTGCTCGTTTACTGGTGTGTTTAGGGTCGTTGTCTTGTTGAAACACCCATTTCAAGGGTATATCCTCTTCAGCGTGAGGCAATATGACCTCTTCAAGTATTTTATGTATGCAAACTGGTCCATGATCCCTGGTATGCGGTAAATAGGTCTGGCACCATAGTAAGAAAAACATGCCCATATTATGATGCTTGCACCATCATGCTTCACTGTCTTCAGAGTGTACTGTGGCTTGAATGCAGAGTTTGGGGGTTGTCTGACGTACTGTCTGTGGCCCTTGGACCCAAAAAGAACAATTTTACTTCCATACATTTCTTCAGTACATGTCTTTTTTTAACAGTGTGACTTTGCAGGGACTTCTTGCTAAGAGATTAGCTTCACACAGACATCTTCTAACTGTCACAGTACTTACAGGTAACTTGAGACTGTCTTTGATCATCCTGGAACTGATCATTGGCTGAGCCTTTGCCATTCTGGCTATTCTTCTATCCATTCGAATGGTAGTCTTCTATTTTCTTCCACTTCTCTTTGGTTTTGTTTTCCATTTTAAAGCATTGGAGATCATTTTAATTGAACAGCCTATCATTGTCTGCACTTCTTAAGTTTTACTCTCTCCAATCAACTTTTTAATCAATACAGTACGCCCGTTCTTCTGAACAATGTCTCAAACAACCCATATTTCTCAGGCTTTCGAGGAGAAATGCATTTACAACATGTGCTGGATTCACCCTTAAGTAAGGACCACCTGATTCACACCTGTTTCTTCACAGAATGATTGACCTCACTAATTGAACTCCACACTGCTATTATTTTGAACACATTCCCTTTCAATTAATTATTCAAATACACAGACTCAAAACATGAAGATCATGAATGCTGAGTCTGGTGGTTTTCTTATAATCTACTGCACCAACTGTAAATTGTTAGACATGTGGTAATATAATTTATACCAAAAACATTAATCTGGTTAGTCATATTGGACGGCTATTATTTTGAACACTACTGTATGTGATAAAATGATTGCTGTCATTCAAAAATACAACTCGTCCTGCAAAAGAACAAGCTCTCATATCTCTATGTGGACAGAAAAATAAAAAGATTATGGCTCTGGGAAGAAGGTAAAGAAAAAACGAAAATGTAAAATTGGAACTTGGCCACATCGTGAAGGGGTTAAATCACAAAGGCACATACTATGAATGACATGACATTGTAGTAGAAATTACATACTATGACACTAGATACCATCTTGTAAACTGCCACCAGATCCCATCCTTAGCTTCCCAGTTAATTGACATTAATATCTGCTGATATCATGCCTTTTTGCCATCAAAAAGACACAATGTCAAACTTTACATACCTGTCTTTAAATACGAACAAATCAACTTCAAGAAACTAAAATTTCCCACCACTTCCTTCCCAGCTAAAGGGGTCATCCTCTACTTGGACAACCCCTTCTTAAATGCTCCCCCATGTAAAATACATACAAAAATCCCCCAAAAAACACACACCTCACGGACATGTTCCAGTGATGTCTGCACTGTGCTGATGGGCTGCACCGTTCACAATTTGCTCAGATGTAACAGTCATGTCTGAGGGAAGTGTGAAAACTGCAGCCTATCAGCCACGACTGATTGTGTCACATGGGTGCTACCGCCATCAGCGGCCCCTGATTGACTGCAGCAATAATGTCACATGACCATCGACATACACAGCGCTGAACGGTGCAGGACAAGGAGGGTATGTAGGGTTTTGTATTTTACATAGGGGACTATAGCATTTAAGATGGAGTTGTCCAAGTAGTGGATAACCCTTTAAGTATCTGAGACAGGAAGTGATTCGAAGCCTAGTTTCTTGAAGTGGACATGTTCATCTTTAAAGACAGTTATGTACAGTGGATACGGAAAGTATTCAGACCCCTTTAAATTTTTCACTCTTTGTTTCATTGCAGCCATTTGGTAAATTCCAAAAAGTTCATTTTTTCTCATTAAAGTACACTCTGCACCGAATCTTGACTGAAAAGAAACAGAAATGTAGAAATTCTTGCAAATTTAATAAAAAAGAAAAACTGAAATATCACATGGTCATAAGTATTCAGACCCTTTGCTCAGTATTGAGTAGAAGCACCCTTTTGAGCTAGTACAGCCATGAGTCTTCTTGGGAATGATGCAACAAGTTTTTCACACCTGGATTTGGGTATCCTCTGCCATTCTTCCTTGCAGATCCTCTCCAGTTTCTTCAGGTTGGATGGTGAACATTGTTGGACACCAATATTCAGGTCTCTCCGGAGATGCTTAATTGGGTTTAGGTCAGGGCTCTGGCTGGGCCAGTCAAGAATGGTCACAGAGTTGTTCTGAAGCCACTCCTTTGTTATTTTAGCTGTGTGCTTAGGGTCATTGTCTTGCTGGAAGGTGAACCTTTGGCCAAGTCTGAGATAAAGAGCACTCTGGAAGAGGTGTTCATCCAGGATATCTCTGTACTTGGCCGCATTCATGTTTCCTTCAATTGCAACCAGTCGTCCTGTCCCTGCAGCTGAAAAATACCCCATAGCATGATGCTGCCACCACTATGTTTCACTGTTGGGATTGTATTGGGCATGTGATGAGCAGTGCCTGGTTTTCTCCACACATACCGTTTAGAATTATCACCAAAAAGTTCTATCTTTGTCTCATCAGACCAAAGAATCTTATTTCTCATAGTCTGGGAGTCCTTCATGTGTTTTTGAGCAGACTCTATGCGTGCTTTCATATGTCTTGCACTGAGGAGAGGCTTCCGTCGGGCCACTCTGCCATAAAGGCCCAACTGGTGGAGGGCTGCAGTGATAGTTGACTTTGTGGAGCTTTCTCCCATCTCCCTACTGCATCTCTGGAGCTCAGCCACAGTGATCTTGGGGTTCTTCTTTACCTCTCTCACCAAGGCTCTTCTCCCACGATTGCTCAGTTTGGCTGGACAGTCAGGTCTAGGAAGACTTCTGGTGGTCCCAAAGTTCTTCCATTTAAGGATTATGGAGGCTACTGTGCTATTAGGAACCTTGAGTAATGCAGAAATTCTTTTGTAACCTAAGCCAGATCTGTGCCTTGCCACAATTCTGTCTCTGAGCTCCTTGGGCAGTTCCTTTGAGCTCATGATTCTCATTTGGTCTGACATGCACTGATTTTGGTCATGGCACATTCAAATTTAGGTGTATATACCTTCCTGAAGAAGGCCCCAACACAATACTCTACTTTTACCTAAATTCTGCGTTCTGAAATATTTGCCACATTAATGCAAGTGAATGGGATATTTGAATAGAATGAAATACTACAAAAACACTATACAATTGTCTCTTTTTCCACATTCTACACTTTGTAGAACTGGACACGCCATCCACACCCAATGAGGATTGGCCTGTTAATGAACGCAAGTAGACTATAGTCGATTAGTGCTCATTTACAGGCACATTCACCCTTGCCGACAAAAACTGTAATGTAAAAAACAATAGTCAAAGAAGCACGCTCATCAAAGTTTTTATCCTCTTAATATATTGCAGTCATCATATTATATAGCACTGTGTACTTACAATTGCTCACTTTGTCATTCTACCCAGCTAATTCTTCTCTTTTGCATTAGTTCTATTAAATGAATGTCAAATAGAGTATAACAATGGCTGGGTGTGGCTGATATAGTTGTCTAGTCAGCCAAAAGGTACAGACAAGTCCTGTAGGATCCATGCCTGTTTCATGTTAATGAATGTGAGCTTGCCCACGTTGGCTGTGTACAAGCCGGTGCGCCTGTCTGTAATCACACCCCCTGCCGTGCTAAACACACATTCCGACAGTACACTTGCCACAGGGCAGGCCAGCACCTCCAAGGCATAAAGGGCAAGCCCAGACCATGTGTGCAATTTGGAGACCCAGAAGTGAAATGGGGCAGACCCATCAGTTAGTACGGGGAGACGTGTGGCCACGTACCCTTCCACCATGTCATTGTAACGCTGCCTCCTGTTAATACGGACTGTATCAGATAGTGGTACTGGATATTGTGGCGTGCTGAGAAAGTTTTTCCACATTTCAGCCATGCTAACCCTGCTTTCTGAGGTGGTGGCGGTTCTCCAGCTGCATTGACGACTTCCTCCTCCTCTGCCTTGTTCTTCCACTGAGTCCCCGGTGTCAAGTGGGAACACCGTCAGTAGTGCCTCTACCAGCGTGCACTTGTATTTACGCATTTTGCAATCCTGCTCCAGTGACGGAAGTAATGATGGTACGTTGCCCTTGTAGTGGAGATCCAGCAGGGTGGCCACTCAGCAATCAGCACTGGTAACAATCCGAGCAACTCAACAGTCGTTGCACAGGCAGAGCAGCATGAATTGGCTCATGTGTCCCAGGCTGCCCAGAGGCATCGACAAGCTGTCCTCGGTGGGAGGTGTATGGTTTCGGTCCTCTATATCCCCTAGCCATGCTCCAGTGATGCCAGTGAGATGATTTGAGTGCTACCCAGCTGTGAACGCGGTTCCTCCTCCTCCAAAACTGTCCCCTGGCTGGACAGTTGTGTACCTGGCCGCTGTTGGTACAGGAACCCAGCCATGTGTGGACAAACCTGATGATGGTGTGAATGGTCCCTGTTCCTCCTGTGCCACCACCTCATCCATCATCGCCTGAAATGTTTGTTTTTTTTCCAGCAGGCATAGAAATGGTATAGTAACGCTCATGATGGCGTCAGCAACGCTGGCCATGTTTGTGGAGTATTCGAAAGAAACTCAACGCGGCACACGTCCCGCAGGTAGGACCACTTATGTATGGTGAAGTGGTGTTGTTCTGCAGAGCGACTCACCTGTTTGTGTTGCAGCTGAAACTCCACTATTGCCTGCTGCTGCTCACACAGGCACTCCAGCATATGGAAGGTGGAGTTCCACCTTGTTGGTACGTTGCATATGAGGCGGTGAGCAGGAAGGCAGAAGTGACGTTGCAGCACAGACAGGCGAGCAGCAGCAGAATGAGAACTCCGGCGCGCACACAAACTGCCCCCACTTTTATCAGCAGGTCTGACATGTGGATAATTTTTAAAGAAGCTCTGCACCAGCAAATTCAGCACATGCGCCAGGCAAGGAATGTGGGTAAAAACGGCTAGGCCTTGAGCTGCACTGGCACCAACCAGTCATCTGTCTGCTTTTTGATCCCTGTCCACAACTCCTGCACGTGTGGGATTTGTCTCCCAAACAGATGAGTTTCAGAACAGCCAGCTGTGCTGAAGTTGGTGGTGCAGGTCTTACTGTGATTGGATGAGGAGGCAGTGGAGGAAGCAGAGTAGGAGGAAGGCGCAACCTGGACAGAGAAACCCCCATATTTGAACAAATTATTCCTTTATTGAAGATACAGATAATCACAACAAATAAATAAAAACAATTAAAAAGGAGTTGAACTGCAGAGAAGATAGGTAAGTATGAATATTATGTCAGTCCCAAGAAATGCTAATCACAACAATCATAAAAAGCACAAATTATCTTGACTAAAGACCCATGGGGAGAAAAAGCATACAGTGAAAGTCACATACAGTTGAAACCAGAAGTTTACATACACTATATAAAAAGACACATATGCATGTTTTTCTCAATATCTGACATGAAATCAGAATAAACCTTTCCCGTTTTAGGTCAATTAGGATTACAATAACTTTTAATATTTGCCAAACATGCATATGTGTCTTATTATACAGTGTATGTAAACTTCTAGTTTCAATTGTATACTTCTTTAACAGGGCAAGAAAGTTATAACATCCCCACCTAGTGGTCAAATAGATATATATACAGTACAGACCAAAAGTTTGGACACCTTCTCATTTAAAGATTTTTCTGTATTTTCATGACTATGAAAATTGTACATTCACACTGAAGGCATCAAAACTATGAATTAACACATGTGGAATTATATACTTAACAAAAAAAGTGTGAAACAACTGAAAATATGTCTTATATTCTAGGTTCTTCAAAGTAGCCACCTTTTGCTTTGATGACTGCTTTGCACACTCTTGGCATTCTCTTGATGAGCTTCAAGAGGTAGTCCCCGGAAATGGTCTTCCAACAATCTTGAAGGAGTTCCCAGAGATGTTTAGCACTTGTTGGCCCTTTTGCCTTCACTCTGCGGTCCAGCTCACCCCAAACCATCTCGATTGGGTTCAGGTCTGGTGACTGTGGAGGCCAGGTCATCTGGCGTAGCACCCCATCACTCTCCTTCTTGGTCAAATAACCCTTACACAGCCTGGAGGTGTGTTTGGGGTCATTGTCCTGTTGAAAAATATATGATGGTCCAACTAAACGCAAACCGGATGGAATAGCATGCCGCTGCAAGATGCTGTGGTAGCCATGCTGGTTCAGTATGCCTTCAATTTTGAATAAATCCCCAACAGTGTCACCAGCAAAGCACCCCCACACCATCACACCTCCTCCTCCATGCTTCACGGTGGGAACCAGAACCAGGTATGTAGAGTCCATCTGTTCACCTTTTCTGCGTCTCACAAAGACACGGTGGTTGGAACCAAAGATCTCAAATTTGGACTCATCAGACCACAGCACAGATTTCCACTGGTCTAATGTCCATTCCTTGTGTTCTTTAGCCCAAACAAGTCTCTTCTGCTTGTTGCCTGTCCTTAGCAGTGGTTTCCTAGCAGCTATTTTACCATGAAGGCCTGCTGCACAAAGTCTCCTCTTAACAGTTGTTGTAGAGATGTGTCTGCTGCTAGAACTCTGTGTGGCATTGACCTGGTCTCTAATCTGAGCTGCTGTTAACCTGCGGTTTCTGAGGCTGGTGACTCGGATAAACTTATCCTCAGAAGCAGAGGTGACTCTTGGTCTTCCTTTCCTGGGGGGGTCCTCATGTGAGCCAGTTTCTTTGTAGCGCTTGATGGTTTTTGCAACTGCACTTGGGGACACTTTCAAAGTTTTCCCAATTTTTCGGACTGATTGACCTTCATTTCTTAAAGTAATGATGGCCACTCATTTTTCTTTACTATAGAATTTGTATTATGGCAAGAAAAAAGCAGCTAACAGTCTATTCAGTAGGACTATCAGCTGTGTATCCACCTGACTTCTGCACAACACAACTGATGGTCCCAACCCCATTTATAAGGCAAGAAATCCCACTTATTAAACCTGACAGGGCACACCTGTGAAGTGAAAACCATTTCTGGTGACTACCTCTTGAAGCTCATCAAGAGAATGCCAAGAGTGTGCAAAGCAGTCATCAAAGCAAAAGGTGGCTACTTTGAAGAACCTAGAATATAAGACATATTTTCAGCTGTTTCACACTTTTTTGTTAAGTATATAATTCCACATGTGTTAATTCATAGTTTTGATGCCTTCAGTGTGAATGTACAATTTTCAAAGTCGTGAAAATACAGAAAAATCTTTAAATGAGAAGGTGTGTCCAAACTTTTGGTCTGTACTGTATGTGTCAGCCTTATGGGCACTATGTGCCCACGATGCAGAATTGAAGCAGAAAATTTCCGCAGCATTTCTGCATGTCCTTGCCGCATGTCCATGCGGATTTTAACACGTGTTTTTGAAGAGTTTTGACATGCGTTTTTCAAATACATTGAGTAGGCAAATCCGCATGCAGAAAAGCACAAATAATGGACATGCTGCAGATCTTTCCGCACAGAAAATCCGCTGCGGAAAAATCCGCAGCATGGGCACAGAACATTGGGGACCATGGGGAACGTATTACCAAGGGTTTTAAAAGCGTTTCCGCTGCGGAAATTCCACAGCAAAAACGCTTGAAAAACACATGATGGGCACGCAGCCTCAGGGGGTGTTGAGAAATAGCAGCTGATCCATCACAAATCGATCTTTGTAAGGAGGTACACAAATAAATATAAGGAGGTACACAGATGAATATAGTGAATCAGATAAATATGAGAATAATAAAGTGCAAGTGCTTACTTCTAATTCAGTGGGGTATAGTACCCTAGATAGGGAAATATTAAATAACAGATCAATCCAGATGTACTAAAGTGCTAATGCTTATTTCCAAATAGGTAGAGTAATATACAATTCAAAAGACTGGGTGTAGTATTAGATATAAAACAACTCTCAGGTATGCATAAGAGACCAAATGTTCATGGGTTCCGATTAGGGTTGAGCGAGTATGTTCTGTCCTAGTATGCTCGGGCCGAGCTCCGAGTATTTACAGCTGCTCGGTGATAAGGTTAAATCGCTCCCGTGTGCATGATTTGCAACTGTTTGATAGCTTTATTACATATGAGGAATGTGTAAGAAATAGACATTCCTCACATGTAATAAAACTGTCAAACAGTCGCAAATCATGCACACGGGAGCGATTCAACCATATCACCGAGCAGCAGTAAATACTCGGAGCTCGGCCCGAGCATACTCGGCGAAAGGGTTAATAGAACATACTCGCTCAACACTAGTTCCGATGCATCCCCAGGTGTCCAAAGATATAAGATACAAGTGCTTAATCTAGCAAGGCAGCAGCAGAACACATGAGCACTGAGTCAAAGATGGAAGGGATCACTCATAAATGCATTTCAGAGGAAAAAATAGACATTTTATAGTTACCAATTCTAAACCCTTTTACATGCGTTTCGCAGGATGCTTCATCAGTAACGGTATCATACGAAAATTCTGCTGTTCAGCTTTGGTTCATGAGGATCACGTAAGAAAAAAGATTACACCTAAACTGAAGATTTTTGGAATGACTTTTCCTGCAGAATTGTATGTTTGAGATATCAGGATTGATTGATACCATTACATAAATAGGCTTTGATGACAAGATTTATAGTGACGGAAAATATATTAAATGTGGCGATTCTTCTATACCTTCCCCCAGCTCAAGGCTTGTTTGTTGCATGACTCATACTGAGAGTGTTCCAGTAATGGAATGCGTAATCTGTCAATAAAGGTCAACCCGGCTAGTAACAATGGATCACCTTGTACAAAAGAGAAGGATTTTCATCTGATCACATGAATCTAATATTCATTTAATATCATGTCCTATACAATTCCATACATTATTTGAATCATCACTCTACAACATAGGCTATGGGATATAATTAGAAACCATATACATGACATAAAATAACTCTTTGTGTTGAGATTGCCACAATGTGAAACTTGGAGGTCATGGAACCTCCTCATTACCTATTTGCACTGCTCCATATGCACAGAGATATTCTATAGAAACAATGCTTGTGTAATCCAAAACAAAAAAAAATGTGTTTTATAGAAAATTAGGGGCATATAGGGGTTCAGTGGAGGACTTATGCAGTCCTATGAAAGTTTGGAACAGTTTTACACAGACACCCCTTGTCCACACGGGCACAGGGAGGCATGTAGAGTGAGAGAGGGTGACCTACGCAACTGCCGGCATGGCACAATACTCGCTCACAACCCTGACAGGCTGAGAGATCCCTTTCATTAGCACCAGTGAAACAGAGCCTTGCCAAACTGGTAGGACTGCCACTATTTCCTCATTAGATATATGCCTGGCCTGTTGAGGGAGACCAGAAACCAGCCCCGGTAGCATGTGATGTTAAACCGAGAACACGGACATGTGGATTCATGGGTCAAGATAAAAGAGCAGCCGAAGGTTAAATTAGATATTTAATCTCCTTAAGGGTATACTAGACAAAACACTATATACACAATGATTATACATATACAATTGTCAGATTTGTAAATACAGGTGGCAATACAATAAGTATAAGCAGATGATACAAAAGTCAGTTACCAGCTTGATGTTAGGCCTTGTTGCTAGCAGCCACATGGGAGGTGTGGAGTGCCAGCTGTTTCTGGTGTCTTCCAACACGATACACGGCGTGACCTTCCTTAGAAGTGAATGAAGGGCCACAGCCTCGCACGAGCACTTAACCCCTTGGTCGGTCACTCCCTTTCCCACCCCTGGGATGGTCCTAGTTTCCCTCCCGTTGGCTCTGGTAGCTGCAAATCCAAAACCTATGATGGATCAAATCTTCTCAATGGAAGATCATAGGGCAACGGTTTTGGCACCATTGGATTCGGCTGGGTACCCGTTACGCTTTGACACCAAACAAAGCTTCGCTACCTAGCTTCTACGAGCCATTCTACATATCTCCCCACCCCGGGATACTATAACGGGTCGAGACTCAGGCGGGCGTTCGGCCCGTTCCCAAGATCTCAACTTTTTTTTTTAAGCAGTTAAGCAGCTTGGGCCCCCAGAAGGGGTTCATCCTGCCAGGAAGGCCTTGGCACCAGCTAGGCTGCTGGGGTTGTGAGTTTTTCCACTTTGTAGCTTTTGAAGCTGAACCACTTGCTGAGCCAAATGTCCTGTCTCAGCTTCACACTTTGAAGGAGGTCTATAATCAAGGACTGGATATGATACAGTCGATTGGCATGAAATTATATCCCCCATATTCTTCACACCTCCCCCCTTTAGAGGTCAGCACTTTCTGGTGTTCCCCTTGTGTGGCCAGCCGCAACTTCCCCTCGTCGGGATAACCTGTCGGCGTTACTGTGGTCACGGCCCTTCTTGTGGCGAATGGCAAAGTGGTACTGCTGGAGCGACAGGCTCCAGCGTAGCAATCTCCCATTCAATCCGGATACAGTGTGTAACCAGCTTAGGGGGTTATGGTCTGTCTCCACGGTGAAGTGGCACCCGTACAGATAAGGCTGCAGACGCTGCAGAACCCACACCACTGCCAGGCATTCTTTCTCCAACGTGGAGTAAGCCACCTCCCTCGGCTGGAGCTTCTGGCTCAGGCACAAAACGGGCAGTTCCTGGCCCGTAGAGTCAACCTGGGTGAGCATGGCATCGAGGCCAAAGTCATTGGCGTCAGTGTATACTAGAAACGGCCATGTAAAGTCGGCTGCTTGTTGTACCGAGAAGCTGGAAATGGCGGTCTTCAGTGCCTGGAAGGCCACCTCGCAGTCGTTTGTCCAATCGACTGCAGAGGGCAGCTTTTTCTTGGTGAGGTCCGTCAGGGGTTTTGCCAGGGTACTATAGTGGGGAACAAAACTCCTACAGTACCCAGTGGTGCCCAGGAAGGACATCACCTGTTTCTTGATCCTGGGGGTAGGTCAGGACGCAATGGCATCCACTTTACCGGGCTCTGGTTTCAGAGCCCCCCCCTGCCAACCTGGTGCCCCAGACCTCGCTCAGGCCTAGCTGGCACTTTTCCGGCTTAATGGTCAAGCCTGCCTGGGGAATCTACCCGAGCACCTGCGTTAGATGCTCCAGAAGATCCTCCCAGGTTGGACTGAAGATAGCAATATTGTTCAGGAACGCTGCTGCGTACCCTTCAAGTCCCTCGAGCAGCATGTTGACCATCTGCTTAAAAGTGGCAGGAGCATTCTTCATGCAGAACGGCATCATGGTGGACTCGTACAGTCCGAATGGGGTGATAAAGGCAGAGTGTTCCTGCACCTCGCGGGTCAGGGGAATCTGCCAATATCCCCAGCTCAGATCCATGATGTTCAGGTACTTAGCCACGGCCAATTGATTGTTCAGGTCATCGATGCGCGGAACGTGGTACACGTCGATGACCATGCCCGCGTTGAGCCTCCTGTAGTCCATGCAGAACCTGGTTGTCCTGTTGTTCTTTGGGATGAGGACTACAGGCGAGGTCCAAGCACTGCTGGATGCTTAGATGACCCCCAGCTTCAGCATCTAGTCAATCTCCTGATGCATGTGATACTGCACCTCCAGGGAGACCAGATATGCTGAATGCCATATCGGGGGGTGATCTCCGGTGTTCATGTGATGGACAGCCGACTTGGTCCTTCCAGGCTTGTTGTTGAGCAACTCCCTGGAACAGTGTAGGGTTTTTCCCAGCTGGGACCGTTTGCCAACAAGAGCTGGTTGCAAACCTCCACATTCTCAATGGTCCCACCCGCCATAGCCTGGGCGAGCATATCTGGGAAGGTCTCCCCCTCTCTCTTCTGGCAGGTTGAACAGGGGGAGGGCGGAGGCCTCCTGCTCATGATGAGCCTTCATCATTTTCACGTAGAAGGCCTTCCGCCTTCCCTGGGCGTGGTCCAGTTGACCAGGTGTTGTACAAGGTAAGGCTTTCCCAGGCCGCCTGAAGATTCTCCTGGGGTATGGGGACCAGTATCCACACCTTTTAACCCACCTGGTAGGTCCTCTCACAGGCATTCTGGTCGTACCATTGCTTCTGGTCGACCTGGGCTTGCACCACATTATTGTGCACCAGCGGAGTCAAGGCTTGCATCTTGTCCCAGAAGCACACAACATACTCGGTGACTGACACTCCAGGGGAGGTTAAGTCTCCTTCCGAGGCCTCTTTCACCAGAGCCAGCAGCCCCCGCACACGTCACCTATACAGGAGCTCAAAGGGGGAGAACCCTGTTGGGGCCTGTGGAACCTCCCGGTAGGCAAATAGCAGGCGTGGGAGATACGGTTCCCAGTTGCACCTGTGGGAGTCAACCAACATCTTAAGCATTGCTTCAGGGTGCCATTGAACAGTTCGCACAGGCCATTGGTCTGTGGGTGGTAAGGGCTGGTCACCAGATGTTGCACCTATATCTGCTTACAGAGGGACTCCATCAGCGGCAGCATGAACTGGGTTCCCCGGTCAGTGAGCATTTCCTGGGGAAAACCCACTTGGGAGAACATCAAAAGTAAGGCGGTGGCCCCCATGTCGGCCCGAATGGACGACAAGGCTACTGCTTCCGGGGGGCATAGTGTACTACCATTAGTACAAAGCGTTTCTCGGCGCCGCTTGCAGTGGACAGTGGTCCAACCAGATCCACAGGCACTCTTCTGAAAGGCTCTTCAATAATGAGCAGAGTTACCAGTGGGGCTTTGGCACACCGCCTCGCCTTCCCCACCCTCTGACAGTTGTCACAAGAATAGCAGTAGGCAGCGTCATCGGCCCCCATCTTTTGTCAATAGAAATGCTGGGCTAGCCTGGCCTTTGTTTTAGTGACCCCTAGATGTTCGGCCATCAGAATCTCATGTGCAATCCGAAACAACTCTGCCTTAAACGGATAAGGTAGCACTAACTGTCGGTCCCTAGGCCTTGCCTCCTGTGAAACCTGCTGGACCGTCACCAGGTACAGCCGTCTTTGGTCCCAGACCACAAGCTCGAAGTCTGAGTCCGAGGGAACCTGTGCCACCTGCATCTTGAGAGCCTTCAGGTTGTTATCAATTTCCAACGCCGCCTGAAACCCTTGACTGGATGTGGCCAGAATAGACGAGACCACCACATCTCCTGTCAGTTCCCCGAGACCTGTCTCCTGGCTTCTGTCTAACCCCACAGCCACTTGGTCGGAAAGGGGGAAGCAGTCGGAACCCCGAGGCACCCCTGGTATTCCAGTGCTACCACTGCGCGTGACGGCCGCTGCAACCAGGGGTAGTGCCCAGTTCCCCTCGGCTCCCCCGCCGGTCCAGACTGACTAACTTGGCCTTAGCTGGGAACCCTACCTCTCCTGAGACAGCCCTCCCTTCAATTGCATGCTCCCCCTCAGCTGTGTCTACTCCCTGTTTGTCCCCTCAGTGACATTGTCAGAAGTCAAAAGGTTCCAGCATGCTTGCTGGCCACACCCTAAGGCATTGGTACACCTTGCTTGATTTATCATCCCCTCTCCCCGGAGGGGAGAGGGACACATTACATCACCCACCCCCACATCACCATCAGTAGGCATGTTAATCACACTGACAACATCAACAACATGTGTGGACATTACACTGCTGTCTGGAGGATCAGACCTTGAGGTGACAATAACTGCCCCAAGTCTGTTCTGAGCAAAACACTTACAGAAATATTCAATGATACCCCCACCTCCCACACTCCCTGCCCAGCGCCCCAATCCAAATACACCTTGGCGGTGGGCAGCGCCGGTTCGAATCCTCCAATCCTGGAGACAGTGAGGGTTTTCCCAAACACCAAATGCAATAAGTGTAGTAATCAGGTTCGTTAGAAATCAGTACTTTGAATAAATTGTTAGGAATTTGCATGAACTACAATTCACTAAATTTATTTTTAAAAAATAACTTTTTAATCATTACATTGAAAGCTTTTCAGCCTGCAGCTTTTACTCTGTACTGATCTATATCTAAAAAAAAAGAGCTGAAAAGATGCTGGAAATGTAACATTATGCATCATTAGTATGAATCAAACCGCATTTACTCCAAACTGCAGCTGTGACTATTACATGATCTAACAGCAGATAACCAGCATGAGAATTTACAGAGGATGATTCCTATAAACTCCACTAATTATCTTGGTTTTTACCTGATTCTTTCAGTGGACACAGAAGTCACCAGGAAATCAGAGCTTTTCCTCTCATTACCGTCTTACACTAGTGTAATGATGAGTGCCACCGCTAGGTGGCTCCCTCCAACTGTAAACACAATCGTTGTCTTAGCAACAGGGTTATGCTGAATGAGGTGACGCCATAGCAGAATGTTTGAGGTGATGTGTGACATCATTTTGCAGCGTTCAGCACCAGATGACGCAAGGGTGACTTGCTTTTTTTTACTACACAATGAAAAGATATTCAAGGCAATAAGATGAGAGAGATATTACAGGAAAAACTGCATTAAATGGAAAAGGAACACAAAGGTGAGTAGACATGTATGTATGTATGTACAGGTGCTTCTCACTAAATTAGAATATCATCAAAAAGTTAATTTATTTCAGTTCTTCAATACAAATAGTGAAACTCGTATATTATATAAAGTCATTACAGACAGAGTGATCTATTTCAAGTGTTTATTTCTGTTAATGTTGATGATTATGGCTTACAGCCAATGAAAACACAAAAGTCATTATCTCAGTAAATTAAAATAATTAACAAAAAACACCTGCAAAGGCTTCCTAAGCGTGCTGTATTGTACAAGGTGCTGTATTTCGGGGTAGGGCTTAAGTCCAAAAAATGTTCTGTCAGTTTCCATAAATGTATTTGTTTGTCCAGAAAATACAAGTAATATTTACAGACATTACATACAAACTATCCCCCCCGTAACATAGAAATATATAGCTATTATTCCTATAGCACGTATAATTTACATGAAGTGGTTTATAAATAAAGAAAAAAAATTGCAGCATTAACAGTTTGATCTGGATTCTGGATCAGACTCGCCCATTATATGTCAGTAGGATATGAAACCGTATTTGCCCTTTATTATTATATTGTTCATGTAATAAGAGGATGCCATATGGATGTACAAAAAGACATACGGCTGTAAAAAATGGACAGATGAAAAATTGCCAGTTTTTTCTGGACAATTTTGCATATACTCATATGATGCCATTAATCTATTTGTTATGCTCATTGGTGACGTTCCACATAAACTTAAGCTGAATTCACACGGAAAGATAATCGCAAAAAAGCGTTCTAAGAATACTTGTTTCACGATAATCGTTCGGTGTTAAACAGGCTGCCGATCAACCAATGCTCATTCATCGGGTCAGAGGATCTTTTGCGCAGCACAAAAGATCATCATTCTCTGCTGTGCTTATGGGCACTGAACAGTCTACTACAGATTGCTCAGTGGGCATCGTCTACTTTGGTCTGCCTATTAATACAGACAATTAAGAGACCACTAATCGGTAAAGGTCTACCGATCAGTCATATTGTGCTGGTGGTCAGTCTTTGTGCATAGACCCCTAAGGTTTGTGTGTAAAAACAGCTGAGGCTTGTACAACTTTCACCCAATCTAGGATGACAATAATGCTTGTACTGATATCCAGCTCCTGCACCATCCACAATGCAGACAAGCGCATGGAGCTGCACCCAGACCCAGTTATGTGACCTTGGCCTTAGTACTAGTATTCTCTCTATAGGGAATCCTGCCATCATGACCTCTTCATCATTTGGGAGTACTTAAAGGGGTTCAGCGTTTTAAAGCATCATATGATGCACTGCTCAAAATTACTTGGTGGAACCCGGCGGCTGATGGAGCGTTGACATCACTGCTCCATGTCTCTGTGTAGACCACAAAGCCGCCTGCACCGGATCCAGGTTGGGGCCGGTAGGCGAGTATGACAGAGTGTTTTATTTTTTACATCTTCCGTCAAATGGGCACTGGTGTGGGAGGTAGGTTATATTTATTTTGTTATTCTACATTATAGTAAAGAGGTGGCTGTCCGAGTAGTGGACAATCCCTTTAATTATGAATTAATTTTATGTCTAAATGTGTTTTATAGGATTTTTTTATTTGTAACATTTCATATTTATAATGTGTAATAAACAAATTCATTTTAAATTGTATTCCTTTTTGCCAAAAAGTGTGGTATCTGGAGAACCAGTTACTATTCCGTTAGGTACCATATTTTGTACCTATTAGAGGATAGTTGGTGAGTAGTGTTGAGCAAATTTGTTTGGCGAATGTTCAAAAATTTCAAATTCGGCACGAATATGGCACATTCGGATTCGTGATCGCAAAGGTGAGCAAATTTTCTTAAATTCGGAAAAGTGCGACGAATTTGCGTAGGGCCGCGAATACATGGCAACCACGGCGTTTTGAACAATTTTGTTAGCATAGTGCAAGTGTATGATGAGCGGTGACTTGTGCCAGGTGAGTGTGGGGGCTGTGGAAAGCTTAGAACAGGTCAGATCAGCGGCGCACTGTTTTGTTTTTCCTGTGGGCGGTAACTTTAATTGAGGAAAGCGCGGCCAGCCAATCATAGCGCAGGAAGCATCTGCACTGTCCAGACATAAGGGCTTCTGCAATTGGCTACATAAGTCACATGTCCTCTCAATATAAAAAGTGGCCATGTTCCCTCAGCGCCATTATATCCATATCACTGCTGGAGACAGACGCAGCTCAGTGTTCTCCTGTGTAATGAGAGATATTAGCTAGGTAGATAGGCGCTTGTATCGTAGTCAGATAGTGTAGATAATTCCTGGCCTATGTACCTCTGCAACCGCTGGTGCAGCACATTTTTGGTGTTCTTGTGCAAGTACTGAGATTCTGACAGAAACAGAGGGCACATGCCATACAATAGTGCTGTGCACCGCTGTTGTAGAGCTCCATATCTCAGCATACCTTGAATCTTTTTTTGCACTTGCTAATGTGATCAACCAAGCGCAGTGCACCTTTTCATTTAGTGGGGTTGAAATTGTGCTCTGCACAGTCTGCAGAGCTTCTTATTGCAGAGCACAAAATCTGTTTTTTTTTCTGTTATTGTGATATTGAAAGCTGTGTGCACTAAAGGTTTTTTTAGTGTCAGATACTAATTTAGTGGAGTTGAACTTCAGGTGGTTTCAGAGTAAAAAATACATTTTTTCTCTTGCTACGCCCAGTCCAAAAAATATTTTTCCTGTGCCAAAAGTCATACAGTGCTATAAGCCAGCTACTACGTCAGTGGCGGTCAAAGTCAGCTGGACGCAGAGCTTATGCAGAGTAACCCAAAAATATTCCTAAAGTAATACAGCAGGGGACATCTCAGTTTGAAATTGGAGAATATCTCGTAGGTTTTATCGGCCTCATGCACACTAACAGATTTCTTTTGTCTGTTAGTAACGTTATACGGCAGGCCATATCTTACCTTGTCATTTAGTGTCGCTGAAATTCAGGTGTGTGGTAAGCTATTGCATAGGAAAAAAAAATATTTTTCTTTACTTAATTGCGTGCTCCTACCACTGTATCTGACCAACATAAGTGTGAAAAAGAGAGGGCGTGGTGGAAGGGGGAATAGGCTTGGTGTTCAAGGTGTACATGGGGTACGTGGTAATGTTAATGAAAGCACTAGTGAACCAACACAAACAGGTCCTATCCAAAGACAACTGACAACTTATGTTAGTGGATGGCCTACTGCACTCCCTTCCTTTGGCAGCCGCACAGCGATAGGCCTTGTTGATAAGGCCCAGAAAGAGCAGGTGCTCCAGTGGATGGCAAGCTCTACTTCCAGTGCCCTCTCCTCTTCTTCCTCCACCTCAATATCACACGCAATACAGTCCACAGAGGTGGCACCCCAATTACCCATGCTTCCCCCCGTGTCACAACTGGCCAACTGCCCAATTGACTGTAGCGAACCACAGATGGGCGAGTCTGTAGAACTCTTCACCCATCCTACACCATGGGCATCAGAAGTGTACTCCAAACAGTCACATAGTCAAAGGGAGGAAAGCATCTACACCGATGCCCAAATTTTTTTTAGCTTGGATTCGGGGCAGGACAAAGTAGGGTCCGAGCAGGTTCCTGACCCTCGTCACCAGACGTTAACCACAGGGGAGGGAGGTCATCCCGATGAGACTCAGATACCTGAGACTCATGCGGACTGTACTGTGCTGTCAGGGCAACAAGAGGAGAGGGGTCACTCTGAGGGCGAGAAATGGGATAACACATTGGATGATGACGAGGTTGAAGATCATACTTGGTGTGAACCCAGAGTCACGCAGCCGAGTAGCTCATCTGAGGAGGTAGAGGAGGAAGACGAGGAGGTTACATTTCGCCCTACGGTGCAGACACGGAGTGATGCAAGCATGAGGAGCACTGCATCCTTAGCCACAACCGTGGCTGTGGCCTGCAGCGGTCACGGGTCTGCAGCTTGCATTGCAGGGACAGCAAGGATTGCCTAGCATGGGCCTTTTTTGTCTCTGCAAAGGATGAGCCAACTCACGTTATCAGCAAACTTTGCAATAAAAAACTCAGTAGAGGGAAAAATTGCAATAATTTGACTACTACATGCATGAACGTTCACATGCTCATACAACATTCTTTACGCTGGGAATCTTACCGCTGAAATGTGTACCAGCGCACCTCAACAACCATCAGCTGCCCCATCAAACGCATCCGCTGCGTCTCCCTCCTCCTCTGTTATTGTGCCAAGTATTGTCATGGAGGTCTCCCAACCTAGAAACTCCGGTTCTTTACCCGCTCCAGTCAGGTTGAGTGACAGCCCGTCAGCTGTAACGGAAGCGGACACGCCTGCTGTGTTTGTTTCACCGAGCACACCGCATGTTTCTCAATCCACCGTAACATCTGCACCTCACTCACGCTCTACCACCGTAACATCTACCACCTCTACTCACGCTCAAGGTGAAGAGTTGTGGGCAGCTCTCCAGGCTCAGTTTGAGCAATGGCTGTCTCCGCTGAACCTAGAGCCAGGGAAGGCCGTGTGCAATAACGGTGTGAACCTGTTAGCGACCCTAGGCTGAGGCAAGCTCGCACACGTGCCTTGCATGGCTCACGTCCTCAACCTGGTGGTACAGCAATTTCTCTGCCACTATCCTGGCCTGGATGAGCTGCTTCACAAAGTACAGAAGCTGTGTGCTCACTCCCTCCGTTCGCACCCCTCATGTCATTAACTTGCATCAATGCAGAGGTCTTTGTCCGTGTTAACAGGTTGATCTGTGATGTGCCAACGTGGTGGAATTCCACTCTGCACACGTTGCAGCGACTGTGCGAGCAGCAACGAGCTCTGACGCAGTATGTCATGACTTATAGCTTGGGACAACGCAGTACAGACTTGGGGCATATCACGTTTGCGGAGTGGGAACAAATTAAGGACCTCTGCACCCTTCTGCACGGTTTTGAAATGGCTACTAAACTGGTTAGTGCTGACGATGCCATCATCAGCATCACTATTCCATTCCGGTCATATACATGCTGGAGCAAACTTTGAATAACCTGCGGCAGAAGGTGGTGGCCCCAGAAGAAGATGAGGATGCGGAAGGGATACCAATGTCTCAAATTTCCAGACTGTCGTCACACAGGCGGATCCCAAGTGACGGTGGATTACAGCGATCGAGGGGGTTTGGTGATACCAGGCAAACTGTTAGTGAAGGTGAAAGAGCTGAGGAACTAATGGAGGAGGAAGAGGTGATGGGCGAGCAGCTGTCAAAGGATGAAGAGGATAATCATCCCCTCTCGTCTGAACGTAGTTGGCAGGAGGGGACAGAGGAAACAAGCATCAGTGTTAAGCAGCCCGCAATACAGCCTGGCTTTGGACCTCCTGGAAGAGCCCGACATATGTGTGCCTTCTTGATGCACTATCTGCAACATGATCCCCGTATAGTTAGGATTCGAAATAATGCGGACTACTGGGTTGCCACTCTGTTAGATCCACGTTATAAGAGTCAATTTTGCCAGATGCTTCCCGCCCTGGAAGGGGACCCACTTATGTTGGAGTATCGAAACAAACTTTTAAGCAACCTTAATAGAAGTTTTCCCCAAGATAACAGTGAGGTACACAGTGTGCATCACAGCTGTAGTCTTTCAACCTCCGGCACATCAGTTTATCAACGCCAAAACATTAGCTTCAGCAGCAGAGTAAGTGGCAGAAGCAATTTCTGGGAGTCCTTTCACACATTTTTTGCACCAGCACAACAGAGTACAAGTCTGACACGTGGTGAACGACTGGAGAGGATGGAGCAGGAGTATCTAGAGTTCAATATCAATACCATCAGGGAGGGTTTGGACCTTTTTACATTTTGGTCTTCAAAATGGATGAATGGCCTGAGCTCGCCTCACACGCCTTGGAGGTTTTATCATGCCCGGCAGCCAGCGTTCTCTCTGAACGTGTCTTCAGTGCTGCTAGTAGTGTCTTGACGGATAAGCGCACCCGGCTGTCCCCTGAAAGTGTAGATTGCCTAACTTTCATCAAGATGAACAAGTCATAGATCTCCAAGGACTTTTGCACCCCAAATGCAGACTGTACAGAGTAGGCGATGTTGTCGTTTTGAGTGTGCTGCATTGATCTCTTGAAATTGCAGTCTATGATATGGCTTCTATGCCTGCTCTTGCTGCTGCTGCAGGTTTTAGGCCCTAATTTTGGGAAATGTGGAGAATTCTGATTGTGTCTCCATCCATTGGGTTGGCTGTAGAGGGACAAGTTTGGGTCTGCGTTAAACTACTTGTAGTCTACTTGAGACTCCTGGTTAGGTCTCCGTCTCCTGAGTTGGCTGTACTGGAAGAGATGTGGGTCTTATTTACACTATTTCTACAGTAGTGAAATTGATGCCACTTTGCTGGCGTCTCCAACTAATTTTTTTTAAATGTGGGGAATCCTGATTGGGTCTCCATCTATTGGGTTGGCTGTAGTGGAACTGGTTTAGGCCTCCTTTGCAATACTTATACTCTAGTGAAATTGATGCCACTTCGGTGGTGTTAGGCCCACATTTAGGGCAATGTGAACACTCCTGGTTAGGTCTCCATCTCCTGGGTTGGTTGTACTGGAACAGGTGTGGGTCTTATTTACACTATTTCTACTGTAGTGAAATTAATTACACTTTGCTGGCGTCTGCCGCTAATTTTTGGAAATGTTAGGAATCCTGAATGGGTCTCCATCCATTGGGTTGACTGTAGTGGAAGAGGTTTTGGTCTCCATGCATTTCTTCAGTTATACTGTAGTGAAATTGAGCATTTGGTGCAGATATTATTCTCCCCAAATGGGTACACAAACATGATAAACTCTAAATTGATTTTCAATAAACAACCATCAGCCGCCCCATCAAACACCTCTGCTGCTGCTTCTTCCTCCTCATATGTTACCGTGCCAAATTGTGTCACACAGGTGTCCGACAGAACCAGCTGTATACCTGCTGCAGTTAGGCTGAGTGACAGCCCGTCAGCTGTAAGTGAAGCGGACATGCCTGCTGTGTTTGTTTCTCTGAGCACACCACACGTTTCTCAATCCACCATAACATCTCCACCTGCACCTCACTCATGGTCTATCAGTTTGTCCGTTTCACTGTACTCTGCCCTCTCTCAACAATGCAGCTAGCCCTCAATCCCGCTGTTGTGGTCACGTAAAAGATTGTTTCATCCTACACATGACAAAGCTAAGAGGTTGAACTCCACCATCTCCAATCTTTTGGCCACGGAAATGGTGGTCTTAGGCCCTATTTTTTTTTTAAATGTAAACACTTCCGATTGAGGCTGCATCTCCTTGGTTGGCTGTAGAGGGACAGGTATGGGTCTGCGTTAAACTAGTTGTAGTCTGATGACATTGATGCCACTTCGGTGGTGTTAGGCCCTCATTTAGGGCAATGTGAACACCCCTGGTTCGGTCTCCATCTCCTGGATTGGCTGTACTGGAAGAGGTGTGGGTCTTATTTACACTATTTCTACAGTAGTGAAATTGATGCCACTTTGCCGACGTCTGCCACTAATGTTTTTAAATGTGGGGAATCCTGATTGGGTCTCCAACTATTGGGTTGGCTGTAGTGGAACCTTCCTGTTCTGCAGTCTAAGTTGTGTAAGGTTGAATACCAGTCCTTGCTGCACTCCTGATACAGACTCTGCCTGCTGCACTCCTGATACAGACTCTGCCTGCTGCACCATCTAGTCTGTCCTACTGGGTCCAGCTGCTGCGCGTCCGTTGGTCTGTCCTGGAGTGGCACCTGGCATTCATAGGGAGCCAAGTCTAACCTCACCATCAGAGGCTCTAGTGAACAGTCTGGTGCTCGCTTAGTCACGCCCCTCCAGGCTCTCTGGGGTCCGTGGCATAGTGGTTCCACAATCCACGTCCGTGACAGTGCACCCTCGTAGGCAGGAACCTCTCTCCTGTTGTACCAGTCGGTGACCCCTTTTGACACGTAAAGCGCAACTGAATAAATGTCGGTCACAGTAATAATAATTATAGTACTTGTACTCTTGATCAATTGATGGCACTTACCTGGGGTCTACACTCAATTTGATGTGTTTTGGCAGCTTTTGGCCCTGTTTCTAGGTGTTGTCTATGCATTCTTTTTTGGTCCCCCCAATTGACTCCATGGGATTCGGAAATGTTCGGTGAACTTTTCCGAACCGAACACTGAAATGTTCGCTCATGCCTATTGGTGAGGACTCTACCTAATCTATTAATAAGGGCATGCATTATTTTGACTATTGGAATTTCTTAACCCTTTAATGACCAGGGATTTTCAGGTTTCCCTCCCCTTGTTGTAAGAGACATAACATTTATTTTTGCGCTGATATGGCCATATGAGGGCTTGTTTTTTTTGTGTGACAATTGTAGTTTTATCCAGTATCACTCAACAAAAGTCCATTCAGTTTCCTTTATTCATGGATAGGAGGCATGTTGTAGAATAGTATCCAAAGCAACCTATGGCTGTTTTGCAGATGAATACTTTTTCAAGGCCTTTGTATCTTCTGTTTGTTGCTGCATTCTGAAAAATTAGTATTTTCATTCATATGCAAATGAGGCATTAAATGCTCTGGCCATGAGAAAGCACTTACGGAGTGGCTGCCTCTCTAGGTTGATGCCCAGACCAGTACCAGCCCCTTTAGCTCGATCGATATCGCTCGGATTTCCTTGCCTGGCGTATCATGTCACACCACCGAGGGCTTGTTCACATCACAGTATTTTCAGTCCGAGTACTCTCCATGAAAAAAAAAAACGTAAAGCACTCGTGCCAATGTTGTTTAATGGGATAGTGCTGATGAGCGATTTTTTTCACTGACCAAATTTGCGTGTGGAAAAATAAAATGACTGCATGCACTAGTTTCTTCCGTAAATCGTATGAGACTTACCCATTGAAGTCTATGGGTGCACAGAAAAAAAAAATAAAAAATCATATACTCAGTATAGCATCCAATTTTTTTATGGATACATTGCAGTTCTCTAACATAGGAAACTGTAAATGGTTTTGTTAATTAGTAGCTGCTGGAAAAAAAACCTGATTGTGAATGACAAGTAAGAAAAAAATCGTCCCACTTTTCTGAATCCCCCCCCTCCACACACGCTTGTGTGAACCTATCCAAACAGTGAGCAGGAGCCAGAGGCTTGTTAAGTGATTTGGGTGTGAATGAGCACTTAACACCTAATTTACATATAAATTAAAAAACATTAAATATAAGGGTGTTGGTGGAGTTACAATTCAAAAGACTTGCATGTCCATATATGCAGATTTGAGGGGTGGGGGTTATTTGATGTTACTGACAGAGTCCCTTCAAATTATTTTATATTTTGACAGATCAGACTATTGTGGACAATACAATACCAAACATGTTTTATTTTGTTACATTATTTAATTTACTTTTAAAGAGGAAAAGGTAGGTAATTTAAACTTTTATATATTTTCTTATATTTGTTTAATTTTTACTTGGAAAAAAAAAACTGGTGCTTTTTTTTTTTTCAGCGCTGGAGTGATGCTTTAAATGTAAGCGCTCTGCATCCAGTCATATATTCACCCTCCGGCATCTTCACCATGGTTCGACACTGCTCCGTCCCCGCGGCGTCATCCTGTGACAGTAGATTCTTACTGCCCGAAAGTCAGAACCTATGTCACACGATCTTAATACAAGTCTATGCGCGCCAGAACGAGACTCTCACCTGCCGCCGCCTTCATAGTTTCCCAGCGTTGTTCTCGTTGGTCTCTGGCGAAAAGTGACCTGCCGGCAGCTCTAGTGTTTCATGAAGCAGCGTGGAGGTCACTTTTCGCCAGAGACCAACGAGAACGACGCTGGGAAACTATGAAGGCGGCAGGTGAGTATGAGACAGGGGACTAACATTTAAAGCACTTCCCAAGCAGTGCAATAATAATAATAATAATAATAAAGTGGTGCTTTAATCCCTTGGCGGACTTGAACCTGCGATAATTTGCTGGGTTATATACTGTATAATGCAATAATACTAGATAGTGAAGTAGCACAGCCTATGGCTGAGCAGTTACCGACAAATGTGTAGCAGGGGACCCAATGGGAGCCCGAGTGCTTGCACTCACAATCACATGGTTTAAAGGCTGTTGTCAGCGATTCATCGTGGCAATTGAATGGTTAAGCTGCAGCAATCAAAAAGTATGTAAAATCGCTGCAGTTACAGAGAAATGCTGGCTGTGTAATGCAGCAAGGATCCACCTGTTATGAAACAGACTCCGCTCCTTAAGCTGGCTCCATACTTTACAGAGCAACTGATGATAAAAAAATGTATGTCATAAGTCGTTAACTAGTAAATGGGGGTTTTCCTATTATTAAAGCACCACTCCAGTCTTTATTTTTATTTCATTTCATTTCTAATTTTTGCTCAAGCTTAGGGAAACTTTAGATGTAACATTTTAACCTTTTCTGGCTAGATTTCAGTTTACTACTATAGTAAATGTGGGGCATAATGTTGTGCTTGTTAATATTTGCCAACACCAAGACAGGTTGTGTTTCATTCATCTTTAATAGTGTTGAGTGAACGTGCTTGTTCTTATCCAAGTATCTTCAGCTTGCTCGGCTAATAGGTTTGCCTCCCTGCAGCTGCATGTTTCCCGGTGGTAGACAGGCAATCCCCGCATGTTTTGCAACTAACAAATAGGCAATCCTCACATGTGCTGGGTCTGTCTACCGCCGGAAAACATGCAGCTGCCGGGAGGCAAACATATTAGCCGAGCACACCGAAGATACTCACATAAGACCGAGCGTGCTCTGATAGCACGTTATCCAAGCAGGTTCACTCAACACTAATCTTTAACTAAGATAGAAAGATAAGATCCGGCACTTGCTTTTAAAAACTTCCATCTTTGCGTTTCTGACTATGCGGCCCTGAGTCATAGCAACCATGTTATGATGAAAAACTTCATTGTCAAAACCACAAAATTTACAGATACAAATCTTTTAAATGCGCCTAAAATAAAAGCAAAAGATTTATTGGAAAAGAGAGTGCTACATTTTTTCCCTTCTATCTTTGATAACCTCCGAGCATGCTGAGGCACGACAGGCTTCTATGCGCTAAAATGGCCCTGATGAGTGGGGACAGGATAGACCCTTATAAAATTGTGGGTATCCTTGTTCAACGCTCATGGAGTTTAGATCTACAATAATTGAGAGCTGTTGTAATATTACCTCCATAAAACAAAGCATTCCCCTCTACACTGTGTAACTTAAGAATCACTCCAGGAATCTTATAATTCTTTAAACTTTACATGATGCAGAGAACGTATGAGACATCGTATCGATACAAAACACAGAACCAGCGCTGTACGGCACCAAATGAAGAGGACACATTGGTTATTAACTGCAGATTTATTGGTGGAAAGGCACAAATGTAATCACTGGTGTTAAAGCATTTTCTCTTACACCTATTCAGAAGAAACACAGTATTGTTTGGTGGGAACCAATAAACTCAAGTCATATCGGTCACCTGAGGAAGCCGCTTGGATTCGTTTCATTGATGAAGCGTATGATTTCTGAAAGTATTAAACTTATAAATATGGAGGCCTCCATGGCGTAAAAAAGGTGAGAGATATACTTTAAAGTCCCGGTATCTGAAATGTGAAGACAAAAGATGATACCACCAATCTGTAGTGTGTCAACATTCGGTTAAAAAGCAGTAGATGAGTAAAGGGTTAAGAGAAACAGAACCGAATAAAACCAGGTCTCAATAGCAATACAATGTTCTGAAGTGGGGGACATGGCAGTGTACTGGAGGAGCTTTAGTTCACTAGCCTAATATCAAGAGGCTAAACAAAATATACAAGGAATACCAAAGCGAACACAAACTGTATAAAAAAAGTAAAAATAAAAATCACGTTGGTCAAAGCATCAGTGGTGAAGAATGGCCACTCATGAAAGCTTTTGTACAACTGCATTTAGACAAATGTTATGACTTGGTCTGTTCATGGCGGTCACACATTACAGAAGCCAACACACATACTAACGCTTATACCTCTTAAGACCTTGAGTGCGGATAGCACCTGCTAATAATGACCTCGAAGACGCCCTGTCAGCTCTTCTGATGTGTTTTATACCAAACATCTTATTTCCCACCAAATAACTCTAAAGCCTCTTTTCTCAGAATTATGCATTCAGCGGTTCCTCTGTTCTTCCTCCTGGAAGAATAAACTTGACATTTGAGCATTTTCCATTCCACTTACCAATATTTTTTCCTTACACTGTCAACAATCAGAACTAAAGGAATGGTAATACATAAAGTAGTAATATATGTCTACAAAGAATAACAGAGGAACAGCACAACACAGAAATCTAAGAGACACTACCAGATTGTAATATAATGGGAAATGCAAGAATTTACTAAAACAGACATGTCACTGGGAGTGGACAAGTTCTTTTTATGTGTTTTTTCAGGCTTATTACATAGATGACAACATTAGGAAAGGTCATCAATATGAGATCCTGGGGTTACTATGTCCAGTACCCACACTGTTTGCCGAATTCAGCTCTGGTCAGATGCAAACAATGAAAGACGTTGAACAGCACAGCTCAGTTCACTTTGTAGTGGCTGTCCCGGGAACTGCAGCTCCGTTACTTTTCATTACAACAGCAGAAGAGCTGCAGTACCCAAAACGGCCACTACACAGGGAACAGCGCTGCACTGTTCACGCCTGGGAGCTGCTGGAGCTGAATACAGCTGATCAGTGAGGGTGCCGCTGATAATGAGGACCTTTCATAAAGAGATCATCTATATAGTAACCCTGAAAAATCCCTTTAGGTCTATGCATGAAAGGGGTGCAGTATACTGTAGTGCATAGGTCTTCTGGAAAATAAGAGCTGCAGTCCTATTTCGCCTCCCTTTCTCCTGCACACAGACCACACCGGTCCTCATGAATGGGGAGAATGACTTCTCCGCTGTACAGATGAGCCCCATAAGCTGCACAGTGTGAACACGTAAACCTCTCTGTAATAGGTAGAGACGATGTATCTATGCAGTAACGTTAGCTGTCGAGCCAAAGAGTCTATGAATGTGAACAGAAAACATGAGAAAATAAATGGTGAAAGAGAAACGTGTGAGCAAATTAGGATTCCTCTTCATATAACAAACGTTAGTTAAGGTGCCCTACACAATATATATATATTGCACATCTTAGTATTTCTTACATTTACAAAACATGTGTTTTTTTTTTTCAATGGACATTTCCTCTAAAAGACAGTGACAAGGGTTTGTCCTGCTCAAGTCCTATAAAGTCCACTCATTTACATATGGCTTTGGGTTTCTCTGGTACACAATACATTGACATTGTAAGGCTTTTCTGTTGTACAATATATCTTTTAGTAGAATAAAAGCTATAAAATCTGCTTATAACATTTTACCTGAAATTAAGATTGCATAAATAAGTATTTTCTTTTAATTAGTGCAGACATATGTTTATGTTATGAAATCTGTGTTTGAAACCAATCCATAGCCAGGTATGTCTGCAGAATGGAAAGGCCTCTCTGGCGTTAGAGGAAGAGACTAAGAATGTTCTATCCTCCTCTTACTCAGATATGTATGGAGGCGAGGGACCACCATTTTAATGGGAAAGCCCCTTAGGCCTACCGCACAGGATGCATAAAGATAGCAGAGGAGGGGAAGGGGTGCAATTGTGCAAAAGCAAGTTAAAAAATAAAATAAAATATTTGACTTTCACAAATATATAAAATGATTTCTTTCCTTATTTTAAGCAGCGCAGGTCTTTGGTAACTATAAAATATAAAAAGCAGGTATCGTTCAACAAGAGGGGGAAATGGGTGCAAGTGAAACTGTCAGTTTGGTTGTAGTCCAGATTCCTATTGAATTCCTAATTTTCATCATCGAGAATTCAGCCGTGGGGCAACCTTTAATGTAAAAAGACAAGAATGTTTACACTTATATTAGGAATAAACTCAACTTATTGTTCAGGATATTTCTAATGTACAGACAGACAAGAGAGATCATCTTTGCAGACGTGATGGACCTAATTTTTATATCAGCCATCTGAATCCGGCTTTGAGACCCCCATACACAATAGAGAACTGTTGGCTGAACAATTGTTCGGTCGATCGCTTCTATACATGGTTATATTTTTTTGGAACCTACATGTATTAACCAGTTTTAAACTTTCTAATATCAGGAGCTGGAAGCAACTTTTCCTCCTTCCTATGAATTTCACGTTTGGTCAGAATGGATATCCATGCTCCTGGATTAAGAGAGCCGCATCGGGTGAGCGGCCATGCGCTCTTTTTCTGCCATCCTCTATGAGAGGGCCGCTGGCAGATTCCTATGGCGGCAGCTTACCTCCCAAAAAACAATGACAGGCTGCAGAAATTCAGCAGACCGAATCCTTCTCTGTTGGGGAAGAATTGGGAGGCCCCATACAGAAACTGTCGGCCGATCGCACGGTTCTAGGTGAGTTGGCACTACTTTAGCCTTACTGGGGCCTTTAGGCTTCCAAAATCACTGATATGTGAAATAAGACCTAAGTGAGACTGCATGTGGATCCTACTGAAAACTGCGGGGTACACTGGCAAAAAAACAACAACTCGTGTCTAGTGACAGCACAGTTACTAATTGTTAGATTAGGCTGTACTAACAATAGTATTAATGGTGTAATGTTTTTAGCAGTTGTCGGAGTCCTTACCACAGACAAGTGTCCATTTTTGGCTTTAGCGATCAGCAATTCTGAGCCTGGTGTAAAGTCGATGATGCCTTCTTTACCCTGACCCACAGTAAACTTGATGCTGAGGAAAAACAGTAATAATATAATGAGATGACTGTGTGACCTCTGATCCTGTATGAACCGCACTTGTACCCTGGTTATTTTGTTTCTAAGATCTTATGTCCCTAGAGTGTGTAAAGTTGGATGTAAAAAAAAAAAAAATGATTTAGGAATCCAAAAGGGCATTAAAGGATTTATCTGGCGCAGCCCAGTACTGCTCACTTCTGCGTCGGAAGTGAGCAGAGCTAAAGCTGTTGCGACTCACACACCTGCAGAGACACAGCATGATGGGCAGGTATCGCACACATGTCATATTATAATGAATGACCTCATTGGCAACCACTCGCCTCCTGGTGTGGAAGTAAGTGGGGCCAAACAACCTGTTTAAGGCCAGTGCATTAAGGTTCTGTTGTATATATTGCCAGTCTACTACTAGTAGTTAGGAAAACATCTGACTTCACATCGTCAAACTCTGTTTAAAGGGGCTGTCCACTACTGGACCACCACACTTCAATGACCATAATGTGCCTAGTAAAATAAAAAAAAAATAAAAAAGCATATTTACCTCCCGTCTCAGACCCCACCCCCACCCCTATGAGTGCTGCATCAACCCGGCCTTCTCATGACATTTGATCGGTGACCACTGATGGAAGCATCCTTTGCACTACAGTCAGATGGAACAGGTTATACACACGTGATCAAAATTGTTGGTACCCCTCGTTTAATGAAAGAAAAACCCACAATGGTCACAGAAATAACTTAAATCTGACAAAAGTAATAATAAATGTAAAATCTATGAAAATGAACAAATGAAAGTCAGACATTGCTTTTCAACCCTGCTTCCACAGAATTTAAAAAAAAATTAAACTCATGAAATAGACCTGGACAGAAATGATGTAAGTCTTCTTAACTTATATTTTGTTGAACAACCTTTTGAGGTAATCACTGCAATCAAACCATTCCTGTAACTGTCAATGAGACTTCTGCACCTCTCGACAGGTATTTTGGCCCACTCCTCATGAGCAAACTGCTCCAGTTGTCTCGTGTTTGAAGGTTGCCTTTTCCAGACGGCATGTTTCAGCTCTTTCCAAAGATGCTCAATAGGATTTAGGTCAGGGCTCATAGAAGGCAACTTCAGAATAGTCAAATGTTTTCCTCTTAGCCATTCTTGGGTGTTTTTAGCTGTGTGTTTTGGGTCATTATCCTGTTGCAAGACCAATGACCTGCGACTGAGACCAAGCTTTCTGACACTGGGCAGCATATTTCTCTCTAGAATCCCTTGATAGTCTTGAGATTTCATTGTACCCTGCACAGATTCAAGACACCCTGTGCCAGATGCAGCAAAGCAGCCCCAGAACATAACAGAGCCTCCTCCATGTTTCACAGTAGGGACCGTGATCTTTTCTTGATATGCTTCATTTTTCCGTCTGTGAACATAGAGCTGATGTGCCTTGCTAAAAACTTCAATTTTTGTCTCATCTGTCCATAGGACATTCTCCCAGAAGCTTTGTGGCTTGTCAACATGCAGTTTGGCAAATTCCAGTCTGGCTTTTTTATGATTTTTTTTCAACAATGGTGTTCTCCTTGGTCGTCTCCGATGAAGTCCACTTTGGATCAAACAACAACAGATGGTGTGATCTGACACTGATGTTCCTTGAGCTTGAAGTTCACCTTTAATCTCTTTAGAATTTTTCCTGTGCTCTTTTGTTACCATTCGTATTATCCCTCTCTTTGATTTGTCATCAATTTATCTTCTGTGGCCACGTCCACGGAGGTTGGCTACAGTCCCATGGATCTTAGATTTCTGAATATGTGCAACTGTAGTCACAGGAACATCAAGCTGCTTGAAGATGGTCTTATAACCTTTACCATGCTTGTTTATAATTTTCTTTCTAATCTCCTGAGACAACGCTTTCCTTTGCTTCCTCTGGTCCATGTGGAGTGTGGTACACAACATGTCACCAAACAGGACAGTGAGTATCTGTAGCCCTATATACAGGCACACTGACTGATTACGAGATTGTAGACACCTGCGATGCTAATTAGTGGACACAACTTGATTTAAAATGTCCCTTTTGTCACATTATTTTCAGGGGTACCATCATTTCTGTCCAGGCCTATTTCATGAGTTAAATTTTTTTTTAAATTCTGTGGAAGCAGGGTTGAAAAGCAATGTCTGACTTTCATTTGTTCATTTTCATAGATTTTTAATTTATTATTACTTTTGGGGTTTTTCTTTCATTAAACGAGAGGTATCAACAATTTTGACCACGTGTGTAGATCTCACGTGACAAACAAGATCACGAGATCACCTGGCGACGAGCGCTCAGGGTGGTGACAATCTGGGATGTTATATTAGGGACAATGAAAAAGAGATGTCCACTAATATTTATATTATATTAATCCTATTAATATTATGAAAAAATAAAATAGTGGCGCCAAGTCTTTGTAAAAAGTTCTACTGTGGAATAGGACAAAACTTATACTATACCATTCAGTAGTAGAAACATCATGCTGGACGTAATAAAACAAAAAATTCAGGCTTCCCAATCAAAATGTTGCAACTATTAAAAGGATTGTCCAGAGAAGAGAAGTTATCACCTATCCATGGGATAGGTGATAACAGATTGGTAGAGGTCTGACCACTGGAACCGCTCTGCTAGGCAGAAAAGTGAACTTTTATCCCCGTTCTCTCCATTTAGAGCAGCACTGCACATGCCCGATGGCCACTGCTATGGGGCTGACTGGTGCTGCACTCAGATTCTCTCAAAAGAGAATGAATGGAGTGGCAGGTGATCACTTATCTTCACAGGACAACCCATATAAAGGCCGACAATAAAATGATCAGTAGCACATTGTCCTGTGTAAACAGGAGATGTGCTGCCATAAATGCCATTAAATGTGTACAGAACGTGTATTAACGATCATTCTGTCAGCATGCAATCCTTGTCCGTCTGTCTGTACAGGCCAGTAAACTATTGCCACACGGCTTGTATATAGCAAATTAGCAGACAGTTAATGGCAGCGACATGCAAATGGGCAATGTTAAGGGCGTGTCATTATGGACAAATGGACACATTCCTCCTGATCCAGCAGAATCAGAGTTTGTCAGTCTGTGCTTAGTTTTTCACTGATCTATTGACTTTGGGCCTATGGAAACTTGCCATTCAGACCAAAGTAATGCAGGCTGCGATTGTCTCTGCATCAACTGATGGTCTGTGAGGAAAATTACACATGTGTACTGGCCCAATGACTAATGACCAGTGCGAGTGCTGCCTGATCTACACTTGGACAACACTTACATTGTGAACACTGTTCGTTCATATAGTGTTTGTGTGAATACAGCCTTAGGGCCTATCATGTTTGGAGTGTAGATCAAGAAGCATTTGCACTGAACACTGAACTATTAGGGTCAATGGACTAACTCACAAGCAATTTTTTGCAATGATCGTTGGGCTGTGCTGAGAAAATTGCAGAATACAGTACATTAGTCTAAGTCTCAGTCTCTAAGTCAATGGGTCAATTAAAAACTAAGCACACAACTTGTTCAACTCGGAAGGATAATAAAACAACAATGTACATTTTACTCAAGAATATACCTATAAAGAGAAAAATCAGAGAAAATGAAAATTTTGCAGTGGTCTCTTAATTTTTGCCAGAGCTGTATGTGCAGACACAATGTCATCAGCATCGCTCTCCTCGCCATGATAGGGCGCTGTAATGGACAGCCCCTTGTGAGACTGGATTCTAGTATAGTGGGAGCAGTGAAGCCAAATTCTATGCTTACAGTACAGTGTGGCTTCTACGGTGTTGCTTTAAAGATGCTGGTTAACAGGCATGTGGTTTTGAAGTAATCCAAAGATTTACCTGCATAACCATGCAGTCATTATCGATCTGATGGCCGCATTGATTTGCAGTAACATGGCATGTCAGCATAGTTTCTCTTGCTTCACACTCCCAATTGGGCTGCTACATCAGTCATATGAGGATACAAATAAATCTGCTCTTCATGCATGCGACACACATACCTGCCCTGGTTAATGTTGATATTGTTGTATTTTTCTGCTACTATGGCAAGTTTTGTGATTGTCTCAATCACGTGATCGCTCTGCAGCACCACATCTCCCTGGAGACAAAAGAACAAATTATAAAACATATTTCACAACTTCTTATGTGGAAATAGACAGAAACCTGTCAAAATAGACAATCTAAATAGACATTTAGTTTATATACCAAATGGCTAAAAAAGTTCCCTTGGGGCTTCAAAATCCTAAAGGAGGAATTTTCCCATCTTCTAGGCATGAATAGTAGGATTTATTATGCGGTGGTCCATTCTCTGGGACCACCACCAATTCTAAGGCTGTGTGCCCACGATGCGTTTTTGGTGCGTTTTTTGGTGCGTATTTGCAGCGCGTACATGCTCCAGAAACGCATTGCATACCTTATCCCATGACTTCCTATGACATTCTGCAAGTTCTGTGCACATGGTCAGGATTTTTTCTGTGCAGAGAAAATACGGACATGACCAATTCTTGTGCGTTTCTGCATGCGTATTTGCCTATACAATGCATTGGAAAAACGCATGGCAAATAAGCATGCAAATACGCGTCAAATACGCATGTAAAAACGCATGCGTTTTTCTGCCAAGGAGATGCAGAAATGCTCAGGAAAATTTCTGCTTCATTTCTGCATTGTGGGCACTAAGCCTAAGAATTAAGGGGCTGATGCCGCACTGCTGCCCCCTGTAGTTTAGCCTGCACAGCAGCACGAATGGCCACCGAGCTGTGTCCAAAGCTTTGATTGGGAGAGATAGCGCTGCATGCACTTCTATTACTCTCATCAGAAACTACAAAATTTGAGATGGAGGATCTTAAAGGGAACCTGTCACCAGATGTTTTCCTATATAAACTATAACCAGCAACTTTCAGTCGTCTGAAAATCTGCAACTTCATCATAAAAGCCCATCTGCCCCACATACTTAAGAAAATGCCTTTTATAATTGTTCTGCGCCATATGCTAATCCGTGCCATCCGGTCTGACTGGCGTTCCTGGACTGTGCTTGGCACATCCTTGGTTCCCACAATCGCCATCTCTCCTGCCTCCATTGACATGGCCGACGTCATATCCACAGCCTATTGCGCCTACGCAGCTCCTGTTACCAGTGGAGGTGCAAGAGCTGAACACATTCTGTGGATGATGAAGGAAACGTCAGCCACGTCAATCAAAGCAGCAGAGACGTGGAATGCGGGGACAGAGGAGGAGTCGAGAGATGCCCATTAGACATTTATAAAAGGTATTTTCTTAGATATGTGGGGCAGCTGGGCTATGAACAGGTTCCAGGAGTACTTTTAAGGTGGTGGTTACAGTTTATATAGGGAAAACCTAGTGACAAGATCCCTTTAACAGTCTAAGGTATGAACAACCCTAAGTGGGAACAGTATTTTAAAGCAAAGAGCTGAGACACCTTGTAGTAAAATATAGATTATAAATTTGTATAGCCAAAAGAAAGACACAGTATGAATACATAATAAATGGAACGTCAGCTACCTTTTGCTTGTTGTCTTCACATTTTACATGGAGAACAAAGAGGTTGTCACTCAGACTGCTGACAGAGATTCCTGAAATAAAAATGTATAGATATCAGCGTCATCTCTTCCGACCATTGTCATAAAGCCGCAGCATGTCCGTGGTGATAGGAATGGCGCTCAACAGTAACGCTGCAGGAACATTTACAGCGTGTGTAAAACTAGAAGAAATATAGTGCGTGTCGTTCTAGGTCTGTGGTGACAACACAGGCAGCGCTGCATCCTGGAGTATTAAGGAAAAGCACGGCACAAGAAAACACAAACAAAGAATATAGATGCACAGCAAAATGAGGTAAGAGATAGGGCGCTACCACTGTAAAGGATCGATTAGCATAACAAAGAGAAGAAAGCAATACAGAGACAGATGCACACCTACAAAATAATAAAAGCTTAAACAATTAAAACCATGGTCTCCCCATCAACAAAGTATCATAAACCAATATACATATATGAAATATACAATAAATATGCATATACAGGCACTATTGGATCCCTCAGAAATACGTTCATCAATAAATACAATCAGGTGTGAATCTGTATAGTAATAACAACCTCACAGTATAAATGTAATATACCCAAGTCAACTAGACGTCCAAAACACAAGACATATAACCAGACAAGACCATTGGCACAAATCCAACAAACCTGATCACAAGTAGGTTATGTGATAAGGAATCATAAATAAGAAAAAAAGGAATGCATGTAAAGTGAGAAAGACAATAGTATATATCACAGCTAAAGAAAAGTAAATATAGACATAAATAGAAGGCACTAGACATTAAAGGGAACCTGTCACGTCATTTCAAAGCATCTAAACTGTCCCCAGTGCATTGCTAGAGATGCAATGTGCATCACTAACATGTTATTTTCATTAAAAACGGAGCTCTAATCATGTCCCAAGAGCACTTTAGTTATATCATACCTGCTTGTTTAGTCATAGGCTTGTGCTTAATTTTCATTCAGTGTCATGGGCGTCACCGCCCACTCAGTTTGATTGTCCTGGAAGTGCCGATGTCACTCGAAACCAATGTAAACTCTCACACTTGCGCAGTGTTGAGATCGGGCAGCTGCGCTTGCGCCCTGTGCAGCTTGGAGCTGAGCTTGCACAGTGTCAATCGGGAAGCCGCGCATGCGCAGTGATGAGCAGCTCCCCACCTGACACCGTGCAAGCGCAGCTCCAAGCTGCACAGGGCGCAAGCGCAGCTGCCCGATCTCAGCACTGCACAAGAGCGACTTCACACTCCACAAGCGTGGGATTTTACAACGATTTCGAGTGACGTCGGCGCTTCCAGGTCAATCAGTCAAATTGAGTGGGCAGTGACGCCCATGACTGAACGAAAATTAAGCACACCCCTATGACTAAACAAGCAGGTACGATCTAACTTTATAGAGTGTTTTTGGGACATGATTAGAGTGCTGTTTTAAATGAAAATAACGTGTTAGTGATGCACACTGCATCACTAACAACGCACTGGGGACAATTTAGATGCTTGAAATAACGCGACAGGTTCCCTTTAAAGCCCAAACATAGCATATGTATATGGAGGCAGTTGGAGCATATCAAGTGAGGGGTAAGACGGACAAAAGTTGGTATAAGAACCGCATCTAGAAGGCAAATCATGGGGGAAGCCTGTTGTAAAATGATAGTAGGTTAGAGTTGGAAGCGACCTCCAGGGTCATAGTGTCCAACGATGTCCTACTCAATGCAGGATTTACTAAACCATCTCAGACAGATCCTGTCCAACCTCTGTTTGAAGACTTCCATTGAAGGAGAACTCACAACCTCTCATGGCCGCCTGTTCCACTCATTGATCACCCTCACTGTCAAAAAGTTTTTTCTAATATCTAATCTGCATCTTCTCCATTTCAGTTTCATTCCATTGCGTCTCATGTTTCCATGTGTATATGAGAATAAGGATGATCCCTCTACACTGTGACAGCCCTTCAGATATTTGTAGACATCTGTTAAGTCTCCTCTTAGCCTTATTTTTTGCAAGCTAAACATTCCCAGATCCTTTAACCTTCCTTGTACGACAGTTTGCAGTCTGCAACCTGGAAAGCCAGCTGAAGGAGTTAATAAGAAAAGACCCCGCACATATTGCTGCAAGGAAGAGCAGCTTCCTAAAAGGAAAGAATAAGAGGAGGAGAAAAAGCTGTTCAATAAATAGCAAATCATAATTACAAAATTAAATACTGGTGTTTAGCAGCGGCACAATGATGGAGGTTTTGGGACAGAAACTGAGTGGAGATGGGGAAATTCTTGGAGTTTCTACTCCAACAACTAAGCAAAAAAAGACTTCCAGAAAATCTTTTTAGTCAGTCAAACAGGAGGAGGCAGTGCTGGGCGGGGAATAGAGCTGGAGTGACAGAGGATTCAGATCTACAAATAGATCTTTAGCCTCAATGGCATATCAATTCAAACACCATTTTCTCAGTAAAGGAGGAATAGACTGGCCATGTAGAGGTATTGCTGGTCTTGTCTTTTGAAAGAACTACATACACATATAAATAGTTTGGTGGGTGAAATCCTGCTGACAGATCCCCTTTAAAATACTCCTGATATGACCCGGAATATATGAAGATGACATAAAATGTTACAAGCTACAAAAAAGGAAAGGGGAAACTTTTCATATTGTGGATATCGTGACTTTTTCTAAAATAGAGAAAAGTATCAACGTATAAATTGTTGGGGCGTTTTCAGCTTGGGAAACACAGCAAATGGAAGCAAAAAGCTAATTCTAACAACAAAAACATTGCCAAAAACAGTTTTTTTTTGTTTTTTTTTTAATAGTTTCTAAATAGGACAATTCTTCCTAAAAAACAAAAAATTTAAAAAACTGCATAAGCGCTCTTATTTGGCAGCCTAATGGCTCATCCTTTTAGCTCTGGGGTCCAGGTTTCCACCAATGGCATAGAGATTATATATCCTCCTCATTTCTACAGTTTCCTTCCACATTCCATAAATTAATACTTCTTAGACTTTCTGTAAATAATCCAACTGAAGAATGCCAGACTGGATCCTGAAATGAATTATTTGTAAGGCCGACATTCACGTTCCGAGTACGGACTGCGATGTCTGGAGATTACCGTACATACTCGACCTGTGAATGTTGGTCGTGTGAAACTGGCCTTAAAAGTAACAAATTATCATAAATTCTAACCAATAAATTCACTCAAAATTAGTCCTGAAGCCAAAATCTTAGTCACTAATTGAACACAAAGTGTGGTGAGTGGGAACAGCGACAGCTTCACAATGGCTAAAAACCAACAATAAGACAGAACAGTCTGTCTCATAAAAGCCCTTTACCTTTGAAGAAGCCAAAAATGAAATGTTTCGTGATTAGAAACAATAACCAACTGGCTCATTATGATCCAGTCTCATCCGAGGCGAGATAATTAATACAGGAGAATATATTGCTCCAGATTTAGAGAGGAGACGTTCACACAAAAAGGACAAATCACTGGTCCTCATAATACGTCAACTAATGAGCCAAACCTCCCAGACAGAGGTGGGCCAATTCCAATTAATAAAGTACAATTACCTAGAAGACTAATTAACAACAGAGGAATAAAAGCGTGATTTATAACATTACATTATGCAACCAAAATGATCACTGTCTGAGAAATTAACAAATGGCAATGGTGGCTCTGACCTTGGGCCACGTAACAATGTGCTGCGATTTCCATGCGTGTAGTGCAGGTCTATAGAAAACCGCATCCATAGGCAGCAGAAAACGAGCACAGACATTAGAGGGGCTGACCTCTGTCACCAATCTGCTGCCTGCAGGCTGAGTTATGCGTTACAAAAAAAAAATAAATATTGAACTTTACTTACCCTCCCCAGGTCCCACGCTGTATCTTCACCGCTGCCTAGGTCTCTCTTACTTTTATTCAGCAATGACATTGCATCGACAGCACTGCAGTCAATCATTAAGTTCACCAGCTCGTGCAGTCTACATTGGCAGAGCTGATGAGCTCAGAGATTGGCTGCAGTGCTGTTGACATTACATCACTGCTGCAGGCAAACGACAGACAACGGGGCAGCATTGAAGGTACAGCGCCAGATCTGGGGTGAGTAAGTAAAGCTCAGATTATTTAAAACCTAACCGAGCCTGAGGGCAGAGAATTGGTGAAACGGATGACCTTTTAAAAAAAAAATGCTGAGGATTTAAAAATGCACAACTTTCTCTTATCCGACAGGCTTCACCTATGACATAAACAAGTAAAATCAAAAATAATCATGATAGCTCAGATGGATTTACACCTGGTATGACTAATATTCAAAA
The DNA here is from genome assembly GCF_046119375.1 of Phyllobates terribilis. Lineage (NCBI taxonomy): Eukaryota > Metazoa > Chordata > Amphibia > Anura > Dendrobatidae > Phyllobates > Phyllobates terribilis. Next base: position 827,046,640 of record NW_027362762.1, on the reverse strand, counting down.
TGACAATATAGTCTACGATTTATTTTTCTTTAATCAAGTGAAAGGCAATAGAGGCCATAAAATGGCAAGTGGGCCTATGCAGTTTGATCAAAATTAAAGAATTTGAAAATTTCCATTTAATACTAATGCCAACTTATCTCTAAAGTGTGCATTAAAACAATAAAAGAGAAAAAGGAAAAAGGGAATTAAAGGATCTTTCTAAGCATATAAAATGAATACCAGACAATATAAAATACATCAATAACTAAATATTAAATCCTTTGCTTTATGGTTATTTTACATTCCCCTGTGGCAGCTCTCCAGGTCCCCCTGCGGCTCCTTTGTACACTTGCTTGCATTATTGCGCACCGTCTATAGGGATGACACCTGCTTTGAGCACCGGGGGCAATCATCGTCTGCTACTTTTATGAGTCAGTCTCAGACAGTGGACAATATTGGATGACAGCAATGCTGGCAGGAGCGGCGTTGGCCATGTTGAGCTGTGGCAGGGGAAGAAAGCGTATGTATCTAGATAAGCAAATTGAGAACTCCTATTATATGATTTGGCCGTGTCACATTGACTACATGTAGGAATTCCTATTGAAAGGAGGTTATCCAAGTTTTCTGAAAGACATTTTAACTGTACAATGATAAGTTATAAAACTTCCAAATATACTTTGTGTTATAACGTTTTCTTGTATCAAGAAAGGTTTTCTAACTCCGGAAGTAAACAAGAATGTATTCATTCAGCGATTGCAAACAAAGATCTTAAAACTAGTGATGAGCGCAAGTGCTCGTTTAGAGTTTGCCTGGGGTGCTTGGGTATGCACAGAGTATCGCGGGTGCTTGAGTGACATGTTCGAGTCCCTGGGCTCACATGTTTCGCGGCTGTTAGACAGCCACAAAACATGTGGGGATTGACTGTGTTTGTCAGGCATCCCCGCATGTTTTGTGGCTGTCTAACAGCCGCGAAGATTCGAACATGTCACTCGCGATACTCAGTGCAAACCCGAGCACCCCAGGCAAACTCCAGTAACGGGCACTCATCACTACTTAAAATGAAAAGACATTAAAGCAAAGAACAAGCATTAAATAAAATATAACCCCTCCCATGAAAAACAAGCAGCGTTTAACAAAAGACATAACAGAGGTGATATTCTCAAGTAATGGAAAGAGTCAAACCTGTCAGATTGGCATAATCGATCCTCTGCTTTAGTTTGGCTTCTTCCACAAGGTAAGCAGCATTCTGACCGAGCAGAAGTTGTCTCCTCCGCTGCTTGTATCCCTTTCGGTCATACTTGACCACAGGTACTGCATACTGTAAATTTATATATGTGTTCTGGTCAGTGCTATAATAGCAGATCCATATCTTCAAAAAGACAAAACTGGGGCACAAGGGAACCTGCAGGGAACCTTCTCACATTTTGGCCAAGTGGAAGAAATGGTTTGTCAAAAATTGAATGCTGCAACCAATCAGTGGCTACTGATTAGCTGCAGTGCTCACATGATTTTCCCTCAGATGATGCAGAGAATGCAACGCTGACTCTGGAGGAGAGGTCCAGGAGGAGGTATTAATTTTTTTTTCTCACCTCCATGGATATAAGGGGTTGTCTAGTAGACAGTCAAGTCTACATCATATTACAAGGAGGGGTTTAAGAAATGCTGTCGTTGTGTAAGGAATGCCAAATAAATTGCAAAATATATTTAATGAATCAACATAAAGGGGCCAATTCATTAATGGCATTTTGTACACTATTCTTAATGAAAGAATCAATGGAGTAAGATGTGCCTAATTCATTAAGAGCTGCATCTTACAACTAGCATGCGCTGCCGCTAGAAATGGTTCTCCAGTCAAGTACTAGAGTATGTTTCTGGAGCAATTTATGCCACTAAACGGCCACGACCCAGCTCTGCCTACTTAGGTGAAGTGGGCCAGGACTTGGGTAAAAGCGACAAAAGTTTGGAAACACTTTGTGCATCTTTGAGTTGAGCAAAAACTTTGTGACAGAATACTGGCATGAACACTTTGATGAATTTGGCCTTAAGATGTAATGAATGAATGAAGAGAAACTAATTTGGCTTTTGCAGCACTAAACAGAAAATAGAAACCATTTGACAAAACCCAAAATTAGAATACTTTAAATACCGTTAATCCCTGGTTTTCTAATTGTTGAAGTATCTTAGTGTTAATTTCATCATTGCCTGAAAAGAAGAAAAAGAAAAAAAAAATGGCGGACTTCAGAAATTTTTGAACAATTTTGGTAGTAATAACTGGTCATTTCTCCTCTTTGCTGAGCTACGGCCTCACTCAGATATTTGTTTTCTTCTCATGTGAAAAAATGACCAATTTTCATCAATGCATTAGATCAGATTTTTATCAGTGTATTGTCCGATTTTACATTTTTGTCAGTGATTTTCTTGTATGTAAATATAGAAAAAACAAAAACCGGGAAAACTTCTTTTACCCATTACAATGTTAAAATGGATAGCACGTGGGTGACAATGTATGCTGTCCATAATTTTCACAGATCCATAGACTTGTATGGGTAGTTTTGATCCATAACTCAGATCACAGACGGACATGCCTCTGTCACTTTTTCCCCAGACACACAATCCCTCAAAATAACAAGGACATTTGAACAGCCCCATAGACTATAAAGGTTCCCATATGGAAAAGAAACATGGCTACACCACATACATGAAGAATGTATGTCTACATGAGGCCTAAAACAGTTTGTTAGTGGCTCTTTGTTCTCCATGACCATATACAAACGTGCTAGTCCATCAGGTGAAATAATTCTTTGTGCATCACAATAGATCATCGTTCTTGGCGGTGCATTGTCCGGTGTAATCAGGATTCGCACTGACGGGAACCATGTCAGCCTAAGTGCACTGAGTGATCTAGTATAGTTTACTTTGGTCTGCCCGTGTAAACAGGTTAACAAGTGCCGATCGGTAAAGGTTTACCGATCAGAGGTTATATTGTGCTGCTGGTCGGTCCATGTAAAAATATGATGTATTTAAAGGGGCTGTCAAGGATTAGAAAACCTGGTCTGCTTTGTTTTATGAACCCCAGCACACTGGTCTATGGATTGTGCCAGGTAGTGCAGCTGAGCTTCGTCAAAGTAAAGAGGACTAAGCTGCAAGTACAGATTGCTCAGTGCACATTGTTTACTTGTCTGCCTGTGTAAACAGGCATTTTAACGACCGCCGGTGGGTAAAAGTTTATTGAACGGTGGTTGTATCATGCCGCCAGTCAGTCCATGCAACGGACCTTTAGGCTCTGTTCACATTATAATTATGGTCACTGTTATTGAAGCTATATGAAGCCTTCAGGATTTTAACAAATCCCATTAAATTAAAATGGGTCATGTCTCTCCCTCTCTATATCCACCTCCCGTTCTTTATACAAACAAATCATACAGCAAATGGCAGATGCGATAATGAGGATTCAGTAAAGGAGAATTACAGACAGCCTAAAAAAAAAAACAAAAAAAAAAACTAGTGACTGCAATAAGATTGTGAAAATCTGAACACAGTCAGTCATATTTGCTCACAGAAGTGTAACCCACAGACACATCCAGGAAGGGCGCGGCAGGCACTGGCATCGCTCTAGGAGATCCTATTCTGCACATATAAATCACTCACCGAGTCGAGTGTTTATGAATAGTCGTGGAACGCTCTGTGGATAATTGTCTTTTTTGTCCTTGAATATTTCACTTGCAACAACTTTCTGTTCAAGCTGAGGAAAAAGGAAACAATGCTCACATTTACACACGTTTATCTATACATTTTGGTGGATGTTAAAAGGCGTGTTGTCTCAAAGAACATTTCTGAAAAATATTGCATCATGGTAAAAGGACGACTACGTTTGAAGGAGACAATGCGAACTCTTGTGTTGTTTTCAATATGAGAACATGCGGGTGGCGCTGCACTGTGACTGACAGCGGTTTTCAGGATCTGTCCTGATCAATCTCATATTTAGAAATGACTCCAGCATTGTACAGCATCAGCTTCACATATACACGATACATAAGATGATGTGGGGGCTGTAGGTTGCGTGCTTCATTCATTTATTGGGAATCTGCATGGGGCTTTTGCTACATGGCAGCAGGTTTACTACCCCTCTAGTGATAATCTCCTGCTGATAAAACTGTGATTTTATTAAAACTACAGCAAGCAGCCCAATATGTGACACATTTCTGGAATCAGGGTCTACGTTATGCTGCTATCAGATTAGGTGGCACCTGGTGACAGATTCCCTTTTAGTTGAGCAAACAGCAGCTGAGAGAGAATATGTCCCCTTTAGAGATGGGTCTGAAGGATATATTATGTTTTAGGAGCCAAGATGCAAGAGAGAAGAATCTGAATAGTCAAAATCTGACAACATGTCTATGGTGAGTGAAACCCATCAATGTGCCACTTCTCTTCTTCACATGAATATCATTATATAGCACAGGCAATACACAAACTACTTCGGAGAAACTATTAAATAGGTTTGCCCAAAATGGTTATTTATTATCCATTGGATAGGTGATAAAAGTTTGATCGCTGCCCCCCACCCCCATCACTGGTGTGCTGTACTCAGCTGTCTTCAACAGACTTTACCTGTTGTTTCCATTCAGGGCTAATTCTTCGGCAATACTTCCACACCATGTTTTTCATGCACATCTCTCTTAGGAGCTCAGAAGCCTAAATGAACATAAAAAGCAATAAATGTCTGTGCAAATTCCATCTGAACAGAAAATGTGAGGCCAGAACATATAATGGCATAGTCTGGATCTGCGGCACATGAAATTCTCCAGACCTTAATTAGTAACAGGATGCATTCAGACAAATTGGTCCGACATCAGACTGCAATGCAAAGACTGGCTGGGGGTCTCCCGACCCAAGTGTGACAGTTTCATATGTTTCCATGAAGCTGTTAAACTCGGGTCTAGAGACCCATGGGCAATCCACGCATTGCGGTCCAATCTCGGACTAATTTGTACCGACGTCTGAATACACTCAAATACTTATTACTGATGTTTGTGCACAGATTGCCTATCTACTAGCGACTTTCCACAGTACAGCTCCTTAATAATAATAATAATAATTAATAATATTTTTTTTATTTATATAGCGCCAACAAATTCCGCAGCACTTTACAATTAGGCTGGACATGTACAGACAACAAATTCAATACAATTTAAGGACAGTTTAAACAGTTACATTAGGAGTGAGGTCCCTGCTTGCAAGCTTACATTCTACAAGGAAATGGGACACAATAGGTGAAAAGTGCTTGTTACTGTATTTCAGGTCTGGCAATTATAATAAATAGGGATTTTCATATAAAGCTGTATGATCCGGTCATCAGCCTGTATGTTTAAGTGCAATACTAGAGTACCGAGTGCAGTTATCTTGTGCATGGAGGGTGTGGAGACAGATGAAGAGTAGGGAACAGATTCTGAATGATATTTAGAAGGAGGGAACAGGGGAAAGTTAATTTACTGAGTAGTTAAGGTGGTAGGCTTGTTTAAAGAGGGGTTCTTAAAGCGGGCTTGAAGATATGGGGGGCTAGGCATCAGTCGGATCGCCTGGGGTAGTGCATTCCAGAGAACTGGCGCAGCACGAGAGAAGTCTTGGAGACGGAGGTGCGAGGTTCGGATTATGGGGGATGTTAGTCTTAGGTCATTTGTAGAACGGAGGGCACGTGTAAAGCGATAGACAGAGATGAGAGAGGAGATATAAGGCGGTGCAGAACTGTGGAGAGCTTTGTGGGTGAGAGTGATGAGTTTATATTGGACCCTGAGGCGGATGGGCAACCAGTGTAATGACTGGCACAAGATGGAGGCATCGGTGAAGCGGCTGGACAGAAATACGACCCTGGCTGCCGCATTCAGGATGGATTGGAGAGGAGAAAGTTTGGTAAGAGGGAGACCGATCAGAAGAGAGTTGCAGTAATCCAGACGAGAGTGAATAAGAGCGACAGTAAGAGTTTTAGCAGTTTCAAAGGTGAGAAAAGGTCGGATTCTGGAGATGTTTTTAAGATGCAGGTGACAGGAGCGAGTGAGTGATCGGATATGGGGGGTAAAGGAAAGGTTAATGTCGAATATGACCCCAAGGCAGCGGGCGTGCTGCTTGGGAGTTATGGTTGAACCCTCCAAGGTAATTTCGATGTTAGGTAGAGTTGGGTTAGTGGAGGGGAGAAACACAAAAAGTTCAGTTTTAGAGAGATTCAGTTTAAGATATAGGGAGGACATGATGTTAGAGACAGCAGACAGACAATCCTTGGTATTTTGTATTAGGGTAGGGGTGATGTCAGGTGAAGGGGTGTATAGTTGGGTGTCGTCAGCATAGAGATGATACTGGAACCCAAATTTGCTGATTGTTTGTCCAATAGGGGCAGTGTATAGAGAGAAGAGGAGGGGGCCTAGGATTGAGCCCTGCGGAACTCCGATAGTAAGGGGACGAGGAGAGGAAGAGGAGCCGGTAAAAGATACAGTGAAGGAGCAGTCAGAGAGATAGGAGGAGAACCAGGAGAGAACGGTTTCCTTGAGACCTGTAGAGCGGAGCATAGTGAGGAGGAGCTGGTGATCCACAGTGTCAAATGCAGCAGAGAGATCCAGGAGAATCAGCAGGGAGTAATGACCTTTGGATTTTGCTGTTAGTAGATCATTAGAGACTTTAGTGAGGGCAGTTTCAGTGGAGTGTAAGGAGCAGAAACCAGATTGTAGAGGGTCGAGGAGAGCGTTATCTGAGAAATAGCGGATTAGACGGGAGTGGACCAAGCGTTCCAGGAGTTTAGAGATGAAAGGAAGGTTAGAGGCAGGTCTGTAGTTAGCAGTGCAGTTCTGGTCCAGGAATGGCTTTTTAAGTAAAGGGGTTATGATGGCATGTTTAAATGAGGAGGGAAAGATACCTGAAGAAAGAGAGAGGTTAAATATTTTAGTCATGTGAGTGGTGACCACCGGTGAGAGAGACTGCAGGAGATGTGACGGAATAGGGTCACTGTTGCAGGTCGATAAGAAATGAGGAGCTGGGTAACTTCTTCTTCTGTAACAGGCTCAAAGATGGCTAGTGAGCTTGAAGTGCAGCAAGGACGGGGATCCAGGCACTGAGCAGATTGGGCTGAGATGTCCTGATGGATGTGGTTGATTTTTTCTAGGAAATAAGTGGCCAGATCCTCCCCGCTGAGGATGGTGGTGGGGGTCTGTGCTTTAGGGCTCAGGAGGGAGTTTAAGGTTTCAAAAAGTCGTTTTGGATTGTTGGACAGTGGAGTGGTGAAGTAGGATTGTTTGGGCCAGATGAAGGGCAGAGTTATAGGTTTTGAGCATGAATTTATAGTGGATGAAGTCCTCTGCTAAAAGAGATTTTCTCCACTGCCGCTCAGCACACCTAGAGCAACGCTGAAGAAAGCGTGTTTGCATTGTGTGCCAGGGCTGCCGTTGTCTGTGTCGGGTCTTTCTGCGTGTAGAAGGTACGGCTTCATCTAGGGCACTCTTCAGTGTATTATTGTAGTATGACAATGCTAAGACTGGACAGGGAGGGAGGAGATGGGGGCTAAATATGTGTGGAGATTGCCCATAAGCTGCTGGGTATTAATGGTACGTGTGTTCCTATAAGTATGGTAAGTGGGGATGTCCCGGGTGAGGAGACGGTTCTTGACAGAGAAGGAAAGAAGGTTGTGGTCAGAGAGCGGGAGAGGGGAGTTAGTAAAGTCATGCAGCGAGCAGAGACGGGAGCAAACCAGGTCCAGAGTATTCCCGTCTTCATGCGTAGGAGGAATTAGTAAATTGTGAGAGGCCGAATGAGGAGATTAGAGAAAGTAGATGAGAGGCAGATTGGGAGAGGGGATCATTGATGGGGATATTAAAGTCTCCCATGATGATGGTGGGGATGTCACAGGATAGAAAGTGAGGAAGCCAGATTGCAAGGTGATCCAGGAACTGGCGGGAGGAGCCTGGATGGCGATACACAACCGCCACTAGCAGGGAGAAGGGTTTGAAGAGTCTGACGGTGTGCACTTCAAAGGAAGGAAACATGAGTGAGGGAACTGGGGGGATGACCTGGAAAGCACATTGTGGTGAAAAGAGCAAACCAACACCTCCACCCTGTTTATTCTCAGGTCTGGCAGTATGTGAAAATTTCAGCCCACCAAATGAGAGAGCAGCAGCTGCCGTGGTGTCAGAATGCTGGATCCAGGTTTCTGTAATAGCCAGAAGGTTAAGGGAATTAGAGAGGAAAAAATCGTGAATGTAAGTTCGTTTATTACACACAGGCCGTGCGTTCCAGAGAGCGCAATGGAAAGCGATAGAAGAGGGCATGATTCAGGCGAGGGTGGCTCCACCTTATTTCCTTATACACTGTGTAATGTACCAAACCATAAAAAAGCTCCTGTCCTGTATATAGAAAGTGATTTACAGCTTCCAGTAGGTATGTCACTAGGTTATACATTTCCAGTATGATCATTGCAATACCAAATTTATATGGGTTTATGTTTGATTACTGATTATTTTTGCACAATTAAAACACCTAAAAATCATTTGTTTTGTGTCCCCATCTTTTGAGATCCAAGGGGTAATGTTTCTCCTTGTAAAGCGTGACATGCTAAGCCTGGCATGCCAATAAGACTTTTAAAGCTTTGCAATGCTCCTTTTGGAAATCAAATATGCAAATTGCCTCTTCAAAGAAGAAGAGGACTAGAACTCCAGCGCCACCTATTGGAAGTAGCAATTCAAAAAGTCAATATTGACTCTTTAACGAGCCTTGCCACATGACTAGGGATAAAAGCCAAAACAGAATCTCAATGTGCAGTGTAAAACGTGAGATCTGGTTTGGCTAGGTGAGAGGTGTCTGACCGGGATCCAAGGGGTTTCTCCTTGTGGAAAGTGACATGCCAATTTGCATATTTAATTTCCCAGAGGAGCGTTGAAAGGCTTAAAATTCTCATCACATTGGCATGCCAGGCTTGGCATGTCATTCTCCACAAGTGGAAACATTACCCCTTGGATCCCGGTCAGACGCCTCTCACCTAACACTGATAAGTGACAGCACCCTGAAACACATTGTCTGCAAATTGAGATTCTGGCTTGGCTTTTATCCTAAGTCATGTGGCAAGGCTCGTTAAATGGTCGATACTGACTTTTAGGATTGCCACTTCCAATAGGTGGCACTCTAGTTCTAGTCCTCTTCCTCTCTGAAAAGGCAATTTGCATCTGAGAGATATAGCTTTGTCTTTTCTGATGACTGAGCTGTGTGAGTCCGAATTCAAGTTGTTAGAGACAAAGTAATGCCAAGTACGTGAAGTTTTTGTTTTTTTCTCCATGTCATTTAGAGACCATTTGTCTCAATTCTAGATTGTGAAAAACATTTATTTGAATATATAAAAGTCCATTCTAAACTTCTCAAAAGACTGAAAAATATTAAAGAATAAAATAGAAATAGAAAAAAATTACAACAAATTCCTGTCAACAAGCTGGTGGCCTTCAATTGATTGCATAAAAAAAACAAAAAAAGTCTACTATGATAAACATTAACAATTATTTCCCAAAAGATTTGACAAGACCAACCTCTGAAACTGCATAAATATGAATATGAAACTTTTCTTTAAGTTCCAGTTGAGGACTTAATGAAGCAATCACTTGATCTCTTCAATAAATCGCAGCAGTACTTTTGCATAGCAGCTTATTATGGCTGTCAACGTGAAACTGAGGACTACCTCTGGCAGGGCTTCTAGGCATTCACTGAAGGTAGACCAAGGGGCCTTCTTCATGCTGCACTGAAGGTAGACCACCAAGGGGCCTTCTTCATGCTGCACTGAAGGTAGACCACCAAGGGGCCTTCTTCATGCTGCACTGAAGGTAGACCACCAAGGGGCCTTCTTCATGCTGCACAGAAGGTAGACCACCAAGGGGCCTTCTTCATGCTGCACTGAAGGTAGACCACCAAGGGGCCTTCTTCATGCTGCACTGAAGGTAGACCACCAAGGGGCCTTCTTCATGCTGCACTGAAGGTAGACCACCAAGGGGCCTTCTTCATGCTGCACTGAAGGTAGACCACCAAGGGGCCTTCTTCATGCTGCACTGAAGGTAGACCACCAAGGGGCCTCCTTCATGCTGCACTGAAGGTAGACCACCAAGGGGCCTTCTTCATGCTGCACTGAAGGTAGACCACCAAGGGGCCTTCTTCATGCTGCACTGAAGGTAGACCACCAAGGGGCCTTCTTCATGCTGCACTGAAGGTAGACCACCAAGGGGCCTTCTTCATGCTGCACTGAAGGTAGACCACCAAGGGGCCTTCTTCATGCTGCACTGAAGGTAGACCACCAAGGGGCCTTCTTCATGCTGCACTGAAGGTAGACCACCAAGGGGCCTTCTTCATGCTGCACTGAAGGTAGACCACCAAGGGGCCTTCTTCATGCTGCACTGAAGGTAGACCACCAAGGGGCCTTCTTCATGCTGCACTGAAGGTAGACCACCAAGGGGCCTTCTTCATGCTGCACTGAAGGTAGACCACCAAGGGGCCTTCTTCATGCTGCACTGAAGGTAGACCACCAAGGGGCCTTCTTCATGCTGCACTGAAGGTAGACCACCAAGGGGCCTTCTTCATGCTGCACTGAAGGTAGACCAAGGGGCCTTCTTCAGGCTGCACGGAAGGTAGACCAAGAGGCCTTTTTCATGGTGCAGTGATGAGTTGAGGTGTTCCAACTGCAGTACCAGAAATCATATTTTATTCGCATGAATAGATAATGCAGTTTGTACAAGGCACATACAACCATTAATGAACATTAGTGTCAAATAATATTAGTGGTCGCCTACAGAGTCCTATTTAATAAAATGTCCTTCGATGCACTTAATTTCAGAACTTTCCATAAATATACTGAGTTTACATCAACATACGTCTCATTCTCTGAATATATTAGTAAAGAGATTTCTATCTACCCGACGCTTGTGCATATGGTTACTGTAAACACATTTACAAAATTTCTACCACAATGCAGTAATTATTCAGAAAAGCCAACAGATTACTACAGATCATTTCTTCCCATGGTACTTACCTCCCGTAGAGATGGGGGTGGCACAGGCCAAGACTTGTCTAGCACACTTTTTGGCATGTTGCGATACAGATTCATCAGGAATGAGTAACGGATGTAATCCAGGAAATATTCATTTTCTGGGCAACGGGGCTGATTGCGGTAAATGAAGCCTTTGATGAATCTACACAAAACAAAAAACAAACAAACAAAAAAACAAAACATAACACCTTACTGACCAGGTTTTTAAAATTACAGTGTACCATCCAAAACATTATCTGACAAACTGTTTTAAGCATACACAGATTCATTACCAATTTAAATGTCATATTCTTCAGGAGACATCCATTTTAAAAAGACACAAAAAGAGAGCAACTCACTGACTGAAAGGGGTTCTTTAACATTTAACACAGATGATCAGAAGGATACATCACATACAGGTATGTTCATCTGCATAAGAAAGAGTGGTAATGCTGTTATCCCTTTACGCACCAGCATATTAGTATAGGGGTATCCTGTCCGCAATAGCTGGGATCATGGTGCCGTATTGTTAGTGAATTGGTCGTCTACACTGGCAGGGAGCGTTATTTACTGACATTTCATGTGCAGAGATGAATGTCTTGCCTCCCATGTTATCGTGAAGAACGCAGTATCCGGTAAGGAGGATTCATTTTATACAGCATAAAACGGGGGTCACTTCCTTACACAGGAAGTTCAAGTCTTCCACAAACTATTTTTAGCCTTTCCAAATATACCACAAAGTCCTTCCAACTGTTTCTATCACCATTGTGATTTCCTGTCCATCTCCTGTTTTTTTTTTTATTCCAAAAGATTACAGATAGTAGAACACAATTATTTGGAAATGACATACTGAGCTAATGTGGGGGCAGCAAGACATTCCAGTACAAAAGACCTGTTATATGCCCACCCCCGGGGCACAGATCGCCATCATTGATACACCCAGTTTATCTTAAATGGGTTGTAAATAGAATATATCCAAGGAGGTACTATGATAAAATACTTTACTTGTAATCATAGTAATGTCAATTAGGACACGGTACTTTTCTCCCATAATGGCATGATTATATGTATGACTGTATAAGCTGTAGGAGAAACTATTAAAGGGATATTCCAGCACCATTCACATATCCTTTAGAATAGGACACATGGACAAATACCCTTTAACCTCACTTCCTTGTTTCAAAATACACCATTCACTATGATATGAGAGAATATCTGAGCAAAAGAAGCTTGATCTTGGAATTACTGAGCCTCTGCCAATCAGACATTTATTGCATTTCTGAAATCCTGTATGTATGTATGTATGTATGTACAGATAAAGCGTTTACTACCTTAGCAGGGTAGAATGGTGGAAGGACAATAACCACAATACGGTCTTATCCAGGTAAAATGGGGAGATTGTGGGCAATAGATCTCACCTGGTAGGGTTGTGTGACCACTAAAAGGCTCAAGGCTGCTGCAGACCCACAGCTTGAAAAACATCAGATACTGGAGTAAAAAAGGTTAAATGTGCGCTGCTGGTGAATGAAGATGGAAAATCCAGGAATGCAGTTTGTCAATGTGTTTCGAAGTGCCACAGTTCTTCATCAGGACAAACCACACCCTGGCTTGTCCTGATTACATACTGTGGCACTTTGAAACACTGTGGTTTGTCCTGATGAAGAACTTTTACTCCAGTCTCTGATGTACTACCTTAGCAGGGCAGAGACATTTGTGTAAGTGCCCACTCCTCATCATTGTATGGAGAGCAGCACTGTGCTACACAAACAGAGCAGGCATTGCAGCCAAATATTGAAACTGATGCATGAAAGATTATAACTAGTGTTGAGCGAGCACTAAAATGCTCGGGTGCTCGAAGCTCGTGCCGAGCTCACCGTGATACTCGGGTGCTCGACCCGAGCAACGAGCCCAATGTTAGTCTATGGGAGACCCGACAATTTTTGCGGCGCCAACCCCGGCAGTCTGTAGAAAGCCTAAAAAGTGCCCAAAACGATAGTGACAGTGCTCAAATGACATGGGGATCGCCCCAGGAAGCATTTCTGACCCCCAGGTCACTGCTGTCAACAACGTGGTCAGAGGTATTAAGCCACTTTTACGGGCTCACAATAAAACATTCAAAAACAAAACTGAAACGGTTTTCCTGTGAAATATGTTAAGGAACATCCTTTCCAGGGTAAAGACTTGTGTATAAGGTAAAGTAAATAACCAAAAACAAAAATACTCCGCCACACCTTAGGCTATGTTCACAAGTAGCATTTTTCATGCGTTTTTGCACTTTTGTATTGCTTTCAACCGTGACAAATGCATTCACCGGTAAATGTCATTTTAACATTCTACAACCTTATCTGGTCATGTGCTGTGTGACACATGCATACAGTGCTGAAAAGACATGGGAACAGCATGGGGAAGACCCCTGGAAGCATCTCTGACACCCAGGTCACTGCCTAAAAGTGTGCCCATCAGAAGTGATCCTTGTCACATCAGAAGATGCAGACTTGCAACTATCCCCGTGCAAGTCCTTGTCTATCTGGGATGGATATTAGTCCTCAGAAGGACTGTTTGTTTGATTTTGCAGGCTTTAGAGACCCTACACTACCTATTTCACAGTATATATCTCTCCCTAACTCAGCAGCACTCTCCCTACAGTGTCTGATCCGGAGCGACTGTGTCCAAGATGGTGGCGCCCAGTTTTAAATACTCGAGGTGACGCTGTGCAGCCAGCCAACCACTGAAATGCCCACAACCAACATGGCTGCGGCATTACAGTGACTGGCTGGCAATCCCTGCATGTTCATTGGCTCTGTAAAGAGCGCCAAACATGCAGGGCGGAGACCCGAGCTCCCGCCCGAGTAACCCGGAAATGCTCGGTGCTCGCCGAACATCCCGAGTAGTGAGATGCTCGGACGAGTACCGAGCAGTGTCGAGCATGCTCGCTTAACACTAATTATAACACATCATATGGCCAAAAAGATCTATAAAATTAACTTAAACAAGGATTCAAGAGCAGAACCAGAGTGAGCTTGATTGCTGGAAACCTGTTTAATTATAATGAGGTTCCTACCTTCCTTTGTAGATTGTAAACCCACGTGGGCAGTGCCAACTCTACCAGTCGACTGCTAATGTTAATTGTACTTGTTTTTATGTCTGATGTTAAAAGGGAACAAAAACACCGGCTCTGTCAATTCAGCCCTGCTCCCCTTTACTGACAAGTCTCTCCCTATATGTGTACAAGACCAGTCACTCAAGGTGAGCGGGGTGGGGAGAACCTGGGGAAGATTGGCCTCTTGGACTAGTCACACAATTTATAAATTATTATGCTGACTTATATAGCCATTAATTCCACAGCTCTTTACATAGAAGGTCATCACTGTCCCCATTGGGGCTCACAATCTAAATTCCCTATTAGTATGTCTTTAGAATGTGTCAGGTAAGTAGATGTACCCGGAGGAAACCCACACAAACACAGGGAGTAGGAGTACCCGGAGGAAACCCATACAAACACAGGGAGTAGGAGTACCCGGAGTAAACCCATACAAACACAGAGAGTAGGAGTACCCAGAGGAAACCCACACAAACACAGGGAGCAGGAGTACCCAGAGGAAACCCACACAAACATAGGGAGTAGGAGTACCCGGAGGAAACCCATACAAACACAGGGAGTAGGAGTACCCGGAGTAAACCCATACAAACACAGAGAGTAGGAGTACCCAGAGGAAACCCACACAAACACAGGGAGCAGGAGTACCCAGAGGAAACCCACACAAACACAGGGAGTAGGAGTACCAGGAGGAAACCCACACAAACGCAGGGAATAGGAGTACCCGAAGGAAACCTACACAAACACAAGGAGTAGGAGTACCAGGAGGAAACCCACACAAACACAGGGAGTAGGAGAACCTGGAGGAAACCAACACAAACACAGGGAGTAGGAGAACCTGGAGGAAACCTGTGCAAACACAGGAAGTTCATGTAAACTCCTTGCAGATGTTGTCCTTGACGGGATCCGTACCCAGGACCCGAGCACTGTAAGACTACAGTGCTACATTGAGCCATCGTGCACCACATGGTCCCCAGCCGGCTTTTAAATGCATGTTTTCTCTGAAATTCCTCTGCGTATTAGAATAAAATATATCTGACTGAAATGACAGAGCCAGTGTCTGATACTTGCTGCCCATGTAATAAGCTGTCATGTTCCCTTTAAGTTCAGCAACTTGGAATTAATGAAACCATAAAATTAATAATAACTGTCCAATATAAAGGCATTAATTATGCATACATAAAAATCATCACCAATGGTGGATTTAAAATGTCAAAATAATTTATATTAATAATACATATATTTATCCAGCACAAAGAAGTTTCTAGATAGGTAAAACAACAAACAGCCTCCAGAGCCTTAAGTATCTGAAGGACTTTTACTCTGGTTAAAATTTCCATCCAATCAAATGTATGGATAAAATAAAACCAAAAAATAAGCAGATAGAAATATACATTTATCAATGACAGATTTAAAAAACAAAACAAAACAAAAAACATAGTTTGTAACAATAGCAAAAAAAAAAAAGATTCTAGTAAGTAAATTTACTGGACCGATGAAGCAATCTAAAAAAATTTCTAAAAAGATATATTTTAAGATTAGTGAGTGTTAACCAAAGACTAATTATATAAGACTAGTCAGGTCAGTGGTTCTTAATGCTGCTTTTCTGTCCTAGTCAGACCCCAGAGATAATCAGTTAATCTGCCCCCATTACATTGTACATGTTCACACTGTATAATCTGTCCCAAAGACACACGTCTGATTAATGGTGCATGAACAGAACAAGACATATATTCTGAAACTGCACTAAGTATTGAGGTGACTGGATTAGTTTCAATTTCATAAAACTTTTAGGTGTTCAGAAAAGTATTCTAACTATTTTAGACATACAATCGGCCGGATTAAAGTCTGCCTATCATGATAAAATGTCTATGTGACTGTACATGTATGGTAGAGGAGATGCAGCCACAATACAGTCTGATCCCTGTAGTACTATTGTCTCACTTCATGCAGAATGACTGACAGGAGCTTTCCAGGTGAACACATGCGCTCTGCTGTGTTCTCACGCCATGTTCTGTATGTGTGTACACGGATACAGCTGTCACTGATTAGGCCCGCCCACATGATTACTGAGCCCAGAATAAAGTTATACTGAACTGTTTCCCAGAAAACAATTAAATTATTAAGTCTCTCCTGCTTTAGAACATCCTGTCTGCAGAATTGACTGCATTTTCTAAGTGACAAATTAGTTTTAACATTTGGTGAGTGGAGATTATTAACAATGATAAATATATAGATTTTTATATGTTTGATAAGTCCCAAAAATAAAAACATTATGAATCATTCAAAAAGAGGAACCAGCCTCAACTAATGAACTGACCTTCGAACAACTTCCACTGCCCATTTCCTTTTGGCAGCCTTTCGACGACCCACAGTTCCACGCCACCAAGACTGGATTTGTATGGCTGTAGAATAGAAGAACAGTTATCAATGTCCTACCCATAGAAGTACGAAGCAGAAAGACAGAAGGAAGAACTATAAACAAAAGAGGTCTGAACTTGGAAAATACCAAATGTCCATATGCTGGAATACAGGTAACGTACCATCTTGTCTTTCATATACATGAGCTACAAGTTAGCGACAAGTGTGTAAAAAAAAACACAAAAAAAAAAAAAAAAAACAAAAAAAAAAACTGATATTTCTGAAGCATTGGGCCCTGTACATGTCATAAGGTATATAGGTTTTTCAATTACTTTTTGCTCACTCTTCGCATTTAGTATTTTTTTGGCCTTTTCCAGGATTGTTTGTAGCGTACACAGTTAAGGAATCAACATTATTAAAATGAAAGGAGTAGTCCCACATTGGAAAATGTATCACCTGTCCACAGACGAGGGTCCCCACTGCGGGAATCCATACTGATCACTAGAATGGGGGTTAAGGTCTCCCCAGTACAACTCACTGCCCAACAACAGTGAGGTGCAGTTTCAGTCGAGCGGTTGTCGGGTATGGACCCTATCGTTCTACTAAATGTCTATAGGGTCAACGAATATAGCTGACAGCTGCGCAGTTTTAGCTGGTTGGGATCATCAATCCAAGATGTTTTGGTTGATTGTAATAGTCTATAAACTAGTCAGACTCCTGAACAACTCCGGCAGTTCGTAACTAACAAGAGATAGGCGGCCTTTGTAATATCAGCTTTCCCAATAACCCTGGGTCCCAGTTTTTGAAGACTAAGATTAAATAGGGCGGCGAGATTTTACAACATACAGTAATGAATGTGATCCATCCATCTAGAACTATATTACATAAACTACTGATCGAGCAGCCACAATGACAGGGATTACATGCACGTATAAGGCTTTACTCACCGGAATGTTTCATGTGTTGGAATTTTTGTCGCTGATGATATCCTTTCCACCTAGCCTGGAGGAAGGTTGCTGTAATAAAAGATCCAAGGTCAACTTCTGTTAGATCGGTCTTTTATTTTATTACATGCATAACTGTGATTCCAGTTAGCAAATTGGAAAATGGTCTCACATGACCATAAAGGATGACCACCAAATATAACACAATTTATAGAGTATATATGCATTGCAGAAATTACAAGTCACAAGATGTAGTACACAGCCATAGAAATAGGAGAAAATAAACAAGAGATCAAACAAAACGAAAGTGTAAGAAGAAAAAACAACAACCTACCGATGCTTTGCTTCCTCACTTCTAAGGCATCCTCTGTAGCAAAGAGAGTTTTTGGGAAACGAATAAAAATTTTTGTCCTAAAAGAAAATAAATACATAAATTATACAAGTCCAGATAGAAACTAGGGACCCTAATTCATCAAAATGTTCACGCCAAAATTTTGCAGCAAAAGAAAATTTTGCGCAATTTATGTTGCGTAGAAAAATTTTGACTTTTGGGAGTTTTTTGGGGCAAGGCGGCGCACGCCACTGATAATAAATTTGGCGCATCTAATGCCTGCCCTGCATTTTCCTCATTAAGACTGGTGTACAAAACGCCAGTCGTGATGAATTGGTGCCTAGATCTTTTTCTTGTAAGAGACAGATCTTAAAAAATGTTTTATTTAATTTTTATAGAGCATAACAATATGTACTTAAGGAATGTCTGACACTGATGACTAAAGTGGGAACTGGCGATTTCTGCTGATATTAACAGAAAAATAACCTCAGAAATGAATAATGCCCTGCACATTTTAAAGTTAATAAAAGTATGTGCCAGCAAGAGTCAATATAGACTTCACCAGTTGCCAAATTTACATAAAGGGCCAAAAATAGAAGCATATTTGATAAAAAAGATTTATTATATCTTGAAAATTACCCAGAAGTAATAAGCCTTTCCAAACAAAAAACAAATGCAGCATCTCACATCTTACCTGCCCATTTTATACTCCTCAGGTTTATACCCAAGACTCTTGACAAGAACTGCCACTCCATCCATTGCTCGTCCATCCCAATTTGGCCAGGTCTCAGGGCAAAGAGATTTGTACCTGAAGAGATTATATCATTACTTGAACATGTACATACTGTTAATGGTAAGTAAGGTGGGACACAGATGTATTTTAATTCTAATACCTTTGTAAGAAGAACTCATATTTTCGCCTGTATGCAAATCCAGCACGGCGTACCCGCACATTTTCAATTAGCCCCAAATATTTCACTTGGTGTCTAATGAGAACCTCATCAAAACGGGCTGGAATAGAGTCATAGAGCAGAAAGTCATTATAAATAGCAAACACAACACAAGGTGCTAAACATACATATAGCATATCAATTCCTGAACAAATACTGACAGCTCCTCAGTGTCCCTCCTGCTGCTGAGATCTCACACTGCTCAGCACAATATGCTGCTGTCAGCCAGGCTGGATGGAGATTGAATACACCTGGATTCATGAGTTATTTCACTCCATAGATGGACTTGGAAAGCTCATCATAATATTGGGATTATACAGCCATTTTGACATGTATTTCCACAAGTCTAATCAGGTTTAAGAGATGTATTTAATAATGTATGTACTCTGTATTGTGAACTATGGCCAAAGATCCACTTATAACCCTGGTTCCCATCTTAGGACTCAAAGCATTTGGTTGCTGTGGGCCAAAGCAGAATAAAAGGAATAGTAGTGCCTGGTTCATTTTTTGCTTACACAGGTACAGCAGCTACAACCATAAGATCGGCTAGGCTTGGTTACTACCGCTCTGTCACATTCCAGCGAGGGAAGTATGCCAAGAGTCAGACCATCCAATATTAGTGACCTATTTTAGGCTACCATTTTAAAAATATGGATAATCCACATTAAGTCTAAAAATACCCATTTACCGCATCAAGTTATTATGAAAATTCCATATAAAACCTCAAAAAAGTAGAAAATATATTGTAAATCATTCATTTTCAAGCCATAATGGGGCCAAGGTGGAATTTTAACTTGAACGTAAAAGTAGAAAATGCTACTTAATGAGCTTCATTTACTTGGCATGGTGATATTAGTCTTACATAGCAAATGTCAAGTAGCTCAGCAAAACTTTTATTACCTGAATAAATTTCATGTTACATGTCACATGCATTGGTAACAAACAAAGCCATACCTGGTTGTTTGGCATCGTTTGGCTTTATGCAGCGCACATAAGAAGGCTCCTTGGACATGAGAATTTCCATCAGTTTTGCTAAACTATTTTTAAACTGAGTTGCTGCCTAAAAATATAATAGGAATAATTCTTTGTAAATTTAATAAACTAGAACACACAAGTTTTACACAGCATTTTATAAAATACCAGCTCTCGTTTGGAGAAAAAGCTCAGGTCATCTTTAGCCTACATGGAAACCAGAGCTACATGCACTTAAAGTAGATTTCCAGAAGAGACCATCCACTTCATGGTTTTGATTCTGTCATCATATGTCATCACTGGTGGAGGTTGCAGGGACTTTCCTACAGCGTAATCACACGTTCTACCGTTGATTCGTTCTTCAGTCTCACGAGAGCAGCACTCGGCCGAGCAGAACCACCTTCCTTATTAGCGAATGGTTAAGGTCTTGACATCCAAATGTGCCTATGGCTTGTGTTAATGATATGTCAGAAGATTCTTGAAAGTGCAGTTAGACTTTAAGGAACTGAAACTTTTCGTAAACCTAACCAGACACATTTGCACGTTGGTGATTTGGGATCTTTACACAGCACTAATATGGTAGCTTATATAACAAATAACTTACAGGAAGAAATAGCAGCTAAACTGATCTCTATTATTTTACGACTATACATCTATAAAATAGATGGTGCCTGAGTTAGTGATAAAGGTTTCCTACCGGCATTAATGGGGAACATTTTTGGAAACTGATACAAGAGAATGTAGTTGTAATTCACTATCCGTCTCTGCCGCTTGATAAAAAAAATCCTAGAAACATGTTGCATTTCTGAGTCACTTAAACGTTCTTATTTATATCACATTTACAGTGGCCCAGCTGAATTTGACACCCATGTTATAGTCTATCCTACTTTTAAAAATGGTTTGCTCCCTGCCAAAGCCTGGCAACTTCAATGAAGGGACGGGGACATCAGCAGCCTTGGAATTCAGCATTATGCCTTCAATGGAGCACAACCAAGCAAGGTCAGCTCCTCTAACCACCATCTGGTGTATGCATTCGTTGTGCTTAAAAGTACTATCCCTATGAGCACCCCTTTTCTTTATGCCTCCCTACATAATTGCCACTGATGAGGAACATTTCTAGAGAATGCTATATAAGAAAAAGCAGCTATAATAATTAACAACCAATTTCCAAAAAGAAAAGAAAAATAAAGTGTTAAAAATAAAATCTTGTGCTGTCATAGACTGAAACCTCTTTCATGTGCATGTGTCGATAACAGCCTGTACATCAATGCAAGAAAAGCTTTCAAATGTTACTTTCTGAATTGTCAAAACTTGTCACTTGAACAACTACTCATACCGTCTCTGGCCTTTTCTTGTCTGTCAGCTCAGATCTGTCAAAGCACTGATGAACAATTGGATTTCCAGAGTCACACATAACCTGTGATGGAGAAGAACACGTACGAGTTGTTACTTAGCTGCTTCCCAAGACGCTTAAAGGGGTTTTCCCACGAACAAAAGTTAATTTTAATCAATAGATATTTGAATAATAAGTTCCACAATTGAATGTATTTAAACAAAATGTTCCTGTGCCGAGATAATCTTATAAATGTTCCCCTGTGTAATGGCTGTGTCTGACTGTGCAGGAACATAGTCTGATCATACCACATCTCCTGGGCAGGGGAGGAAGGAAAAGAGTATACAGACATTACAGCAGGGGATCACAGCTGATTCTTTCTTTGAAGTAAAACATTGTTTAAAAACAGGTAGGGAAATGCTTTACCTCACAAAAAGAATCAGCTGTGATCCCCTGCTGTCATATCTGTATACTCTTTTCCTTCCTCCCCTGCCCAGGAGATGTGGTATGATCAGACCCTGTTCCTGTACGGTCAGACACAGCCATTACACAGTACACAGCAGGGGCACATTTATAAGATTATCTCAGCACAGGGACATTTTATTTAAACACATCCAATTGTGGAACTTATTATTATTCCAAGATCTATTGATTAAAAATAAACTTTCATTTTTGGGAAAACCCCTTTATTGTTACAGAAATGTGAAACGATAAATTGAAATATATTAGAGAGATCAGAAATATAGGTCCTCACACACAGACCAAACCATTCACTTACTTCTTTCAGATTTCTAAACAGCAGATCATTGTTTTTATCCAGAAATCCTAAGGAAAAATTGAGATAATGATTAAAAAAAAAAACAACTTACAGCACTGTATACTTATTACCTACAGGCGGACTTTTCTTTTTGTTTAAATTCTTTGAACACTTCTCCTTTCAAACGTAAAATGTATTCTTGCATAGCAGACATGTTTACTAATTAGAGAAGAGGAAACGTCAGACACTTTTGGCGGCAGAACAAAGTAATATCAGGCCTCCCGAAATCAAACATGCTCAATCTTTGTTTGCCCACCATGTCACACACAATCTGCCCATGGTTATGTGGCATATGCCTGATTACTACTCCTCCAGGAGGCAAAGCTACAAAGGGCATGATGTGCGGTTTCTCACATTTAGATCCAAAACCTAAAAGGTTTAAATTATTCCAGTTATAAGAATGAATGCAAATTACCTACAACGCTGTAGTTCACTTCTCCAGCATAGTGGAGCAGGCGAAACTCATCTCTTCCAACACATTTTCTAGTTTTCTGGTCTCCAAGTTTGTGTCTAGATCGAAAAGGCAAGTGATAAAGATCAAACAGTCTACATATTTATGCAAAATTATACAAATTTATATTTAAAAAGTGCTAAAGTGAATTAACAGGTCTGGATTTCAGAAAATCCTACAACCTGCAAAGAATTTATAGGAGAAGTGAATTCTCGTTATACAAACGGAAAAGGGACTACATCACATAACAGAACAGCTCAACTTGAGACATTATGGTCTCCATGGATCGATACAAGCATGTTTTCTCTTGTGATAGGAGGATATGTACCCATTATTTATCCCTATATATCAGTGGCCGCTGATTGTCACCTGAGCCCTGCAGCCAATGTCATGCGAGCGTGGGGAGATTTGGCGCAGACATCGCTGGAACAGTGTGAGAAGCAAGAGTAATGCCTTTTGTTATTTTACTTAGGGAACTACAGGATTTAAAGGATTGTTCAAGTAGTGGAAACCCCCTTTAAGTAGCCATCAAACATGAAAATTCCTACATATGATAAATAGGTAAAGATAGCAGAACAATTCTAAATCATGTGTTATAACATAAGTATTTTACATAAACATTTAGATGTACTCATGTGGGTTAAATTGTATGTGTTTATGACTAAACTACAGTCTTTCACTTTAATAATCAAGAGTTAAAAGGTATTCTCAATGATAATACAGGCCGTCATGGTTGACCTGTTTCAATTATTGGTTTTAGAGTTCGTGCCAATCGTTGGGCAAAGATACCTTTATAAACTAGAAAAATATTTCTTGCATTTTATAAGTACACTAATGTAAATGGGGATTAAAAATATGTTGATAATGGAAAAAAAAAGTGTGCCAAACAAATACTGCTCATGAATCATCCTACGTTTAAGCGCTGTAGCAGTTTATAGATTTACAGTATACACTCACGTTACAAAGTGTGGGTGGTTTTTCACAGTATCTTCCAACTTTTCTAGGAATGTCATATCTGTTGCTTCTCCGGGACGCAGACATTCTTCATCCTATCAAGAGGAAAAGAACAGAGATTATAAACTAAGTCATCAATACTGGCCCTAAACAAAGCACAACCCCATATACTCGGAGAGCATCCTGTTTGCCAAGCAGTGAGCTCGAACAGTAACTGACTTACCAGGATGGAAATGATTCCTTTGAACTTTTCTTCAACGAGATCGCAGATTATTTTGTTATTAAAATATTGCACTGGCTCCCACTGACAAGTAAGGGGAGAAAAACATCATCAATAATGGTGGAAGAAGACAAACCAAACCTGCCATCATACAATGTACACATCCAGTATTACTTTTTACATGTAGGAGTATCATCTGAGTGACAAGATATCACCTTGGATAACCTGCCATAGCAGTGTAATAGGACCTATAAAAAGGTTGGATTCAATACACAACTTGACCTTGTTGCTCTAGGACAGAAAAGCTACGACAACCTTTACACAACACCCCTAAAATGTACATAAAAAAAAATGTTAAAAACATTTTTAGCACCTTAATGACAGGCAATACTGACCAGAGGACTAAGATGACAGCGCCTCCAATGTGCAAAACATAGCAAGCATCAGCTGAATATTATAGCATGCACCCTGCAGCATCTCAATGATCTAGGCCGTTAACTCCCTACTTGCAGGTGTTATTAGCAACAGAAACATCTAGATGGCAATCAGAGAAAGGGGGCTCCCTCTCTAAGCCCATTGGCACCCCGCGAGCACAATTGCAGAGGTGATTGCCCTTCTAACAACCAAATAAAATAAAAGAACATTTGAAAAATGATGCGGACAAAAAGTTGACATATGATAATGTGATATATTAACTCTGATTTATGGACAGAAACATTCAAAGTTTGAAAACTGCAAATTTTTTTAAATTTTCATCAAGTTTCCAATATTTTCACAAAAAAAACACAAAAACACATCAACTGCAATTTACCACTTACAAAAGTGCAATGTATCATGAAAAACAATCTCAGAAAGACTGGGATATATTACTACATAAAGTGAAACGTCAGATTTGAAAAATTAGGCTTGGCCCTAAGGGGTTAAATGCATTTCCCAGAAGAATAATATCATTGGTGGTGGTAAGAGCCCCAAAACATGTGGCTAGTTCTCTAGAGAGTACCTAAAAATACTTCTTGTTCTGAGCTCTGGCACTTCACCCGCTTCATGGGGTCCGAAGAACACGAAAATGGAATTCAGACATATGCGTCAACTGGGCCATAGACTATAATGGTGCCGACAGAATGAACGTGCGCTCTGCCGTGCACCATATTCAGGCATGTACGCAGTCTACTACGTCTGAGCGTCCACCTCTAGTAGGGATACACGTCCGAAAACAATGCACATCAAGAGCGCATGTTTGCTCTGTCGGCACCATTATAGTCTATGGCCCGGTTAACATCCCGCTTTGTGAATGGTTCGGACGTAGCCCTGACGTGAGCCACTGTACGGGTGCCGGGACGCAATATGAAAGCACCCCAACCATGAAGAAGGTATGTTAATGAGTGCTGCTGGGGCAATGGAGAAAGTAAGACTGATTTTAAACAATGATATTTACAAAATTAAGTAATGTATGGATTTTTTGCTATATACTAAAAGTCAAAATTTTTTAATTGTCTTTCAGTAAAACAGGTACCATAATTAGGAAACTACAGCGATTGCTTGTTCATAAAAGTTACAAGGTAAACGACCTTGAAGAAGTGCAGATATCTTGGTGGTTTAAAAGGACAGCAAACTTTATTGAAACTAATCATTGTACAAAAAAATAGAACAACCATCTTGCGGGAATTTAATATTTCATTTGTATGAAAGTACGGTGCATGACATATAGTGTCACAGAGGCAAAAATAACAATACACAAGCAAAAAAATGAAGAAAAAAAGGAAGAGGAAAGGAAGAAAAAAAGGAAGAGGAAAGGAAGAAAAAAAGGAAGAGGAAAGGAAGAAAAAAAGAAAAAAATAATTCCAAAATGTTGTTGCACTTTAATGTACATCAACATTGCATGACAGACATTAAAATTTAATTTTAGTTGTGTTCTCATGTGATTGCTTAGAACACATTTTCTGGGCATACACAATGACTTGGGTCAGGGGTGGGCAATTAATTTTCCTGAGGGCCAACATGAGAAACCTTGATTGTGGAGGGCCGAACCAACAGTCTGCAATTAATTCTGCTCAATATTAACATAGTAATTATAATTTATATTAATTGTATCACTTAATATTGAGCTGAATTAAAGAATGGTGACATCCCCCTATATACCGTAAGAGCCCACACACCGCACTCTACATACAGTATGAACCCCCATGTAGCCCCCTGTATACAGTATGATGCCCCACATAGCCTTTTATATACAGTATGAGCCTCACATTTCCCTATGGCCCCCTATCTACATGCAAACATCCCATACACATATGAAGAGGGGGGTGACATACTCCCCTCGCTCCCGTTCCCCCGACGCGCTGTTGCCTCTGATGCATTGACTCTCCGCACAGCAGACGCAATGAAGTGATGTGATTGCATCTGCTGGCTCAGTTGCACATGCTGACCGGTGGAAGAAGGAGCCGGAGGCACTGTCGGCATCCGTAGGATACGAATAGTGGTGACAGCGGCAGCAGATGAGGGCATGGTGCGGCCTGTGGAACATTGTTTCAGCCCTTCTGCTGTTTCGGTCCGTGGGCCGGAATCGAACACCCAGAGGGTCGGATGTGGCCCTCGGGGTGCAGGTTGTCCAGTTATGACTTAGGTAATTGGCTGAAGAGGAAAGAGAGAAAACAAGCAGAACTGAAATTTCAGTACAGCGTACAAAAGTGAGAGGCTGTTACTTACTGCAATCCCCTCAGATTCATACTCCTCCTGTTCAGACTTTAGTGTCAGCTCAATAAACAATTGCTGAAGCTTCTCGTTGCAGTAATTTATGCAAAACTGTTCAAAGCTACAAAAAAAAAAAAAAAAAAGTAAGCCTAAACAAGCTGCATTACTTCAACACGAGGAAAAAGCGAAGCCAGGACATATATTGTTTCTATAGTTATTTTTTTCCAAAGTCCCAAACATTTAAGACTAAATTGAAACTTCAGTCTTAAAATTTTGCATTTTAAAATTGCCATACATAAAAAACAAAAGTGCATGCTCAACCTAAAGTTACATTTTTGTTTTGTTTTATAGATTCAAGTAAATCCGTTTTCACAGCAGATGGTAGAAATTTGTAGCTGTAGTCTTTCCAGAGTGAATTATTAACCATAGTGTGACTAGAAGTTTCACAGTTTCACACTATAACTAAGAGCTCTGTATGAAAAATATGCTAAAAATGTAAGTTCAGATAAGAAGAAGAAATATTACCTGTTATGTTGAAAAACTTCAAAACCATATATGTCCAGAAGTCCTATTACAGAAGCATTCCCCACACTGTGCATGTCTGCACCCTGAAAAAGGACCACAGTGAGTTACAACCCTGATGTCAGAGTAATCCTCCTTATCCTGTTTACACCGCGCACTATGTAGCGTCACATCACAAGCACAGGACTTACAGAATCTCCAGGCTTGCTCAAAGTGTATAGCAATAAGACAGCAGTATTATGCTATTATTTGTAAAATTCACTTTTGTCTTTAAATCCTACCTTATAGGTCAGTGACTTATTAATCTTGTTGACAAGCCATGAAAAGGTCCGGCCATAAATTGCTTTAGCCAGGGCATCTCGGGCATAAGCTGCTTGCTCCAGATTCAAAGGGCTGTTCAGCTAAAGGTGGGAAAGAAAAAGCAAAGGAGGTAATAAAGAGCACCTAAATATTCATAAGAGCGGTTTAATACCTCTGTATATAACAGTGTGCTTCCAAACCATGCATTAATTAAAGAAGCCCTCCCATGAATACTTCATTAGATGTGTATATTTGCAAGTAGTGTAGCGATTCTTAATTAGCGTGTATTAATAATTAAATTAATATACTCATTTACTGCCACTTTCTCTGGGATCCAGCGCCGTTCTGCTCCTCTTCTCAGTGACGTCACCGCTCTTCAGACTCTGGGTCAGTGTGTGTGAGCCGGAAGTCTCT
Organism: Phyllobates terribilis; assembly: GCF_046119375.1. Lineage (NCBI taxonomy): Eukaryota > Metazoa > Chordata > Amphibia > Anura > Dendrobatidae > Phyllobates > Phyllobates terribilis. Next base: position 827,019,269 of record NW_027362762.1, on the reverse strand, counting down.
TTTACAATGTAAACCTATGGAGTCTCGTTCTGCTGCCCCAAAGGCTCACAGTGTAAATGTCACTTCTGGGTCACACAGAGCGCAGCGTAACACGGTGAGTCTGCAGAGCAGTAACATCACTGAGAAGAGGAGCAGAACGGTGCTGGATCTCAAAGAAAGCAGCAGTAGGCGAGTATATTTATACATACACACTACAATACTTGCACATATACACAGACTTAAAGGAAAAAAAATATTAATTGGAGGGCTTCTTTAAAGTTGGGCAGGCAACTTTCCAATGGGCAGAATATTGTACACGGGTGCTATTTTAAGTGATAAGGCCCTGTGCAACATTTGCTGGGGGTAGCACAATTACATTAGCAACAGTTCCGCTCCGCGTGCAGTATTGTCTCTACACTCCCCTACTTCAATACTATGTTGCTATTAGCTAATGACAACTGACAGTGCAGCTTATTTATGGGTTGTCGCACCGCTAGTCGAATATAAGCTTATGTCTATTTAGACTAGCGGCCCGCAGAGACTAGCGGCCCGCAGAGACTAGCGGCACACTTTTAAAGTCTAGAAGGAATGAACTGTTTAAAATGTTCAAGACTAATTGAACCAGTTACAAATTCTACAGTTTAAGCCGTGTGCTTACCTCTTCTCCTTTAGCAATGATCTTCTTGTGAATGAGAGATTCCCGTAGTACAATACTATCTACAGACAGAAGCTGCAAAACAAGACACAGGTTTCCATTATAGTTAGATGCTACAGAAAAAATAATAAAAAAAAAGGTATTTGTCGCAGAGCACCTGTCATCCCTAAAAAACACTATTAAGAATAAAGCTGCCCAGTGATTGGCTGCTGTGGGCCATGAAGGCAGTTTATCTTTGAAGAGAACTTTCCAATGCATTCCCTGAATGGATGCCACTAAGAGTAGAGCTGCATATGTTGCCTATAGGCTCCCATGTTGGAAATTAAAAAAAAAATAAAAAAGTATAACACATGGTAAACATTTTTTTCTGTATGCCTCTGTTTAGTAAAGCATAGTCTACTGTGTTATTCTACTGTATATAGAATGCAAACAAAACGTAAATAAAAAAGTATACCAGCCCAACAGATGGTCTCCATTGGGAAAAATGAATCTATTGATTTATTAGACATATTCGACTGGGGTTTTCCTGATACATTACCCCTCAAATGTATGCTGCAAACACAATGTGATAACGGACATACATATTTTTCACTTGCATATAACAATACAATACAAGCATTTGAAGTGATTGTGTTTTTCACAAGCATTTTTATATTCTCTTTACACTTTAGAGCATGCTGTATTTTAAAGAGCATCCGACTGATTACGAAAATGCACCACAAAGCTCAAATAAGATCCACATTGCGCTGTACAGACTGCTCAAACTTTATAACATTTTATTATGGACTAGTAGCTAAATGTCTGCTGCAGTGTTTTTAAAGGGGGGGGGGGCTAAATGTGCTAAAAAACAACAAAGAAACAGACAATGTGTCACACGCGGTGTGTGCCAGTAGCCTAAATCTGCCACCTGTCATTATTTCCTTTCCTCTGCTGACTCTGCCCCAGTCTACACAAGTGAGTCGCATAAAATGGCACTTGTCAGCTTTTTGTGTGCACTCCAGTGGCCAGAGCAAAATTAGAATATAACATTTATTTTTCATATCGTGAAAAGAGACACACAAAATCTGCTTTAAATAATGTTATTTTCAGATTATACATTCCTTTTTACACCACAAACATCACATATATAAATCAAATATACTGTTCTAAAGTATTCAAGTGGGGAAGGGGCCATCATCAGAAAATGGCCTACTTATTAAATCAGGTTTCCAAGTTACATATTTAATTTATACATTTGTGGCAATGTTTGTATTTTTCATATCATGACCTTTATTAAAGAACTTAATTATTAATCTTGCAATTTACAACACTGGTCACTGGGGCCAATTTCGACATATCCTTCCTGTCCTTTCAGGAAGAGCCATCAGAAGGCTCCTTATCCTAAGAGGCAGGATACAATGACAGGTAACACCTCTATATGCATTTCTATATAACCCAGGATCCACCAATCACAATAGGTGATGTCACAGCTGACCCTGCTCCCTTCACAATGATTTTAGAAAACACTTATCATATATTTCAATATTAAACATAGGGTCATAGCCTGTTTACTGAGGCTAATGTACATGTGAATGTGTCAGTCTAAAAGAAAGTCCCGGTGGCCCATGTGAAAATGTCAAGATTACCATTTTATATTCTTAATACAGATTGATATGGAGAAAGAAAACACTGGCAAAAATAGAAATAAAAAAATTAAATGTAACACAAAAACTTGATTTAAAGCGAACTTGTCAGCAGGATTTAGCCCTATGATCTAAAGGCATGGCCATAATGGCGCTGTGAGGCTGATTAATATTATACCTGATGTGAAGGGATCAGATCAGTGGCTGCTGAATACTCACCTCAAAGTTTTCAGAAAATAACATCTTGTGTGCTTCAGGGAGGGATGTGGGGGCAGGGTCTTCTTCTCGTTCTCCGCCTCCACCCACCAGCCTCCTCTGCTTCTTGTGCAGGTCACTGATTATTTCTTTTTAAAATTTTGAGCCGCCATTGTTTGGGCATTGCGTACGCAGTGGGAGCTGACATCCTGTGAACAGGACTTCAATAAAAAGGCGCTGAACTGAGATCTCGATCTGCGCATGCGCCACTTCCAGCGCCATTTTATTGAAGTTCCGCACACAGGACGCCGGCTTCCACTACACATGCGCCGCCCACACAATGAAGCCGGCGGCGTGGAAATTTAAAGAGGAGGATAATCAGTGACCTGCACAAGAAACAGAGGAGGCTGGTGGGGGCAGAGAAGGAGAAGACTCTGTCCCCACTTCGCGCCCCGAAGCACACAAGACGTCATTTTCTAAAAACTTCATAAGGTGAGTATTCAGCAGCCACTGAGCGGATCACTTCACATCAGGTATCAGATTAATCAGCATCACAGCGCCATTACAGCCATGCATGCCTTTAGTTTATAGGGCTAAATCCTGCTGACAGGTTCGCTTTAAACAATAGGTGATTCTCTGACAATAGCTTCCCTATAAATTCTAAGAATGACAATTTTAATTCAATCACTTGTGAGCCTATATCCTGACAGAAAGACATAGATTGAAGCCAATACATGGCCTGGTAAAGTTCCTTACCCTGGCAAGATATTTAATCTGGTTTTCTGTTGTGACCTGAGCATTCCCTTGTTCATCTGTGGCAAACTGCACATTTCCCAAATGCAGAACACTCGCTACAATGCTCAGCAATTCCTGAAAATACAATCAAGAAAAAAGGATCATAAAACAGGGGTAAGAATTTTTTTTTTTTAGGCACCGACATCTAATGTACAAATCATCCTTGCCACTTACCTCCACATCATCTTCATTAAAGTTGATCACAGACAAAGCTTTGCGAACAGTCTTCCATTCATTTTTATCATTGATTGAACTGACCCTGGCACACTGACCCTGTATCAAAAAAACAAACCAAAGAGTCATAAATTGGGATAAATGATTTGGACTAGAAAGCATATCTGGACACCTGTTCAGGCAAAATAACGTGTCCCACTCTTGGAAGAGCAATCAAACTTTTAGACCTGTAAAATCCTATATTTACCAACCTTGACAAGGTATTGGTAGTTTTGTGCATTTTTGTCTAAGCCGAGCCTTCGCAGAAGATCCTCCTCCCCGCCCTCGAGGAGCTGATAAAATATATGGAAATTTCTCTCTCCATGGTTCTGATGCACCACACGGGACTTCTCCAAGAGATAGTTCAGAATGTGTCCCCCAACCGGCGCACCCTTAAAACCAAATTAGTTTACTAGCTTACATCTATTATCCATATGTATAACTTATACAAAAATACATGACCATCGACTAGAGGATATTGATGTATTCTTATGTAAAAATTGCAATAATACAATATTTGATCAACTAACAGCTTAACGTAAGAACGTTCATACAGAAAATTATTTCTTTTAAAATGTAAAGTGCTGTGGAATATGTTGGTGCTATAGAAACAAAAAAATCATCATCTCCGTCCCAATAACTTTTACATGGGTTCTCCACTACTATAAAAGTTATCTTAATTGGACTAAAGCAGTGTAAGAAAACAGAAAAATTCTATAACCAGCTCCCAGATTGGCATCGCTCCTCTGCCTGTCTCCTGGCCAGATCATTTGGCGTGAGGCACCAAGAGACCGCTGCAGCTACTCAGTGGCCGCAGACTTTAACATACTGTCCAGTTACTTTCTTGTTCGGACTAAATTTGAAGTTGGCAGCTGATCAGCACCAGCTAAATGGCTGCAGAGGTCACGTGACATCCCCAATACCGGATGTTGATGCTGGGGGGATATAGTATGAGTGCAAAAGAGCAGTGTTGGTCCAAGAGGAGAGTATGGGAGATTTTTTTCCGCTTTCCCACACAAATTAAGTTTAATTTGTATAGTAGTGAAGAATCCCTTTAACAAGCACATTTATACCCATATACACCATTTACATTTATAAAATACAATCCAAATACTAACCTTATAATCAAACTGCACATCCATGTATTTGCCAAAACGACTGGAATTGTCATTTCGTAAAGTTTTTGCATTTCCAAAGGCCTAAAAAAAATTAAAAAGTCAATATTATACTACATGGATTATGTTTTGAGTTCCTGGGAACAAAGCATTTCTGGCTTTGATGCAATATCTGTCAGTGTTCCCATGGCACCCTGAAAACATTTAGAGATACGCCTTTCAATAGCACCTTAGACATATTTGCTCTGTCACTTAATAGGAAGTTTGCTAAGCTTCTCCCACTAAAGATAACATTTACTAGTAGGCAGATCTTAAGGGGACCATACACATTACATACATTTAGGCCTGACCTGCCATTTCAATGGGATTGGCTGACTTATGTTTATGAAGGAATCTCCCGACTCTAGCGATGTTTCAGCAACCTCTATAACTGAAAGTTATTCACACCTATCCCAAGTCCAAATGCTGGAGGAGGTCAGGAAGTGTAGTACATTTAATTCTCATTTTTTGGAGCAGGGCATAGGGTGTGTCTTACGATGGATGATCAAGGAGGAGAGCACTGGTAGAGATCAACAGCAAATGAAGATTCAATTAATTTAGTGTGAAACATACTGAATTTCTACACTTGACACAGTCAGCCATGGGGGACTGAACGAGACAATTAATACACTTTTGTAAAGTATGTTTACGTAGGATAGTTTTATAGGATTCAGTGGTCTTATAAAATAGATTTCTACAGTACTATGCAGTTTAAGATTGCTGTGAATTCATCTTTTTAGTGCTCACATGTCAAACTCTGGCCCGCAGGGTGATTATATTTGGCCCGCGATGCCAACACTGCCCGCCTCAATATTCTGTCTGGAGGACTATGTGGGGCACATTATACTGTCTGGAGGACTATGTGGGGCCCAATATACTGTATGGAGGACTATGAGGGGCCCAATATACTGTCTGGAGGACTATGTGGGGCCCCTTATACTGTCTGGAGGACTATGTGGGGCCCAATATACTGTCTGGAGGACTATGTGGGGCCCAATATACTGTCTGGAGGACTATGTGGGGCCCAATATACTGTCTGGAGGACTATGTGGGGCCCATTATACTGTCTGGAGGACTATGTGGGGCCCATTATACTGTCTGGAGGACTATGTGGGGCCCATTATACTGTCTGGAGGACTATGTGGGGCCCATTATACTGTATGGAGGACTATGTGGGGCCCAATATACTGTCTGGAGGACTATGTGGGGCCCAATATACTGTCTGGAGGACTATGTGGGGCCCAATATACTGTCTGGAGGACTATGTGGGGCCCATTATACTGTCTGGAGGACTATGTGGGGCCATCATTCTGTATGGAGGACTATGTGGGGCCCATTATACTGTATGGAGGACTATGTGGAGGCCCATTATACTGTATGGAGGACTATGTGGGGCCCATTATACTGTATGGAGGACTATGTGGGGCCCATGATTCTGTATGGAGGACTATGTGGGGCCCATTATTCTGTATGGAGGACTATGTGGGGCCCTCATTCTGTATGGAGGACTATGTGGGGCCCAATATACTGTCTGGAGGACTATGTGGGGCCCAATATACTGTCTGGAGGACTATGTGGGGCCCAATATACTGTCTGGAGGACTATGTGGGGCCCAATATACTGTCTGGAGGACTATGTGGGGCCCATTATACTGTCTGGAGGACTATGTGGGGCCCATTATACTGTCTGGAGGACTATGTGGGGCCCATTATACTGTCTGGAGGACTATGTGGGGCCCATTATACTGTCTGGAGGACTATGTGGGGCCCATTATACTGTATGGAGGACTATGTGAGGCCCATTATACTGTATGGAGGACTATGTGGGGCCCATCATTCTGTATGGAGGACTATGTGGGGCCCTCATATTGTATGGAGGACTATGTGGGGCCCAATATACTGTCTGGAGGACTATGTGGGGCCCAATATACTGTCTGGAGGACTATGTGGGGCCCAATATACTGTCTGGAGGACTATGTGGGGCCCAATATACTGTCTGGAGGACTATGTGGGGCCCATTATACTGTCTGGAGGACTATGTGGGGCCCATTATACTGTCTGGAGGACTATGTGGGGCCCACTATACTGTCTGGAGGACTATGTGGGGCCCATTATACTGTCTGGAGGACTATGTGGGGCCCATTATACTGTCTGGAGGACTATGTGGGGCCCATTATACTGTCTGGAGGACTATGTGGGGCCCATTATACTGTCTGGAGGACTATGTGGGGCCCATTATACTGTCTGGAGGACTATGTGGGGCCCATTATACTGTATGGAGGACTATGTGGGGCCCATTATACTGTATGGAGGACTATGTGGGGCCCATCATTCTGTATGGAGGACTATGTGGGGCCCATCATTCTGTATGGAGGGCTATGTGGGGCCCATCATTCTGTATGGAGGACTATGTGGGGCCATCATTCTGTATGGAGGACTATGTGGAGGCCCATTATACTGCATGGAGGACTATGTGGGGCCCATTATACTGCATGGAGGGCTGTGTGGGGATCACAGTTGGGGCATCATATTGTGTTGGGGGTCACCATACTTTGCTGGGGGGATACAGTAGGGTCATTATACAGTGCATGTGGAGCGTACCGTGGAAAAATTCACTGTGGGGTTATCATACTGTGCTTGGGAGGTTCTTTTGTTGGCGTCAATATATATCTATATTATTTATTAATTTAAGGTTTTAGTCCTTTTGTTATTACATATTTAAATTAGGCCATTTGGCCACATCTTTTTACTGTTATTACATAATATTATATTATTCCACAATACCCCACTTATGATTATGCGTTTATTTTCTTCTAATATCTATTAATTAAAATCTACTTTGTTTGTGGGACAACCCTTTTAAGTTTGTTTCCATATGAAAAGTTTCATCATCATTATATTTGATAATAAGGAAAAACTTCAATTGTGGACATTTTTTAATAAATATCAAGGTTGGCCTGCGACTTTGTCCAAGTTTTTAATTTTGGCCCTCTGTGTATCTGAGTTTGACATCCCTGTTGTAGCGTCAGTGGGTATCATACACTGTGCGTTTTTTACGGTAGTATATCTGTGATACTTTGAGCCTTATAGTACATGGTTAAAGAGGTTATCCAGGACTTTGGTTATTTTTTTGTATGGGGCTAACTACTTACATGCAGGTAGTAGGGTAGTTGCAAACTACCTGCCTGTTCTGCCAGGCGACATCTGCCGGTTCAGGCAGGGACTCTTTTGCTTCATTTCACCTCTCGTCAACTGATCAGCTTCTTCTCCTATTCCGGGCTGGCCTGTTGATGGGGCGTCGCTGCGGATGTTTTGCTGATTGACAGCTTCCTGCAGTTAGCCGGCTGCCCTCTGCCTTACTGCAGGGAGCCAGCTGTGACACCCCGTTTACAGAGCAGAGCGGAAGAGAAGAAGCTGCTCTATCAATGTGACCTAAGCAGAAGCATAGGAGGTCCGTAATCGCTCTGAGCTGGCAGAAATCATCGCCAAGTAGAACTGGAAGGTAGTTACCAACTATCTGCCAATATGTTGTTAGCCCCATAAGACAGAATAACCAAAGTCCCAGATAACTCCTTTAAAAGCTGTTTTTATCTGTTCGGTGATTATGCCACTGGTTATTCAAGATGATCAGACTTGTACTTAAGATAATTTTTTGTTTTCTGGCAAGTATATTACTTGTTTTATATGTTCTATATGTCAGGTGATTGTGTCACGTGGTTATAACTATTTAACAATGCCATAAGACTTTCTGTGCTTGCTTTAAGAAAAGGGAACTCACCTGAAACGTTGCAAGACAAGTGTGCAATCCACCGTGCAGCGTCTCATCACAAGACCATTGGACATCACTATTCAAATTTAGGTGAAACTGATACCTGGACTCGTTCTTAATATTGAAAATGTGTTTTCAGCTTGCATTCTTTTCGGAAGTAGAAAATGTAGTATTATATGGTTGCCATTCAGAAGAAAGGCCATCCATGTAATGTAAGAATGGCACGAGGCTGCTAGAATGGTAGCTGCTCTTACATAGCGGGTTTCCATTGCGGCCCATCTGTTAGTGTCATATGCACCACTAGGACATCCCTTTAAAAAAGAAGGCTGTAGGATGGATCCAGTATACATTTTAGGAGACATGGGAGGCGTTACATTCTCTCACCTCGAGAACAGGATTGGACTGCAGGAGACGGTCTTTCACAGTTTCCACTTGCTCGCTGGCAGGACAAGTCACAGCATAGTACTGGAGGATCTTCTTACTAGCTTCTGTCTTTCCTGCCCCACTTTCACCAGATATAAGAATACACTGGTCTTTTCTTTCTGTTCGCAGAGAGCGGTAAGAGTTGTCTGCTATTGCATAGCTTTAAAGGAATGGAAAAATATTTTATCTCTTGATCTGTATGAGCATAAAAAACCCCTACTAAAGGCCCCGTCACACTTAGCGACGCTGCAACGATCCCGACAACGATACGGCCCGTCAGGGATCGTTGCTGCGTCGCTATGTGGTCCCTGGTGAGCTGTCAAACAGTCAGGCTCACCAACGATCAGGGGAGCAGCGACATCGTGGAAAGAATCTTTCCACGATGTCCTGCTCCTGGTTACCAGCCTGCTGAAGCAGGAGCAGGCTGGTAACTATGGTAAACATAGGGTTACTAGGGGCACACGCGCTCCTAGTAACCCGTTGTTTATCATGGTTACCACTCTGCTACAGTGAGCGGGAGGTTACCGCTCACTTTAGCAGGCTCGTAACCATGATAAACAGCGGGTTACTAAGTGCGCGTGTGCCCCTAGTAACCCGATGTTTACCATAGTTACCAGCCTGATCGCTGCTCCCGCTGGTCACACACAGCGATGTGTGCTGACCAGCGGGAGAGCAACGACCAAAAAATGGTCCAGGACACTTTGCAGCGATCAGCGACCTCACAGCAGGGGCCTGATCGCTGCAAAGTGTCACACATAGCGACATCGCTGGTGAGGTCGCTGTTGCGTCACCAAAACCGTGACACAGCAGCGATCTCGCTAGCGATCTCGCTATGTGAGACGGGGGCTTTACTTATTTTGCTGGAACATCCAAAAGGCCCCAAAATTATCTGATAAATGCTGGGAGGAGAATGAGAATACAGGTTATACCAAGCACTGAGGTTACCTGCTCACAAGTGGCATTATCAGGAACGCATAAGGAGGCTGCTGGTCTCAAGTGAAACCGGTCCGTCAAGTCAGGCGAGACCCTCCAATGCCTCCAAAATCAATTCAGTTAAAAAGCAAATGAAAATATTTTACTAAAGTTATTTATTCCTAAATAGAGCCGTGCAATTTGCTCTATTAGTAGAGATATTAGTGACATGCAATAGTTACAGATGCCAGCACTTGTAGTAAATGCAAATGACACATTTACTTCTCTACAATAAAATCCCTGATGCCGAAAACCTGCAGAACATATGGCCCTGAGGTAGGACCAATTTGTACATGGGAGCAGCTATGTATTAAGAGTTGTCATACTTCTTATTAAAAAAATTCAAACCCACAAGCATAACGTTATAGAGATACGGCTCTTTAAAGGGAACCTGTCATAAGTTTCCTGCTGCTAACACGGAGGGCAGCATGATTCTGAGCCTGACTGTGCCATTGTAGCCAGGTATGCCTTACTTAAACGCTATGAGGTTTCAGAGAAAGTAGTATGACTATAAGGGGAAACCCGACTTGTCTGGAGTGGCCCCTGGCCGGCTTCTCCCTGCCCTGCTCCAGTTAATTGACAGGTCTCTTATATGGAGAGGTGGGGGGGAAGCTGCCCAGGGACCGTGCTGGACTAACTCCTGACCGGCTAGTTAAACTATATTTTCTCTGAAACGCTGCAGTGTTACAGAGTAAAACATACCTAGTCTCAATCACGCAGCCAAGCTCTGCCCGGGCAGCATGAATCTAAAGACAGGTTCCCTATAAACTCTTTAGACGTACACATTAGATTGTGGTGCAGCGTTACAGTGGTTTATACACATTTAGGCATAATATCCTGCAATAACACAAGTCTGAAGACACTGCTCTGCTTTGCACCAGCTATTTACTTGTACACAAGTCACACTGAGGATGGGGACAATGATCCTTTTGAATAGCAAACCCCCACAATGAATCTGTAAAGTATGCATCTGTCTGATAGGCCTTACTGTAAGCAAAGTGCAAGAGCAATTTGCAAAGCATTCATCTAGTCAGTCAGTCTGGGGTCAAACACTGACATAGGCAGAGTATCTCGGCACGGATCACATGTCTGTTTCATCAGGAGCATTGGACACACAAATAAAAACAGCAATGATGTCTAACACAAAGACGTGACTATATAGCTTTCATATCAACAAGGTTCCAAAAAAGAAAAGACAAAGTTATCAACCAACGTTTGTAATGGAGGTTGCTGAAGACTTCTGACAGTTACTAAAGTCATTAAATAACAATTCTGGAGCAGATTCTTGTAGAACTTTGTGTTGTGCTGTTCCTATGTTGCTCCTTCTAGAAATGTATGAATACTTAGACAACTGGGTGTTACCAGGTAGGAGGTGTCATTGCACTGCTGGAGTATCCAATCAGTGCCCACTGTATCAGACTGTAGGGACACGCCTCTTTGACAAGAGGAAATGTAAGTTGTTAATTTCTTCATAAATATTCAAGAGAAATAAAAGAGGAACGGCACAAGATGAAGTTATGAGAAAACAGGCTCCTGAATTGGTTACAGTAAGGGCAATACAAAAGGCGTGAAAGGAAACCACCAGGAACGAGACTTCACCACTTATTTATCAGAACATGCTAAAAGTGGTCCTAAAATAAGGGGTGCACCCAAAGATTGACTTGCAAAGTATCCCCGCAAAAATAAAAATCGCCATGCTGCCTTCTAAACGTCTTCATTTTACCTCTGTAGAGAGGTTCACACCTACTTAATCTTTTATCCTGCAATAGTGCATTTCCTAAAAGGATATCCATGTTCAGATAAGAAATTGTAGTCTCAGAGTATTTTATCTTCACGACAATCAATTTAATAGAAATAGAAGATAATCCATGAGAGCTATCTGCTGGGAACAGTGGGAGAAACTTCTGCCGTATATATAAATACACAGATCCTCTGGTGTTTAGGTCCAGTGTAACCAAGCAACAAACAAAATAGCAGAAAAACACTGGGCAAAAATAACACACAAAAAAGTTGTGGTATGAAAAAGAATAGGCCAACTCAGAAAGGGAAAAGAAAAAAAAGTAAACTTTCCAGATTTTCATAGGGAAAAATTCCACTAAGACTAACCGTTCTGGAATTTTCCCTCTGAACAATTTGTTTTGACTAAGCTCAGAAAGCTGAATCCACATTTCTGCACAGAGGTGATGTCGGCTAACCCTGAACTGTACAATGTGTTAGAGAATCACAACACAATATACACATTATAGGAAAACAGAGGAGATAGGAAAAGTCATGTAGGAGTCTACATAATTGATGAGTAACTCAGTAGAGACTTTGCTTTTTATCTTGTACTGATTTAGGGGTGTATCAGGTTTTCTTTGCTGGTCACATCTAAAACGGTTTTACAATTCTGCTGGTTTCCTGTAGCCAGATCGCAGCACATTGTGGGGTCTCACACAACAGTACATCAATGTCAGAAATGAGGGAACAGCTCAGTTTTTAATCATGCTATATACGCATATATAAAACAAGGTTTCTGAAGGAACCAGCACAATATTGAAAGCAGATATGATTTTGTAGGAAAAAATCAGACACTAAATAACAACTCCTACCAAAATTGTTGTCCTCTTCTAGTAATATATCGCAGTCACCATATTATATAGCACTGTGTACTTATAATTGCTCATTTTGCCTTTCTACCCAGCTACTGCTTCTGTTTTCCATTAGGTCTACGACATCACATGATTAAAAACTGACTAGCTGAATCCTTCCAAGTTCTATGTAGAAACAGGAGGTTAATTTTACCTGTATGACTCATAAGTCACGGCAAAAGACCCCGACAGGGGGGAAAGGAGGAGCAGAGCAGCTGGGTGAGGAAGAAGGGGTGGAGCTGGGCTGCCAGGGACTTTGCAGTGATGTAGAATTGTAGTTCTAATGATGACTCATGCAGGGAAAAGAGAATTCTTGTTTCTACATAGAGCTTATAGTCTGTTTATAATTACGTGATGTCATAGACCTAATGGAAAAGGGAAGAATTAACTAGGTAGAAAGGCAAAATGAGCAATTGTAGGTACACAGCGTTATATAATATGACAGCAATATATTAAGAGGATAACAACTTTGATGTGAGGAGGAGGAGTGCTTCTTTAAGGAGTATTCGACGTTTTAATTTTCACTTCATAAATCAATACTACAAATGAAAATCAGAAACTTTGCAATCTATCTTATTTAGAAAAATCGGCTTCTTTCTCGGCCAGGGCTGATCATTCATTCTCAATTCACATCTAAAATCTGTATTCAGTGAAGACAGAACGTTACATCACGGAGATAGATGGGAGATGGCAGATGGTGCTGATAACATTCTATGTAGACGGGAGGTAGGATGAGGAGGGAGGGGCTCTGCCTCTAGCCCCTCCCACACCCCCATAGAAACTCTCTCAGGAATGTAACATTGTGCCTTAACTGAATACAGATTTTAGCTGTGAATTGAGAATGATCGATCATTTCTGGCATAGAAAGAAGTAGAGATCTCTGATAAGATATATTACAAAGTTGCTTATTTTCACTTGTACTATATTCACTTATGATATAAAAATTAAAAATTAAAATGCTGGTTACTTTTTTTACTGGGTGTAAATGCCACTGTTCTCTTGAATCTGCCATTGTTTTTCTTTTGTTCCTGCACCTCTAGTTCATGTGATATTACTTCATCTTCACTGTATATAGAGCTAGTCTTTTTAGCCATCTGGGAGTGGTCCTGAAGAAAACGCCCACAGAGAAGGATGAAACCTGCTTGGACAACAGGACTAGATTTGAATGCAGGAAAGCGGGGACCATCTCTCAGGAATGGAGAAATGCAGGAACAAATAATGCCAGATTCAGGCGAACAGCCGCATTTACACCAGGGCAAACAATTAAAAATTTATGGCAAATGACCGGTCCTCTTTAAAAGGGGTATTCCAGTCGGAAAAAAAATGTAACTTGCTAATGTACTTTTTAAAAGGTTTGCACAGGACAAATTGTTTTTTTTTTATTACAGGTCTAAAAACTAACAGGCAGGTAATTGCTAACAGAGGTAATGCATTGCCCATTCTACCTGGCGTCGGCTCAGAGCGGTCACTGACTGCTCCTGCCAGCGATTCAGCTGCTCACGTCAACAGAGCAGCTCTTCTTCCGGGCTGCCCTGTTGATGTGACATGACTGCCGACATCATGCTGACTGACAGCAGACATCATGCTGATTGACAGCCGACTTCTCGCAGATAGGCAGCGGGGAGCCAGCTGACAATCTGCATGAATCCGGCTGTCAATCAGCATGACATTGGCATTCATGCCACATCAACAGAGCAGACTAGAAGAAAAACAGCTGCTCTGTCAATGTAACGTGAGCAGAAGCCACAGAATTGCCAACAGGAGTGGTTTGTAACTGCCTGTTACTTCTTAGCCCTGTAGTAAGAAAATTAAATGGTTCTGGATAAACCCTTTAAGCCTTCAACGTTTCATAGGTCGACAAACCTCAATAGAGTTGTTTCCTAAAGATAACCACCTCTATAAACCAGAGTGACTCATGCTGTAGCAGACCCAACCAGTCCTTATATTACATGGTTGGCCATTTATACTGGGGGCTGCCACATACTACTACATTGCAGGCCACAGTGGGAGACATGTATGTGCAGCTTGTTCACTACTGGTGATTTCCGCTGATCACCAAAGTTGAGCTTTTCGAAAATAGGTTTTGTTTTTTTAACAGAGGAGGCCATCCTTCCTATATAATTGTGTATCACACATTCTGATTTCAATTAGTCTGTTACATCAAAAACAGAAGAACCACTCTAATGTACTCACATGTGAGGGGACACCTCATAGAAACTAACCCCACGATATCTTTCCATGTGCTGCTTGCTGTAAATTTCCAGCTCTTTGTAGGGGTTAACCGACACCAACACAGATCCAATGTAAGTCTGAGGAGGAAATATCACAAAGACAATAAGTTTCTTAAATACAGATTTATACTGTTTGTCCTATGAATGAATACTCGATTTTCTAGAAGTGATTGCGGGAACATGAGCCTGTTCTGAATGGAGCAGAGGTGGAAGCGTGCCCCCCTGTGCCCATTGTCTATGGGACTCCCAGAAAAAGCTTAGCTCTGTACTTCGTTACATTGATCCTCTGTAGATCTGGTGACGGTAGCCGAGGTGGGCATGTTCAACCTCCGCTCCATTCACACAGGGCTGTTTTTGGAGTCTCTGGGGGTCCTAGCAGTCAAGCTTCAGTAACCAGTAAATTATCCCCAATATTATGTATAGGGGATAACTTACTATAAGATGTAGGATCATGTATAATGTCCTAACAGCGTTCTCATGCCATTTTCGTGTCTCGTGTGAAAGTAGATAACTACACAATATGGAAAAGCAAGAATATGGGAAGCCCACCCAGGACACTGATCAGCACCCTCTGCCAGTGATCTGAAGCGGCCATAACAGCTGGTGCCCCCTTCTAAGGCCATAAACCTCACAATCCGACATAGAGCTTGCAGACGGTTGCTGGATTTGAGCATAGTGCTGGGTTTATTCAGTATTACTGTCTGCACATTGAGGCAGCACCACTGGGGTATCTGAGCACCCACCCAAAATGGAATTAGCAGGATCACTAAATAAGAAGTCTATGAACCTATACGATGTAAACTCCTATATTACACAACGCTAATACAGAATACATGAACTGACAATTGCAACCAAGAATAAAACCTCTACGTTGCCATGCTGGGGGGTACATGTGCTTACCAACAACTTCACCCATTGCCAATTCTTCTCATCCAATCAGCAGGACTGAGACTGGTCACATGATGTACTCCGTTTCCTGTCCATTGTAACAGATTAAACTGAACCAGGCAGATACACTCATCACTGGTCTATGCAGCTCGCAGGTCATAATGCACAGTATACCTGCCCCATATTGTAAGCCAAACCCTGTGCACTGGGGACATGCAGCCATATTCCTTTGCCCTACTTCTTCCACCAAATGCATATTATCAAAAGCACAAGAGGCAGAGGGCGTGGCGGCACTGGTTGTGCCGGCAGAGGGCATGGCGGGACTGGCACAATACTTTGCCCTCTGATACCAGGAAGACACAAATTTGCACAGGACCAACAGACTCAAAATAAGTGGACATGTATTCAAAGTTGCAAATTAGTTTCATTTTAAAGGAGTTTCCTAACTCCTATCCTTTAATTTAAATCAATCCTCCAGCTTCACTATGTGGTGGTTATAAGGAGCAATACTAACGGATGCCTTCCTTTTGCAATATTTGGGGCATTTATTGAATATCATATAAACCTGCAAGCATGTACAGAGTCTTGTGTGCACAGCGACAGGTTCCTGGAAGCAGCAGCCACATTTAGATGTGTGATCTACTGTAATTTGTTCATAAGTGCCTCCACCCTATGGCAACAAGATGGGCGGTGGCGCTTGTCACTTGATGCATGAATCTAAGAAGCAGTTTTACTTTTTTTTTTTTTATAACTGCACAACACTTTAATTTGTGAGCTTTCAACTGTATAATTAAGAAAAACTTTTGGTTCGGAGTCACTTTAAAGCTTTTATTATGAAATTACATAGACAACAATCCCCCCCAATATAACATTATTACTGCAATTTCTACATTTACAAGCAGGAAACTAATCACACCGTGTGCTGTGCAGACCGGTTTACAGCAATCTGTACTGTCTGAAACTGAAAGGATGACACAGGCTGACGTGATGGCTGCTGGCTTCAGGACCGCCCGCGATGGCAATGCACCATCTGAAATCCCTGCAAGCTATTTGGATCTACTCGCGTCTGACAATTTTGAGCCATTTTGCTACAAAATAGACTTTAAAAAAAAAAAAAAAAAGCCGCCATTTACTGCACTTGTAGGAGGAACGAGGCGCTCTCCTAGCCCCCGTGCCCACTCTGAGGCCTTCGTTAGCCTTAGCATAAACTGACGGTTCTTAAAAAGGTATCAAAGACTAGAAATTCCAGTCGTGTAACAAGGTTGGCCTGTGCCAAAAAGTAGACGCATAAGGAGAACTCCTCGTAAAACTTCATAGCATGGTGAAAGTTACTTGTGACTGGAAGTAAGCTTTACCAGACACTGGCCTTATTCACATATGTATTTCTTTTTGCATATGAGAAAATAGAAAAAAAAAAGGGCCAGTTATCCAATTTAACAGTAAAATTGGACAGCGCTTGTTGACACAAATGACACATTGATCTGAGTGGGTGAGTTTGATCCGTGACTCAAAACAGGATTGGTCCCAGTTTTTGTGCAGATACTCGGTGGGCAAAAAAAAAAAAAAACATGGACATGTGAACGGCCCCTTAGACTATAATTGGTATATACATCGATGTGTAGAACACCACCATGAAATACTGATGTCTGAATAAGGCTCAAGGCTGCATTCACGCATCTGTGTTTCACAGTCTGTTCATGGACCATGATTTCTGGACCAGGTGCCGGTCTCCGGACCTGAACCCAACAGCTTCATATGCAATTATGGGACCCGTTGAGTTCAAAACCGGAGTCTCATGGCTGGTCCCGAAACCGTTGTCTGAATACAGACTTGTGAATGCAGCCCGGGTTCGGATGACCACTTTTCAGATCTGAATTGTGAACACTGAACAATGTTAGCCTCTACTATGGTGCTAAATTATAGGGTCCCGGTTATACTTCTGTTCACAAACTTAATTCTTCAGAGAACTATTGTGGTTAAGCAGTTATCGGGTATGGAATGCAGTAAAGCTTTACTACATACACATGTGTGAATACGGCTTCTGAAGATGTAAGTCTTCCCCCTTAGTGTCCCTGAAAAAGTTCTGACTCCAAAACACATCAACCTTTGGTCATATAATTACTGTAACAAGCAAATTAACCAAATAGTTTTAAATAGAAAAAGTGTGAAAACTCATATACACGTGCAGAAGTCAGAAATGATCCTTAGTGCAAGATAAATGGAAGTAGCACCATGCAATCTCAATTACACAGTGCTTCCTAGAGCATATGTGCTAAATTCCCTATGGTTTTCCTACTTGTGGTGTAGTAGCACTTTTAGCATATGTGGGACTTTTGCAAAAGTTTAATTAAACTTTTTTTTCCCCCAACTACTTGCTCTCATTTTCAGCTGAGTCTGCATCCTGCTTGCCCTACTCCTCTCCAGCGACTTGCTGGCAGTGGACGCACCCGTGCTAATGGAAAACATGAAGTGCACAGATGTCCTCCCAAAAATCTTTTTTATTTTCCAACTAAGTTTATATTGAAATAGAGCAGAACAGTAAAAACAGAAACCGATCGTGAGCACGGGGAAAACATCAGCCAAGATTATTATTAATGTGAATTCTGGGTTATAAAATGTTGGATCTTATTTTATCTGACTATACACAGGTAGGCATCACTTGGGATCGAGGCCAACTGGGTTTTAGGATTGCCTGGTAAAGGCTCCACTGTATCTTGTTTTTGTGGTTGGAAATCAACGTAAATCCTGCTCATTCTTCAGCCAGCTTATAGCACCATTTCCAGACATAATCTTGCCCTAGAAAATGTAGAGGTGGTCTTTAACACTATCCCTTTATAGGGTGGTGTCCATACTGGTGAAAAGAAACGACTTGCAGATTCCACCAAAAATGCGGAAATGCCAAGATCAGAAGTTCAATGGACCCCATAATAGTCAATGATTTCCGTCAGGCACCATTAGTTTCTGCCATATGAAGAACCAGCACTGACGTTAATTTAGTTCTGTCCCTATGACCTCTGGCAGTATGAAGAGAGGCCTGTTTATTTATGTTTACTTAATGCCAGCGTCACCTTTTCCTAAAAAGCTTTCTACAGCTATATGATTGTATGCCAAACTGAAATATTTCGGGCTTTAAAGCGGCCATTAGACTGATAAAGGCAAGGGGTGTTCCCCTCAAACACACTGGACTCATTTAGTGTATTCTTTGATCACTCCTGTTGGCCAAAATGGCACTTAAAATATTGTGCCTTTTTGGCTAATAGAAGGAATGACGTATCCTCATAATACACCTGATAACGATCCACTTTAAGTCATATATGAGACACCAACATAAGTAAAATTAACTCACATAGATGAGATTCTCCTTGAACCTTTTCCTCAGGTTTTCTATGAAGGCCGCTTCGCTCGTATAGTTCTCCAACAGGACAAAGTCCTGGACACCAACCCGATCGCGGGCTGTTAAGGCACTCTCCATGGTTATCCGGATACCGTCAATAGCTGGAGCCTTTAAGGACAGAAAGGTTGATGGAAAATGAGAAAGCAAATCATAAATGCTTTTAATATTTCTACTATAGCATGAGCATGTCATTAGCTACATCACACTGATACCAGGTGGTGTCCTCTGTGTGCTTTTACACAGGACTTGTTATATCTGTGGGTCTATAGGATCATGATACATACAAGGCTTTCTATGAACCATGTACTTACAAGGCCAAGCTTCATGTACATTAATGCTGCTTCTCCCACAGCAGCTGTTCCCAGGGTCAGTGCTTGGGAACAGAACTTTATTAAGGTTTTAAATCAGAGCTTAGACTTCTGATCTTTTATTATACACAAGCGCGCCCCCTCCCCCGCACACAAGCGCGCCCCCTCCCCCTCACACAAGCGCGCCCCCTCCCCCTCACACAAGCGCGCCCCCTCCCCCGCACACAAGCGCGCCCCCTCCCCCGCACACAAGCGCGCCCCCTCCCCCGCACACAAGCGCGCCCCCTCCCCCGCACACAAGCGCGCCCCCTCCCCCGCACACAAGCTACATCATTTATTTAGAAGTATATATCTACACATAAATATACATCAAGTTAAAAACTGAAACAAAAGTACACTATGCTGTTACATTTACAGAGTTTTATATCGTTGCCAATTTAAACTTTAATAAAAAATTATTTGAACAAAAAAACAAACGAAAATAGTTAATTGACACATAACCAGGGTAAATATCTGTTCTCCGCGATTTCAGGACACACCCTAAGGGACAAAATCACCAAAACTGATCTACATGAGCCATGCACAGAAGGTGCAGCATTTAACTCCTCCGCTAGATTCATTATGAAAGGACGGAAATGTCAGCACTGAGGAATGTGGATGAGCTCAGCGGCCTGTGAGATCACCGCACGGCTCGGCTACTAATGGACTTCAAGGGGGAACACTACACATGTCAGAATTGCCAGGACGGATCCCAATGTGCATGTTTGTTTTCCATAACAAATATAATCAGGACTTGAAGAACAACCCAAAAGGGTTCATGGAAGGGAAGGTAGCCATGAGATTGTATAATACTCCATTCCCAGCTCTTTCTTCTCACAACTATTCTGTAACAAATGGTACATGTACTACATCGCCCAGTGAGCATAGGCCCAATAGTTGTCAGCAGTGCAAGTCCTGATTGCACAGGACTAAGCACCACCAAGAAAGATGAACTTTTGTGCTGCATGAAAATTTGTTTTGCTTGTTCATCGGCAGCCTATTTACATAGCAAGATAATCATGAAACAAGTTTTTAACAACGCTCGTTCGCCATTATCTTGCAGTGCAAATGCCTCTTATATCGAGTATTTAAAGGGGATGTCTAGAAAACCATGGCTGCTTTGTTCTATGAACACCAGCATACCTGTCTGTGGCCTGTGCGGTAGTACAGCTGAGCTTTGACAAACTAAATAGGACTTTACTGACACTACCTGCAAAGAAAACAGCCATGGCTTTTCACATCCTGGATAACCCCTATAAATAAGTAAAAATCAAACTAGCCATCACATCACAATGACGCTCCTGACTGGTATCCTGTAAGGCTCCATACACGCTCTTACACTATGGGTTCTATGTTGTAGCAGCTGGTGGATATTTGTATGATCCAAATATTTCCATAACTGCAAATTTGTCAGATACCATCCTACACAAGTGCCAGCTGACAAGTCACAAGGTTATGCTCCAAGCTCCACCAAGGGAAAAGCAAGACGGAAGTTGTAAATTGCACATAACCCAATAAAAAAAAACATGGCCAGGCAGAGAAGTTAGGAGGCACGCGGTCCCCTTGGCCCATTATTATTGCGGAGCTTGGAGACCTCTTATATGGAGAGGTATCTGTGCACTTAAACCCAGCTCATTCTTGCCAAGAATATATAATCAACCATTAGGCTATGTTCACACATTGAGTTTTTTTCAGTGTTTTATTGGTGCCTTTTTTTAAGCAAATTTTCTGCTGCGAACAAACATACATACTGTTGTGTATAAATCACTCAATACACAATAGTATGTATGTTTGTCCGCTTTTTAAAGAGATTTTTCTGATTAAAGGATTTTTTCATTCTGAGGTTACATGTTAACCATGCGTTTTCTATTACCAACAAAGTATCTGAGATTCCAGAAATCCCATGCACACACCTTGGCTTTTGTTTCATCAGGATTTTGTGCTTCGCATGGCTTTTTGCAGAATAGAGCATGTCACTTCTTTCAGCGTTTTTAACCCATTGGAAGTAATGGGTGGTGAAAAAACACACAAAAATTCAGGTGTCAGTTTTTTCAGCATTTTTTAAGCCAAAACCTGATTAAATAGAATGAGATTTTTTTTTACTGAACTTTATGTACATGCATAAAGAGACAAAAAGAAAGTGAAAAAAATGCACCAAAAAAAAAAAAAAGAAAAAAAAAAGAAAAATCCTGAACAAACCTTCCTGACAAGAGATCAGGTTTTGCTGCATAAAAAAAAAAAAAAACGCTATGTGTGAACATAGCCTTATAATCGGTAACTGTAGCAAAATGTAAAAAATGTTGCAAGCAAGAATGAAGGATTAGGGTGTGGTGCTCTGCTGTAACTTCCAGATTGCACGACATACCAGAAATATCTCTCACTGGCACAAAGCAGACGACGGCCATCTCTACTGGCTTTGTAACCAGCTTAAATGGAAAAGAATCAGCACAAAACACATTTGGGGTAAAGGTTGAATAAAGATTGCAGCAAAAGCTAAAACTAGATTCTCTTATTCTACAGATGTTGTATTATGGGTTCATGAATTCACATCACATCTTGAAGACCTCGTATAACCCATGGTTTTCCTAATGATCATCATCTGAATAAAGTCATAGATTTATTGGGGCTTTCTTTTGATACAGGAAAAATATATATCTTTGTACCTTGTTAGCCAGTAGATTGTAATATTTTTCTATTAGAATGTCGTCAGTGGTTGACACTTTTTAATAGCTATTAAAAGGCATCAACCACTTAGGATTTTCTAATTTTAATATTTTTGGGTCTGTCTGGCATATAAGGTCAATTTTCAAAAACACTTTTGTATAATCTGAGATAGAAGAGACCACTCACTTGGGACCACCATCATTTAGCCAGAACAGAAAGCTTCTGAAGTCCTGTTACATTTATGCGATACACAGATGAACCATTTGTTTCAGTGGGTTTTGTGCAATGCTGCATTCCTCCAGTGGTGGAGCTGTAGGAAAGTTTACCGCTTATTGCAATGAGCGTGCAGGACTGATCAGTTTATTTTTGGTTGACTCCTCTAGCAAAAAAAAAAGTATTTTTTCCAAAGCAAACAACCGCGATTAATGATCAATATTTTAAATCCTCCCCAGGGTATGTTCACTCACTATTTGCTGCAGACATTTCTGCATCAAAAACATGTCTCTTGGCAGGAAAACTTCTACAAAAAAGGCACAATTTTGCAGAGTTTTTTTAAGCAGTTTTTCCCATTCATTAAAATGGGTGATAAATGCTGCAAAAATGCTGACAGAATTGGCATGCTGCAGATTTGATACAGCTTCAAATCCGCAAGGAAAAAATAAGCAACATGTGGATGAGATTTCAGAAATCTCGTTCACTTTCCTGAGGCGCTAAAATACTGTGTTTTTCAAGGCAAAACAGAGTGGAAAAAAAACATGGCAAAAACGCAACGGGAACATACCTTAAGTCCGTTTTAACACCACCCACGTTCACGGTAGATGTACAGACCAGGATGCTGGCAGTGTCGCTGGTGTCTGGACCCAAACGCTGCAGCCTCATGAGGCTATTGGGGTTCAGTCAGGAGCAGGGGCCGGTCCAGACATCGCGGCCTGTACGCAGACTGTGAAGTTTGGATGTGTGGCCTAAAATCTACAGTAGATCAGATTTACATGTCATATTAAACTAATGAGAGACGCAGAAAGAAACAAATTCTGGACAGAAAAATTGCTGCAAAATATCCCAAGACACCAGGATAAAATACAGAATGATATTCCTTATTACGCAACTGACAAAAAGTAAAAAGAACCCACAAAATTACACAAAACAGCCAAAGTCACCATCATCCAAGTTACAATGCTATACATATGTGCACAACTATAGTCTGAAAAAGCTACACTACAAGAATGACACCACCACTCTGCAATGCACATACCTCTAAACCAGAGGTCTCAAACACGCGTCCCGCAGGCCGCATGCAGCCCCTGAGGTTGCTTTATGTGGCCCGCAGGCACAGACCTCTTGAAGATCCCGACCTGGTCCAGGAGGAGCCGAAGACAGCAGCGCTGCATTGCTGCACAGAGACCATCTCCCAGCACAGCATTTCCAGTGCCAGCCGCCGGCCAATCAGAGGCCAGCAGCTGATATCTGCGTCCCAGCACAGCGGCGTATGACGTCACTGCCATGCGCAGATGTCAGCTGCTGGCCTCTGATTGGCCGGCGGCTGGCATTGGTAATGCTGTGCTGGGAAACTGTCTCTACGCAGCAATGCAGCGCTGCTGTCGGCGGCTCCTCCTGGACCAGGTCGGGATCGTCAAGGGGTCTATGGTGCCTACGGGCCACATGTGCACAAAGGACGCAGAAGGAACGGAGGACAGGTGAGAAGAATCTTTTTTTTCTTTTTTATGTGCGTGAAGAACAGCGCAGGGGACAATTCTACAAGATGGGGACCACCAGAATGGGGGCACATTACTGCAAGATGGGGACCACCAGGATAGGGCACATTACTACAAGATGGGGACCACCAGGATGGGGCACATTACTACAAGATGGGGACCACCAGGATGGGGACCACCAGGATGGGGGCACATTACTGCAAGATGGGGACCACCAGGATGGGGGCACATTACTGCAAAATGGGGACCACAAGGATGGGGGCACATTACTGCAAGATGGGGACCACCAGGATGGGGGCACATTACTGCAAAATGGGGACCACAAGGATGGGGGCACATTACTGCAAAATGGGGACCACAAGGATGGGGGCACATTACTGCAAGATGGGGACCACCAGGAAGGGGCACATTACTGCAAGATGGGGACCAGATGGGGCACATTACTGCAAGATTGGGACCACCAGGATGGGGCACATTACTAGATGTTTGCCAGAATTACTATATGGTGCTAATTGTAAAACAATATTACTGTATGTGGCCAATTGGAGGAAACAAAATTGTAAAAATTAAAAAAATAAAAATAAAAGCATGAAAAAATATTTTGCCACTAAAAATGCTGTTTTATATGTAAACTAAAGTAAACACAAAAAAGTGCACGTTTATTATCGCAACATCCATAACGACCCAAGTGATAAAGAAAATAAACACAGCAAAAATGTTCAGATGGTATACACTTCTACGAGGAGGTGAGCTCACAGCTGGACCGGGGAGAGTCAGTGGATGTTGTATACCTTGACTTCTCCAAAGCGTTTGATACTGTGCCACACAAAAGGTTGGTATATAAAATGAGAATGCTTGGTCTGGGGGATAATGTGTGAAAGTGGGTAAATAGCTGGCTGAGTGATAGAAAGCAGAGGGTGGTTATCAATGGAGTAAGCTCAGGGTGTGTCAGGGTTACTAGCGGGGTGCCTCAAGGGTCTGTCTTGGGCCCTATATTATTTAATATATTTATTAATGATCTAGTGGAAGGGTTGCATAGTAAAATAGCAATATTTGCAGATGATACTAAACTTTGTAAAGTAGTTAATACAGATGAGGATAGGGCACAGCTACAGGAGGATTTAGATAAATTGGGGAGTTGGGCCAAAAAATGGCAAATGAGGTTCATTGCCGATAAATGTAAGGTCATGCACATGGGAAAGAAAAACAGCAGTCACCCATACATATTAAATGGGAAACCGTTGGGGAAATCTGACATGGAGAAGGACCTGGGCGTCTTGGTTAACAGCAAATTAAATTGGAGTGCCCAGTGTCAGGCAGCAGCTGCGAAGGCAAAGAGAGTCATGGCATGCATCAGAAGAGGAATAGGGGCATATGATGAGAACATTGTTCTTCCTCTGTATAAAGCGCTGGTAAGGCCGCACTTAGAATATTGTGCACAGTTCTGGGCTCCGGTGCTCAGGAAAGATATATTGGAGCTAGAGAGGGTACAAAGGACAGCGACTAAGGTAATAAAGGGAATGGAGGGACTAGAATACCCAGAGAGGTTGTCAAAATTAGGCCTATTTAAGTTGGAAAAGAGAAGGCTTAGGGGAGACCTCATAAACATGTATAAATACATCAGGGGGCAGTACAGAGATCTCTCCCATGACCTGTTTATACCAAGGATGGTGACAAAGACGAGGGGGCACACTATGTGTCTGGAGGAAAGGAGGTTCCTGCACCAGCATAGAAGGGGATTCTTTACGGTCAGAGCCGTGAGACTCTGGAACTCTCTGGGAGAGGAAGTGGTGATGTCCAACTCACTTAATGAGCTCAAGAGAGGCCTGGACGCCTTTCTTTTGAACAATAAAATTACATCTTATGTTTAGTGATAGTTAATTAATTCAGGGATTTAATCTGACTGCCAGATTGGTGTCGGGAAGTGAATTTGTCCTCAATGATGTAAATTGGCCTATACCGCATGGGTATTTTTTTGCCTTCCCCTGGATCAACGCTGCGGAATAGCTGCAGTGCACAAGAAATAGGCTGAACGGGATGGACGCTTGTCTTTTTTCGGCCTTATAAACTATGTAACTATGTATGTATACAAGAAAAATGGTATCACTAAAAATGGCACTTTGACCTGCAAAGAATGCGGCCCCCCAAATTCAAATTTTTTCCATGTGCGGCCCATATACCCAGAAGAATTTGAGACCCCTGCTCTAAACTATTAATTAATACTGATCTTATGACCGTTTTACAAGGAAATACCTCTAATACAATGTGAATTAACTCCTTAATGACCGCCAATACACCTTTTAACTGACTTGAGGAATAAGAATAGATCAAATGGATATATGGCACTCTGGATAGGTGCACGAATAGCTCTCATAATTTTTGAGGAATAAGAATAGCACGCCCCCAACTAGCAAAAGATGCAACAGGCCATAATCAGTGTTTACACCGATCGTGAACATTTAACTACCTAGAAGCGGCTGTCAATAGAGACAGAAGAATCTATATGTTTAACAGAGGGAGTGGGGCTCTTTCCTTCACCCGACTGGCACCCACGGTCATGAGGTCCCAAGGGTTGCCATGGCAACCTGAGGACAAGTAATATTGGTAACTTCCTAAAAGGCCAGGTATGGTGGCCTGTTAAGAAGCTCACAACATTTTAATGGAAACATTTTTTTAATTTCATTTATTCCACATTGCTTTAATTCCTGTGAGGCATCGGGAGGGTTAACAAACTTCCTGATACCAGGTTTGAAAAATTTGTTAAAACATATTAAAATGTCACTTTTTGGGGTTTCCCAATAAATAAGCCCTTAAAGTCATTTCAATTGAATAGGTTCGTAAAAAAATGTTTTGTAAATTTCCTTGAATGAAACAGTGCTGCTAAAACTTTTAATCTAGCAAAATAAAAGGACATTTGAAAAATGATGCTGATTTAAAGTATACAATAGGGAAATGTAATTCATTCTTTGTATGGTCTGACTATCTGTGTAAGTGTATAAACATTCAAAGTTTCAATTTCCGATATTTTCATAAATAAAGCAAACAGTATATTGACCTACATTTACCACTAGCACAAAGTACAATGTGTCCAGAAATAATAAAAAAAAACAAAATCTCAGAATTACTGTGATATGAAGGCGTGTTCCACAGTTATTACGAGACACAGTGAAACAAGTCAGTTTTGAAAAATTGGGTTTGGTCAGGGTTTAAAAGGGATGCTAAATAAGCATCCGATGTCTCCTTAATGGAAATTTGGTGATTTGGCCGCAGTATGCTACTGAATAAAAATGGGCATAGAAGATTTGCTAACAGATCCGGTTATTTTCTATGGGATGCCAAAGTGTATCCGTTTACACCCATTCATCACTTTTAACTTCATCATTCAAAAAAGTTTATTTTTTCTCCATCATTGAAGTCAAAGGATGACAGACACATGGAAACAGATTTTAGCTGACATCACATCATCAATTACAGATTAAATACTATGTAAACCAAGTCCAAAATGCTACATGCCTTAATCCAGTCACAGCGTACCTCTGGCTCCACAGTGACGATCACCTGTATCGTGGTCCCCGGTGAGGAACCTGCCAGGTCATCCTCATTCTCAGATGAGGGTGAGGAGGAAGACTTATCTTCATGCTCAGACAAGTGATACCCCTTTGGAATCAAGGAAGCTCTTTTTTCCTGCACAAGTGCCCAAAAACCTTTGGTGTCCATTCTGCACAATACCCTTTGCTTTGTAGCCTTATGTCATCTGTTACAATTTAAGCAAAGCAACACTTGGAAAGGGTAGTTACACGATCTCAGGAGACCATCACAAGCGCCCAGTGCAATCTTATCCTTCATCCCTAAGGACTCTACTCTTTCATCAGACACCTGAAACACTGCCCTATGTCACCTGGCTTTTGTGTTATACACCTTTCTGATACTATGTGCACACTTTGATTCATTTCTTGTAATGTGATGGTTCTTACTATGGAAATAGAAAGGAAAAAAACGTCCTCAATCAGAATGATCCTTTCTACATAAAGGATGACAATAAAAAAAATACAAGTTGGTACAAAATCTATGAATAGATGAGTCACGGGATGATTCTCTGAGCTTCAATTAAGAGATTTCCTTTCTAGATCCACAATTGTGTTCATTTCAGACAGTCACCCAGGGAGCAAAGCTATCAAGTGGCAAACTGGCACTGGTATGGGGGGTACGAACAGGCACAAATTGTCATATGAACTATGGCTCCAACACACATAGCATTCACAAGCACGGCCAAGGAAACGATAAAAATAAAAGGTTTATTCTTCCTTCCAAGATATAGGCCAAGTTACCATAAACTGGATTAATGGACATTTATATGCAAGCAGATTAAATCTAAATATATATTACATAATCTAATATCTATGAAAATGTCCTTCCTAGCAGAGAGAGGGAAAACCTTTCCTAATGACTACACAAGATTAATGAAGACCTATCACCAGGTCAGAAGTGAACAGTTTTAGATCTCATTTTATTCCTATTTTTTTGTTGTTGTTTCTTTAAATCCACCATGCGGCTCAAGAGATATAGGCCTTTTTATTTAGTGCTATTTTTTAATAGTCTCTACCAAGGGGCAATGCTCACAGGTTCATTATGTAGAGCAGCCTGAAAATACAACCTCAGACAATTTTGGGAACAATAGCCCCTTGGGTAAAGATCATAAAGATATTAATACTAAACAAGAAGGCCCATATCTCTGGGACCATATGGTAGACATAATAAAAATAAATAAATAAATACATAAAAAAAACACAACTGAACACTCAGAAGCGGCAGGAATAAAGTAAAAGCAAACACTGGCCACCTGACTTGGTGACAGGCCCTCTTTAAAAACAGTGAATACAAATTGTCATTTTATGGTAAAAAAAAAAAAAAAAAAGTGAACACCAGAAGGGAGCAGCAGAAATAAAATGAAAAACTGGCCAACTCTAACCTCTTTAAAAGAATGAAGAGAAACAGATTTCAGATAAATGCAAGAGCCAAGTACCTCAAGGTCTTCTGTATATCCACATTTTTATACATAATGAAAGTTATGATGCAGTGCAGTAATGGTCGCTCAATAGGTACTACCAGTGGAATAATCTTCGGGACAGCCATTGATTGCCTGCAGCGGTCACATGTCTATCCAGATGGAACAGGAAGTACACAGAACAGTGGAAACATGGGAAGAGATGAAACCAGGGAAGCTGGGAAAAATTTATTTTAAACCAATCTAAGTGGTTTTGAAAAAATGTCTGGACTACTCCTTAAAGTGAAAGTTTTATCAACACAACCAAGGCGAATATTGCTTAGTGAAACCATTGATACTATAACTCTATGCAAAACTAGGAAGTTGGTTCTGAAGTCTCCAACATGTCACACAAAATAAGAAAATGAAGCAAATAACTAGTAGAGATATAGCTAGTCCTTACAGATAAAGGTGAGATGGGACTGCTGGATGCTGTGGATCACTTTCTATGTACAGGACAGTAGTTTCCTCCGGGTCTTGCGCAGTACAGCGTCTACCAGAAACTTAACTACAGCCACCTTCACCGGGTGTCTACACGAGCGGCACATCTGGGCACAGGTGAGGCCAGTACTGTACATGTATACAGCGCTGTACTGTAGAGAGGAACTACTGGATAACTACTTGTATTACAAAAATGCTGGAGGTTTACTTGGAAAATAACCAGACTGATTGAGGCAAGATCCACCCAACCAGACCTGTTGCAGATCTGGAATATCGGAAACATTGAAAGTGGTTTCAAGTTACAATGGATGAAGAAAGACCATTATATGTTGAAAATATTGTAATATGAGGATCAGGTCATTTTAGGGACCCCTGTATAAAAACACCATGGGAGAGAGAACCGCATGTATAAGGGCCCGAATAAAGGTCTGTCTAGAAAGGCTAGCAATAAACGGGAAAAACAAAAAACACTTGTTCACCGGGTGAGAGGATTTGTAAGTAAGCTTAAAAATAATCGTTCTCGACAGCACATAGTCTTGTGTAGACATGATATTCTACATGCAGAGAAAGATTGTATTAATCATTCTGTGCACATGGAAGCGTGGTCAGCCTTTCTAGGAGTCTGCCGGTCAGGTTGCATATAACCAATCAGTGATAATGTATTGGTCACGGTTGGGCTGTCTATATCAGGGTTCCCCAACTCCAGTCCTCAAGGCCCACCAACAGGTCATGTGTTCAGGATTTCCTTAGTATTACACAGGTGATAATTACATCACCTGCACAGGCAATAAATCCATCACCTGTGTAATACTAAGGAAATCCTAAAAACATGACCTGTTGGTGGGCCTTGAGGACTGGAGTTGGGGAACCCTGGTCTATATGGTCCTTTAGCTTTACTTTTCAAAAATCACACAGATTGCCATCATGAAAACTTTTTCCTGGATCAACTTCTGTTTGTAGTAAAGGAACAAGAAACTACACAACCGACTCTTTATCCTCTTGAATTTGGTGCAATAAATATGAAGGCGGAGATCAAATGGCAGTTTAGTACTTAAAAGGGGCTGTCTCATTACAGACCATCCATTGCATTGGGGGTAGGATCATTTCTGTGAACGATCCAATGTACGACTGACCGGCTGCATTGAGACTACCCCTATGTGTATGCTCATCTTCCAAGACTATATATTTTATTTACTTACTGTTAATTTAAGCATATTACTCACCAGGGCCCGTTACATACGTGGCAGAACCAAGTTGGCAAAAAACTTGATGTTCTCAGAAATAGAATATATCAAAACTGAAGTTAAACACTGGCAATCAGAGTGCTATTTACTGTGGTCTCTGCTAAAACGGAGCAAACATTGGTCATTCAATTGGATTAAATTATCTCTGGAACGTGAATAAAAAAATGACAAGTGAGAAAGATGATCACAACTTTATGAAATCCAAAAAAGCCTGAGAGGCACTGAGCCTAAAGTTATGGGAACGAGTCCAAGGAACTGTGGAAAATGCATTAAATAGAAAAGCACTAATGAGCACCGAGAAGAAAGAAAGAAGGGACATGAAGAACAGGCAAAGATCTTGTAAGGTCATGAGCCATGGATACATTCATTCAGAGCCAAACTATCAACGTCAGTAAATCCCTGGCCCACATTTCATATCTGATAACTAAGGAAGAGACTACAGGAGAACAAGCCATGACCCAAACTATTCTCATCACAGTTCATCAGGATTTGTGTCAATCTCCCCACGTCTATGATGATTTTTCAGGACGGGTTTTAGTTTAGACCGATCACAAATCAAATACCTTAACATTTGTGTAGGAACTTTTGTGCTCGCTCTCATTGTACAATGACAGATTGTTTTATAGATGTCCGGCCCAACCACAGTAATCCGCACAAATCCCCTGAAACCTGCTCACCGCTGCTCTGTACTTCATTGCCACTGTCAGATGTCACGGATCTCCAGGGAAAGAGGCTGATCTACCGCAGCCGGCGGTCCGTTTCCAGGGCACCTTCCTAATCAAATCCAGCGAGGCAGCATCAGCAGAGACAGAAGATCCAGCCTTAATCATCTAGTAGACAGCCACAATATACTACTCCAACTCCACGAGTTAATGCATTTTCAGAGTCCCATATATACTGCAGCCCCACCAGCAGCTTATAGAGACGGGGCAGACATGAGGAGCATTACAGCCCTGAGAGGAAAAACTTAGACTCTATAATAATCTGCTCCCAGACCAAGTTCAGGCGTCACTTGCAGAAAAAGACAGGAATGGAACAAGGAATAAAAAAAAAAAAAAAAAAAAAAAAAGAGGAGGGCCGGGAATCTTGGGCAGAAGCCCAAACCTAATAAACACAGCACACAAGACAGGGGAATGAGCGCTAATGATTGGTGGGCCTCCCACTCCCACAGCCCTGCATGCTGCTGCACATTTCTCATTACTGAGCTCACCCACATCTGAGGAGAGTCGTACAGGTGAAGTCAGGTGGAAAAGCGCCGCAGCAGGTAATTGTACTATATACTGCATAGTGTAACAGTCCCCATGTACTGCAGCGCAATATCTGCCACCGGTCACATGAGGAGTCGAAAACTGATCACACTCATCAAAGACAACATATAGTGTGTATGGGGGGAGCACAACTGTAGAAGAGGGCTAGATGGGTCACTACATATTAAATCCTTTAATTCCCAGGTTATACATGCTGCCAGATGTGTGAGATTTTACACCACAAAAATAAAAATACATGTACATTTATGAGGAGCCAGGTGAGATCGTGGTTTGCTTCCGACAGATTCATAGGTAGGCAATTGCCTGGAAACCACCTTTCCTAGAAGCCTCCAGGATACTAGAAAGTGTCCTACTGCTTGTTGGCAAGAACCTTGTTCTCAAGAAAACTGGGCCTGCAGAGTCCTAAATGACAGTCAGGAGTGGAAGAATGGGAGCTTCAAGTTTGGAAGGGAGAGGAACATGTCCAACTGAATGTATAAAGTGTCTAGCAGCAATCTTCTGCACGTGTACGGGGCGTCGGGAAGATCAGCTGCTTGGCTCACAGATAACAAGGGCTTATGGCCATCTTTCTGCAAGGAATGTAGAACTAACTGTATTAATACCTGCTGTGCAAAAGTGTGGCTTATTGATATTACTGCAATTGTTTTAAAAGGTGATGTGGGAGCAGCAAGATAAAATGGCATTATTTCTACATCGGCCATACTGAATAACGATTGGGTAGTTCATTTGCCGCTATAAGCCATTTCACCACATTTATAGCTTCTTTTAAACTTTTCCATAAGGACAAAAAACTGTCCTGAGCATGTGAGGACCACAGGGAGTGATCCGATACCTGCACGCTAAGGCTATGTTCACATACGTTTGGTTTTGCAGCGTATTTTGTTGCAGTTTTTTATGCAAATTTTCAGCTGCGTTTTGCAGTACCAGCAAAGTCTATGAGAAACCAGAATTCTCTGTTCACACATCATCATTTTTTTTTTGCTGTGTATTTTGTGCCTTGGTTGGGTTTTTGGAAAATAGAGCATGTCACTCCTTCAGCGTTTTTCACCCATAGAAAGTAATGGGTGGAAAAAAAAACGCTGAAAAGACGGACCAAAAAAACTAAGGTAAATTTTTTCAGCGTTTTTGATGGCAAAATAGAATGGGGTTCTTTTTTTCCACAGAACTTTATGTACATGCATAAATAGGGACAGAAGGACAGTGAAAAAACAACGCATCAAAAAACGCAGAAAAACCTGTGTTTTTGAAGCAGCTGATTTCCTGAGATCAGTTTTGCTGCAGATTTCTGACGTAAAAAAAAAAAAACCATACAACATGTGGGAATATAACCTTAGGCCAAGATCAAAGGTCCATGAAACCGACTGCACTTGGATCTCACACACACACACCTCCCATTAGCGTAGGTCAGGAGATCCACTGGTCAGCCTGGTTATAATTCCCTCACCGGAATGGACACATAGTAGTTTGTGTTGAGCAAGTATGTTCTGTTAACCCTTTCGCCAAGTATGCTCGGGCCGAGCTCCGAGTATTTACAGCTGCTCCGTGATAAGGTTAAATCGCTCCCGTGTGCATGATTTGCAACTATTTGACAGCTTTATTACATGTGAGGAATGCAAAAGAAACAATCATTCCTCACATGTAATAAAGCTGTCAAACAGTCGCAAATCATGCACACGGGAGCGATTCAAACATATCACCGAGCAGCTGTAAATACTCGGAGCTCGGCCCGAGCATATCCGGCGAAAGGGTTAACAGAACATACTCGCTCATCACTAATAGTAGTACATTGACACACGCGCAATGGGACGACCAGAGCCGTTTGGCAGCGGCTTTCTCCACTCTCCCCATTAAACGCTCAACCTAGCCAACCTGGGAGCAGGGAGAGAAAGGTCATTTGGCCAACAGCCATTGTATGTGTATGGACACAGCTTTACTGTAGAAGCTAGGGAGGTTTTCACA
Organism: Phyllobates terribilis; assembly: GCF_046119375.1. Classification (NCBI taxonomy): domain Eukaryota; kingdom Metazoa; phylum Chordata; class Amphibia; order Anura; family Dendrobatidae; genus Phyllobates; species Phyllobates terribilis. The sequence goes on along the minus strand of NW_027362762.1, from coordinate 826,985,671 downwards.
TATTGTGGCAGGATTGCAGCAGTTTTAAGCAATTTTGATAAAATATCAGCAAAAATGACAATATGACGGTAAGGTGCAAACAAACCCTAACAAACCATAAACAATAAAAAGGTTCCCAAAAGCAAATATCCTGACGAGATGATAAAGTTTATCAGAGAACTGTATAACTTTGTGTTATACAAAGAATATGCTTTATATTTCTTGAAATCAGAACAAGTAAAAAGTTGCTCTCGTGTATTTTGTCTGCTGTGAATGGCTGAGGGCTCAGGATGGGGCCGATCTCCCGCTGTCCCCTGATATATACCGCGAGTGTTACTAGGAGAGGAGGCAAACTCTTCCAGGTAGGTTAGTACGCAGAATATCATGTAATAGGACGGCATATTATGTATGTTTGGTGCTGTCAATCACAGATCACTCCTGCGCAGGTTCCCGGGGCCTCTGTGGTTTCACTTTCAATTAAATTAGATGTGAACTAGTCCTATGACTACTCCAGACCTGAAGGTCATCACAGACTGCAGCCATATCAGTAGAGCTCTGCACCGCAGACAGACATATTATTGAGTAGGAGACTGCAGGGTCACTCACAGCCCCAGTGTTCACTATTGTATCCAATCAAAGTATAGCAGGACATTGATCTACAATGTGCAGACCCTCACAAAACCGCAGTGTGACAGTCTTGGTAGGTCCTGCAGGATGGATGACCGTGGGGAAGGTAACAAGTTACAGCCTAAACTGTATAAAACTAAGCAGAAAACATAAAAACACATCCTAATCTGAGCCCAAAAGCCACAAAATGCAGCAACAGGTTTAACAAAGCTGCTGCCGGATACTAGTAAGCCAGCAAAGGACCAATGACTGCTGTCAGCCGGGAAGCTCATGAATATTAACAGAGGCAGGCAGTATAAACTGGGCCATAGCAGTGACTGGGGATACAGTGCCTCATGTCAGCTCCGCAGGGCTCCTCCACTGCCTTTTATGGGGAAAATATGTTTGCACTGGAAAAAGCGAGTGCAGATGGGACTGTGGCTATGGCAGAAAGAAGGGAGTGCGTGGAAAGGTCTGCATGAACCTGTGCTATTGTCAGTGCAGCCTTACACAACATATAGAAAGCTGCTATTGCACTTGCACCTAACAATGTGTGTTTTTTGTGGATTTTGAAAAACTTTAAAAAAAAATCATAAGATCATCTACAAAGCACAGTTTTGCTTTCCAATAGGCTTGTTATGCATTAGTATCACATTACGGCGTTGTCCATCACTATGAAGAGCCTTTCTACAGATCCATCTTACCTGCACTTTTACCAATATAGTTTGATTATTTCTAGTGCCGTGTTTGTCTATGGCTACACAGCGATTTTGGCTGCGACAGTTGTCGTGTGACCCAAGTTAGTTTTGTGCTGCTGCTACATCGCGGCGCTATAGAAGTGAATAGGCACATACTGTGACACCTACACTATCACAACAAGCAGGTAGCAAACATCCAGCCAAGGCCGAGCCTTAATCAGTCACATCAGCATGCAGCCAATGGTTTTCTCAGTATTCTTTTAAACAGGGCTGTGGAGTCGGACTCGGGAGTCCATTTTGGTAGTTGGAGTCGGTTTAAAATGGACCGACTCCTAAAATATATAATAAATTGGGTACAGTAGTTCAATGCAGTTTGTGGGGAATATTTTTTCATAAGAATTTGGGAAAGTTATGATATGTCCTATAAATGTCTGTCCTATTCCTGATCTAAGGGTCTAGACTTTTAGCTGAGATGAATCTGTGCTGCAGTTTATGTACATGATAAGTAATGAAGCTCCTCCTCTATGGATAAGGGGGAAAAAAAAACATACAGGGAAGGAATGCCTGCACTCATCTCAGAACTGCTGGAGTGAACAGAAAAGCAGGATTAAGGCAAGCACTTCTTAAAGCATATCTAAACTTTCAACAAACTGTGCATAAATCAATAGTTCAGTATATGTTGTATCGGTATGCTTGATGTTTTAGTTTGTTTTTCCTCTTAGAACATAAAATATATTTATGAGCTATCTAAATGGCTTGATTATTGTATCATAATTATGATTAAAAGCCTGATGTTACCATTTTACTACAGTAAATTTATCACTTAAACATGAGCCATGTATGAGGGAGTCGGTGTTATGGAAATTGAGGAGTCAGAGATTTGGCTTATCGACTCCACAGCCCTGCTTTTAAAGCACCACTCCAGCGTTTGTTTTATTAACCCTACTGCTGGAGAGGTGTCACTAATTAAGTTCCCTGCCCCTAGTCTATACTCGCCAGTCGCCGTCTTCATCTGTTATTGGCGTCGCTCCGGTCGCTCTCTTACAGATTGTGACTAGTGATGGGCGAGCGTGCTCAGCAGTGTTTGATACTCGATCGAGCACCAGGGTGCTCAATAGAGTAGCGAGCAGTGCAGAGTATCACGTGGTGCTTGAGTGCTCAGATCCCCGTAAATGAATTATCTGAACCAGGCGCAGATAGAGAAAAAGAGAACATTTACCATGCTCCAGAAAAATACTTGAGTTTGCCATTCACTTCCATTATGCTCGCTACTCAAGTCAGGCACGTCAGAGCGTCAGACATACTTGATTTGAGTACCGAGCACTCGAGCATTTCAGTGCTTGATCAACACTAGTTGTGACCTGACGTATCTCCCCAGTGTTTGCTGGGCGTACTGGAGGTCACTTCTTAAGGTAAGTCTATGGGAGCCAAAACGAGACCCTCAGACTTACTTTTAGAGCTTGTGACTGTTACCTCTAACTTCCAGTCAGCCAGAAGATGCGGTCAAAAGATAGCGGCGTGGGAGCGGAGCGGCGCCGGGAACAGCTGAAGACGACAGCTGGTAAGTATATTACTAGGTTAGGGAAGGAACATTAGTAGCAGCACTCCAGCGCTGAAATAAAAAACAAACAATGGAGTGGTGCTTTAACAAAGAAAAAGTCCAAGCAATAAAACTTAATTTATTACGCCGGATTCACACACCCATGCTTCGTCTATGAGACTGTTTAGTTCAGGTTGGAAGCTCCGCGTCTGTCCCGTGCAATGCGGTCCGTACTCAGACTACAAAACACTGATGTATGAATCCAGCCTAAGGCTATGTTCACACATTGCATTTTTTCTGCAGGCAAAACCTGCTCTCTTGGCGGTAAAGAAGCTGCTTGCAAAAAACAGGTTTTGCTGCGTTTTTTCAGGATCCCAAAGTTCAGCTTTGCTTCCACCACAGAAGCATGAACACAGGTCACCAATGAAAGACATATGTGAAACCATAAAACCATTTTTTGGGGAAAAAAAGGCAGTTTGATAGAATTATTTAGTGGAAAAAGATTTTTATGCCTGAAAAAATAGTAGCTATTCTGAACAAACAAGTTCATGAAAAAATACATAATTACAAATGTAACAGAGGGGGGGGGGGGGTGGTCAGGAATAGTTTACCTTAGTCATTGACAGAGCATTGAGTTTGTAGAACACTGTTTACTTTAACACTTTGGTCAGCCACAGGTATTGTTCAATTTCACACCTTGGTCGGCCAATGTTTAATTTTTACACATCACAAATTTAATTAAAGTGCACTAATCCTAACTGCCATGAACACCAAGACATTATGGTTTAAACTTGGGAAAATCACAAAAATAAATGAGTTTCACATACTGCTGTACCTGCTTTTTTTCACTAAAAACGCAGCAAAACATGATACCTGCATTTTTTGCACTTATCCATTGCTTTCTATGGGTGAAAAAACTCTGAAAGAAGTGACATGCTGCAGTTTGCAAAAAAGCAGCAGTTTTCCAATTCAGTCAGGAAAAAAAAAACAGTGTGTGCATGAGATTTCTGAAACCTTAGACTTTGCTGGTACTGTAAAACGCAGCAAAAACGAAACGTGTGAATATAGCCTTAGCGTAAAATTCTGGTCCAGATTTTCCATTCATAAATCAGCATAGAAAATCTACCGAAATACATTTCTAGCCATAAGGATGAGATCAATTCCTGATTTTGACTGCAGAAATTACCCCTTTTTTATATAAGGGAAGATATATAATCTGAATTATACCACAAAACCACAACATTCACATTTTACTGCAGATTTGTATGGATCTGCGGTGAAATATCACATGCAGAAAGTCCTGGCTATTAAACTGTACAAGACACAGAAATGGCTTCCCTACATGTGGACTGTTCACACTTATTTGAAATCCATCATTCTCCCCAGCTCTTGCTTCTTTTTATGTGATGAGCTGATAGTTACAGTGCCTACAAGTAGTATTCAACCCCCTGCAGATTTAGCTGGTTTGATAAGATGCAAATAAGTTAGAGCCTTCAAACTGCAAACGAGAGTAGGATTTATGAACAGAAGCATAAATCTTACAAACCAAAAAGTTATGTTGCTCAGTTGAATTTTATTAAATTTTAAACATAAAAGTGTGGGTCAATTATTATACAACCCCTATGTTTAATATATTGTGGAATAACCCTTGTTTGCAATTACAGCTAATAATCGTCTTTTATAAGACCTGATCAGGCCGGCACAGGTCTGTGGAGTTATCTTGGCCCACTCCTCCATGCAGATCTTCTCCAAGTTATCTAGGTTCTTTGGGTGTCTCATGTGGACTTTATTCTTGAGCTCCTTCCACAAGTTTTCAATTGGGTTAAGGTCAGGAGACTGACTAGGCCACTCCAACACCTTGACTTTTTCCCTCTTGAACCAGGCCTTGGTTTTCTTGGCTGTGTGCTTTGGGTCGTTGTCTTGTTGGAAGATGAAATTACGACCCATCTTAAGATCCTTGATGGAGGAGCGGAGGTTCTTGGCCAAAATCTCCAGGTAGGCCGTGCTATCCATCTTCCCATGGATGCGGACCAGATGGCCAGGCCCCTTGGCTGAGAACAGCCCCACAGCATGATGCTGCCACCACCATGCTTGACTGTAGGGATGGTATTCTTGGGGTCGTATGCAATGCCATCCAGTCTCCAAACGTCACGTGTGTGGTTGGCACCAAAGATCTCGATCTTGGTCTCATCAGACCATAGAACCTTGAACCAGTCTGTCTCAGAGTCCTCCAAGTGATCAGGAGCAAACTGTAGACGAGCCTTGACATGACGCTTTGAAAGTACCTTACGGGCTCGTCTGGAACGGAGACCATTGCGGTGGAGTACGTTACTTATGGTATTGACTGAAACCAATGTCCCCACTGCCATGAGATCTTCCCGGAGCTCCTTCCTTGTTGTCCTTGGGTTAGCCTTGACTCTTCGGACAAGCCTGGCCTCGGCACGGGAGGACACTTTCAAAAGCTGTCCAGGCCGTGGAAGGCTAACAGTAGTTCCATAAGCTTTCCACTTACGGATGATGCTCCCAACAGTGGAGACAGGTAGGCCCAACTCCTTGGAAAGGGTTTTGTACCCCTTGCCAGCCTTGTGACCCTCCACGATCTTGTCTGATGGCCTTGGAATGCTCCTTTGTCTTTCCCATGTTGACCATGTCTGAGTGCTGTTCACAAGTTTGGGGAGGGTCTTAAATAGTCAGAAAAGGCTGGCAAAAGAGATCTTTAATCCACACATGTGAAGCTCATTATTCTTGGTGCCTGAACTACTTCTTAATACTTTAGGGGGACCAAACAGAATTCTTGTGGTTTGAGGGGTTGAATAATAAATGACACTCTGAATTAACTTTTAACGTTTTTAAAAAAAAACAAAAAAAAAAACAATATTTGCTGCAGTGCATTTCCCACTTCCAGGCTGATCTACAGTACAAATGTCACAATGCCAAGTTAATTCCGCATGTGTCAACCAGCTAAATCTGCAGGGGGTTGAATACTACTTGTAGGCACTGTATATATTTGATATCCATTTTTGCATACATAAAATGTTTTGATCAGTTTCTATTTAATTTTTTGAGGGAATAGTGGGGACCAAACACCCCCCGATTTTCTGGCCTTCCAGTACATTGTATGATAAACTGTATGGTGTCACTTGAAACAGACATGGCCATATCAACGGAAAAACAAAGTTATGTCTCTTGGAAAAGGGGGAGGAAAAAAACGAAAGCTCAAAACAAAAAAAATCACCTTTTCAGGTGGGAGGGAAAAAAAATAAAAATTAATTTTTAGCTTTAATTTTTCCCCTTAGGGAACTTTAACCTAGATGGTTTTCATACTATATACAGCAACACTATAATACTGCAGTATGATGTGAAAATTGCGGTTTCCTATGAAGCCTGTAGATGAGCTTCACAAGAAGACCAAGATGGCAGCAATGATGGCCTTCACAGGCTCTTGGATGCCATGGTAACTAATTTGTGCCCTGAGATTGCATTGCGGGTGGCCAATGGGAGCCAATAGGTGTGCTCACTTACAACCGCTCCATTTGAATTCTGCTAAGATCGACAGCAGCATCTAAATGGTGCAGACCTATATGCAAGTAATTTTGCGTACTCCACTCCAGCGATTAAAAAAAAAAAAAAAAAAGCTGAAGTGGTGCATTAATTAACATGGGCGCCACTTTGAAGAATTTTGCACAAAGAAAATGCATTGAACACAAGACAAAAGGAAAGCAATTTAACCCCCCCCCCCTGCATATGATGAATCGGGACCGTAGACTTGTTTGACGTTGCCATTATCTGAACAGATTTCGGCTAGGCTCACATTTGCACATCTGCAGACATGATGTATACTTTGGAAGTATACGTATGAAAGCAAGGGCCATGCATCGAACTATGCCTGTGTGAATTTCTACTTGCGTCCACCTATACTTTTGTTTATTTTTTTAAAGACGTATTTAATTTTTCTAATCCTTTTCTCAACTAGCTTTAAATGGTACAGAAAGAAACGTATAAGTATTAGACATATTGAAACATACTGCTATACAATTAATTTCTTTTTCATTATTTTCAGAAATATGAAGTCTTTATTTTGGAAAAAAAAAAAGCAGTTAACTACTTTTTTTCTACATCACAAAAAGTCCAAAATACAATGTAAATGTGACCACGGATTGTTTTCTTCTATTAAATCCTGCCCATTTAAGCCTAAGGATAAACTGCCATAAATGTATGAATACAGATTTTTGCAATTCATAAGTATACGTCCAGAAGAATGCTCTGTACAAATATTGAGCCTATATGGATGTATGAGACGCCCCCATTTGAGAGATGACAACAACAGACATGGACGTCTACTGAAAGTGTAATCTGTTGGATTTTCATCTGATAAATCCAATATTCTACAGGGATTATTTGTGACACAATTCCCGAGTTGGTAACTGAAAACATGCCAGATAGCCAGAAGTAATTGCTAGGAAGATACCAGAGATAGTCTTGGCAGGTGACCTTAATAGGCTTCACAGGCTCTAGAAGGTATGATGTAGGGTGCCCTGGCATCAAAAAGGTTAAAGAGGAGATGCCCTTATGGTGAATGCAGCTCAATTCCTGCTCCAATGCTGGAGGAAACAGGATTTCCTCCCTCCTCTGAGAACACAATTCCAGGGGATGGTATCTAATCATGGGAAATTACTATATAAGGCCAGGTCAGGCAAAAACTGTTTGCAATCTGGTTCTGAACGAATAGCCAAGACATTAAATAATTACTAATTTTACATAAGAAAATATGGTAGCCCAATACAGTGTTGGACTGGGTTGATAAAAGCCTCCCAGTAACATTGATTCTTAGGGCCCACTGTTCAGCTACGGGCAAAAATAACCTGACCCTAGTACACAAATTAACTTTTACAAATTCATTTTATGTAATATTTATTTGGCTAGCTTGTATAATGAATGATTAAGTTATACCTTTTTCTGCAAATTGTGAATCATATATAATAGCACTACTCATTAGAACTCCTTCACAGGGGCCTACCAGAGGTTTCTCCTGCTCACCTGTGGGCCAGTCCAAGCCTGCCCCAATATATAAAATAGTATCAGGTGTGGCCAGCTGGCCCCATGCACACAGAAGCTGTAAAGGTAACATTATCCCTTACATCGCACAATACTACTAAATTCAATAAGGCTATATGGCCACAACATTGGCTTCCTTACAACTGATCGAGACATTTTAGTGTACTGCAGCCGATCACGTATGTAGAGAACAGACCTCCTGGTCAGCAATAATCTGCCATGGACGCTGTCCTTAGGTGCTGAGCCAATACCAGTTACACAATACTATACTTGAGCAAAGGAATGCCATGCAATCCCAAATGACTTTCCGTCAGACTCTATGGGCCAATAGTTATTCCTACCGACATCCCTGTAAACATTCATGCTCGAATCTGCAGATTTTCTCAATAAAGAAAAAGGAATAAACTGCTGCCAGAGACCAATAAAAGACGCCTCATCTCCCACTAGAGCAAAGATCAGGCAAGTTGATATCGAACAGCCCGATCATGATGGCCACCTTTACAACTACTTTAATGTGAATTCTGGAAAGTTACTCTCATCTTACTTTTAGTTACATGAAGCTCAGTATACCGTCTGTACAGCTTCACAAGTTACAGCAACTCTGTGTCCGATGACACAAAAGCTACGATTCTCCAGACATGAACTCATGACTTCTCCAGACTACATAACATGCGCTAACATAGTAAAACCAGCCAGAGCTGCGGAGGGATCGCTCAGTACATTATAATGTCTTATATAATTATTGGAGCTCACGGCATCACTTCCTTTTCAGACCCCTCCATCGCTTGGAGGGTGGGAATAGCTGTATCCATAATATAAATATAAGGAGACCATAGTAAGGACCTCAAGTGCATATGTACCATAGAGGCAAATTGCAGGTTTGCTATGGGGCCCATGGAGAGAGGGGCGCAGCCTCTGTTAATTCAATCTCTTTTGCTACTGAATAAAGAAAAACTTTATACTCGGCACTTCAGAGAATCTGCATGGCTAAAAAAGGGGATGGCCTTTTGTCCTATACAAAGGGGATAAACATCAGACCCTTTTAGATCTGTGATATGAATCGCCATGACAGTGCGGCATTGGGAGAGGTTACTTCTGATACCACAATGCAATATTTTGGTGAGTGAACAGACTCCATCTTTTCCTGTGCAGTCATCAGTGTCTGACACCCTGCTGCACAGAGCAAGGATCATTCCTATTTTAACCATTACAACTCTTAGATGCCGCGTCCAAAATAAATTGTGGCTCCCAAGTTTTACAGAAGGAAGGGGCTCACTGTGTAAGCCCAACAGGAATGGATTTCTAAGTATGTACATACAGAAATATTACAATGTATTATACAAGTGATAAAAGGATCTCAATCTGAGGTCCCATAGTGGGAAGGATCAGCTTATATAAATCCAAAATCCATGGAGAGTGGAGGAGAACTGAGGATGTAGGAAGACAGACAGAGGGAGAGACACAGACGGTGCTGCAGCCTTCTAGTAAGTTATCTCACCTTATAACTGGATTCACAGCTACACTACTGAGTACTATTGATAATACCCTCCATGCTGCTGTTTCTGTCAGTGGTTTATAGCAATAGGGGGAAAGATACTCTCGTGTGTGCTGTGTATGGAAGATCTAATAGTAGTTAGTCTCTATTCACTCTGAAGCAGAGCTAAAAGTTAGGATTAAAGCCTGAAGAGGAAAAAAAACCTATAAAAAAGCAGTAATACAAATCATATAAATTCCTTACTCATTTTGTATACACACAACCACTAGTTCTGTAGAAGCAGCAGAAATAACAGGTGTGGTTTAATGGGTTTATTAGTATTTCCATATCACTGGACCTACATGTGCACATTTTGGAGCCAAAGAGTGGAATCAGGAGTACCATAATTTTAAGGCAAGAACAAATAAAGACATGCAGATTTTGATGTAGAGTTGCAGGAACTAGTAAGAATCACAAACAGTGCTAAACTGCTGTTGACCATAAGTTGAGATGTGTCCATCATGCTTTACATTTTTAATAGATGACATATAGAATTATTGTTAATGATCTGTAAGCGCCACAGTTCTCTGCAAAATTGGGCTTTATGGCTTGGTACTTCTGTACTGCTGAGCGCCCCCGTGTGTGGCCTGGAAATAACTGGGATCTGAGCGTCGGCTTTCCCTTTCTTCAGCTCATTACTGCGGGTATTCAACTATTCCATAGTTACACAAGCTTTCTGCTATCTATTTCATTCAATGCCCAACAATGTGTAAGCCAACAGGAAAACGTACAGTGCACTTCCTTTGAGAGCTATCAGCTCCGCTCCAAATGTTTGGCATATGCTCGCTGCTTTCCTGGCTGACTGGGGCAACTGGAATTTGTACAGTCCTCAGCTGCAACAACAAAACCTTGCTTCAAGAATGAGAGGCTCTCTCCCTTCTAGGTATGGGGGCGCACTGGGAGTTTCGCATTATTCTTTCATCCCCACAGAAAATGGAAAATATTTCTACTTCCCACAAAATATATCCTTAACAATAGAAATTGACATAGCCAGGCCTCAAAGAAGGAAAAAAAGGTCATTAAGTACGGCTAAATATACAAGTTTTCTAAGAAAATATAATGAACACTTTCCATGAGAGTGTAATATACACTTAATCTTGCCAATAAACCATTGTTTTAGAACCAAGATCCATAGCGTCCCAGGAAAGAAAAACAGTCCATTGGGAAAGATTGACATCCGCTGTTGCCAAAGATTTTAACACTATAAAAGGTATCATACACATTTGCCCATTTGGTCAGGATTTTGCATCAGTATTTGTCAACCAAATATAGGAGAGCAGCCTACCGAGAGAAAAGTACAAGGGCTCACTCACACGAGCGATGATTTGCTCTTCTGAGACAATCAGACCATTTATGGTAACGCTGAGCTAAGTTTACGGTGATCAGATTCTCTTGCATGAGAAAATCTGAGCACAGGTATGGAGAACTTAATTTATCCTACTTCTCCATTGTTTGTGTCCACGTAAATTGGACTGCACTCGGATGGCACCCGAGTGCAGTCCGATGTTTTACACACACCCATAGACTTGAATGGGTGCGTATCATCTGATTTCTGGAGCCACTTGCAGCATACTGTGATTTTTTTTCTCATGAAAATAGGCATTAAAAAAAAACCACAGATCTGAGCTGCCCCATAGTATAACATTGGTCCGACAGCTATTTGATAAAACATCGGAGAGCACTTGTCCGAGTTATACGCTAATGGAAACATTTGCCCCCCACCCTGAGTTTTGGAGCTTGTGGTTTTGACTTCAAAATAGTGATGCAAAATACTGACCAAACTACTATTGCTTGGTGAATGGAGAAAAGCAGCAACTCCATCTGAAGCCACCAGCGTCGCTGATCACTTACTACTGGGCTTAGTGCGCAACGAGGCTGTGTAGTTGGTAACCACAGGGCCTCAAAGTGCACGGACCAGCGGGACATTGTGCATGCGCAGTGAAGCTGCGAACTACACAGCCTTACTGCGCAAACGCGGACCCGCGGCCGGACATTTAAAGCTGCGCATGCGCCCCAATATTATCAGAGCTTGCCGAGAGCAATATTCAAATACGTGGACAGCGCCAGCAGTGACTGAATAGCAGAATCACACCCCTGTGACTGAAAACGAGCAGGTAGCAGAAAGTATATAAAATCATTATATTACCACCAATTTCAATGAAAAAAGCTCGTTACTGATGCACATTGCATCACTAACAAAGCAATGGGGGCAGTGTAGATAGTAGTTAGGACATGACAGGTTCCATATAAGCACTTCACGATTTTCTAATTGTGAAAGGACACATAAGTAGGCATTGTCCAAAGAAAACACTTTCAATAAGAAAAAAAAAATTCCCCACAAATCATATTTATTCACTTTTACGCTCCTCAACATTGAAACTGCAACCCAATGAAGGTAAAGTCATGGAATTATCAAAATCCCACAACCGATATGTTAATGATACCAAATTATAAAAAAATAAAAAAAGGAAACAAAACATCTCCATTTATTCAGCATCGAGTATAAGCAGCACATTCAGAAATCTCTGCACTTGCATGCCTTGGCTGCTATCAAGCATACGAACATTAAATGCACTTGAGCACATTATTCATCAAGATCCTATGCTGTCAGCTCCGTTTGCAATTGCCGACCTATGACGTGACAGATGTGCTCGATGGAAGTCAAATCTGGAGGTGTTGTAGGCCATGGCAGCATGTTTAGATCATGCAGGCTGCTCACAGTAGCACGAGCAACACGAGGCCTGGCATTGTCATGTTGAAAAACAGCTTCTTGGACACACTCGCGTTCCCTCACGAAGGCCTCTTTAAGACGTTGCCTAAGTGGTCTTCAGACCATCTCCGGCTATCCTTGTGTCCAAGACAAAACTGGGACTCATTAATGAAGAGGACAGACCTCCATTACAGCGTCCATTGCCTTCTTGCTTGCACCATAAGAGCATTTGAGAATAGCTCAAGGTCAATGGTACACCTGTAGCTAGACATCTGGCTCGTATCCCAGTGTCGTGCGCACACCTTCTGATGGTTTGTGTAGACACTGATGTCTTAGGCTTGGAATGGGATATCTAATTTCACTTGCAGTACATATCAGTATGCGCCATTTTTCAAATTCGATGAGACTGCGTGGGCAATGACATGAAGAGGCTTTCATGAGGGAACGTCACCGATCCTACCACTGGGATTATGGCAAGGGGTGGCATAATGGTAGTCTGACCACCCCAGTCTTCATTCATAACAGCTTGACGTTACACCGATTTGGTTGTGGAGCCAGTGGAATGGTCATCTCCAAAGTGTCCCAGGAGGCATTTATCAACACGCCAGGCTGCATGACCTAAACTAGCTACATGGTCTGCAGCGTCTCCAGACTTTAAGCATTTTCATATTATCATCATGTCCATCAATCATGTGACCTTCATAATTCTAAAGACTTTTCTTTATTGGTTTTGCAATTTCAATGCTAGAACAGTAGTATATTTGATACATGTAAAAGCTTAAGGCCCTCTTATTTGCAGGTTCACAAATCAATAGAAATGGGCACCTGAGAACTGTGTTGCTCCTCATCCATGTGGCGAGGAGTGGTGGCCCAGCATGCATGCCACCTTTTTTATGGGATTTTCAATCAATGGTAATAGTTTACTATGTGTATAGTCCTTGATAGGTTAACTGAGGTCACATGAAGGGTGCGAGATTGTGTGCTCCTCTCAGGACATGGACTACATGTAAAGTATCATAATCTAGGTACAGCAATACAGAATATATGCTGGCACTATACCAGCACACATTTCTGGGATGTACATTCGTTGACCTCATAGTTCATTGATCAGGCTGACAAGTTATTTTTCACACAACTAGATGAAGTTATTATTCACTAAATTACTAGATAAAACGCAGTTATCTTCAGTCCAAGTACACCTAGCAGGCAGATTCCACCCATCTTACAAAGATTACTAATTAATTTCAGTACATCGACAGTCTCCAGAACAACGGATGGATAGAAGACCAATAATAAGTGAACCCTTGTGTATAAGGCAAGTTGGTACAACTCACAATCCACAGCAGCAGAAGCCAGCCTGCTGCATTACACAAGCATTTATTATGTACAACTCCATAGAGAATCTCTAATGACTTGTTATGTTCATGGAGTCAAGAAGGCTAACCAATACTACACATCCTATAGAGATTTATGGCATCTGACCTAATGACTGTGGCATCACACATGAAGATTTTACAGCTCAAGAAAATGACAGAAAAAAACAGCAGCAGTTTTCCATACTTGCATCAATCTGCCATAGTATCAACACCTTTTACTGTGCAATCCCCGCTTGTGTCGCCAAAACCGCACGGATGTGTAAAGACATGGACTAAAGAAAACCTCTGAAGGCGGCTTGTGGTATCAGGCATGAACAGCAGATCCTAAAAAGTCTTGTAAGTTGCGAGACGCCACCTCCAAGATCGGACTTGTTTTACAACACACCCCACAGATGCTCGATCAGAGAGCGGGACATTTGTGGCCAAATCAGGATCTTCACCAATTTGTCACGTTCCTCAGCCCATTCTTACACAAAGTTTGCAGTTTGACAAAGCTAGATGGCCATCCTGTTTAAGAGCCACTGCCGGTATCAAATACCAATGACGTACGTTGTCTGCAATAATGTTTAGGTGATATGTGTCAATGTAACATCCACATGAAAGCCAGGGACTAAGGTTTCCCAGTACATTCCCTTGGTAGTTATTCAGCATGGAGACTAGTCGGCTTCTTCCTGCCTGCTGCCCGAGAGTGACAATGCCTACAAAAGAGTTAATATGGACTTTTAGGATTGCTACCCCCTACAGGTGGCGCTAGAGTTCTTGTCCTCTTCCTCTCAGAAAAGGATATTTGCATATAGCAATAATCAAATACTCGTGATAGGAGGTTCAGATGTGTCCATTCACTTTCATGGTTACTTAGATTCCCCACAGAGAAAATACAGACAAGTAATTGACAGGGGGTCACCATGACATCACATGACCCGAGTGGAGAAGTATTCAATGAATTTTCAGATCAAAAAGAAAGAAATAACGAACTAAAATGAATTAAAAAAAAAGAATTTACATTATATAAATATACATTATATATATATATCTATATCTGGACATCTCCTTTAACATATTATAAAATACAATACATAAAATAAATATTTTAGTGATAAAAGCAATGACGAGCTGCTGAAAGCTAAGGGACACGTCATGTGAAACTTCATTAGCGGCAATATGCTTAGGTCCAGTCGTTACCTGACCCCTTTGCACCATGTACTGCAATATAATCCGCTCATTGGCACACTATGGAAATTCTCCAGATGGTCACACTGTATATATAAAGGCTCAGCTGTCTTGGTGTTTGTTCATTGTCTTTCTGAAGTCTATAATAAGACTAGGGCTATTTCTGTCCCTGTGTGAATATCGTTAGGTTTACATGATGCAGCTGTTTTCTTATTCTCTCATAAACACCAACAGCAATCTGACTGATTAAAAATGGTTTAGGAACTTCCATTACTTGCCAGCAGCCATGTCTGAGATCAGTCACATAGTAAGTCGGAGACATTTTCTATGGAGAAGCCAAACTACAGCTCCATTTATGCACAACTGATTTATAGCGTCATTGTTATAGAGCAGTGACCCCCTAAGGGGAGATGCCACCCTTGGACGAAAAGAAACCTGGCATCCTTATAGGCCTGGATACATTAGGGCACTGTGGTGATGGCTTGACTGCACCTACCCAATGGCACCCAAAGTACAGCTAAAAGAGCTGGAGAAAAGGAGTTGTGCAATTCAGAAGTGGCATAACAGCCCATGGCATACATCCAACGACACTGTGCTGGGCCAGACTCTGGGTGCAACACAACAAAGATGTCAACTTTATATAGGACATGGTAGATTTGCTTTCATCCTATATACATATGCTAGAAGCAGAAGTACAGCCGTGTGAATGAGCATAAGGTCCCATGTGTACAGAGGTTGCCATAGCCTCTAAGGCTTCATACTTAGTAACCACAGGTCATACATGCACGCTTTCCAGGGAAGAATATATCTCTATATTTATACAGAATTGGGCAGAAAAAAACCAAAACTGTATGAAGTCAGGGGGCATGTGAGGGTCCAGTAAGGGTCAATAGGCTCTTATACTTGCCATAATTATGGCTCCATGCAGCTCGGAGGTGCTGCAATGTGCTCAGGTGCAGAACCCGCAATATGACAAAGCCATTAAAGGGGTTGGCCACGTTATCTTTAACCTAACAGATGTTAGGGATATGATTTTGTGGCACTTATCTATATATATATCTATATCTATATCTATATATATATATATATATAATCGTCTGTCCGTCCTGGAAATCCCGCGTCGCTCATTGGTCCGGCAGCGGACAATCAGCGCCGCAGGATTTCTGAAAAAAGATGGCGGCCGTTAGCGGCTCATCTGCGGGACGGAGATGCAGCCGGGAGATGACCGGGGCGAGGCGCTCCTCTCCCGGCCGGTAGCAGCAGAAGGACCTCGACCGCCGGCGCCGCTGACCTCCATGCGGAAGGGAGGAACGGGGAGTGGCGCTGCGGGTCGGGATACTTCTGCTGCGAGCAGTCGCTCATCTCCCGCCTTCTCGCAGCAGAAGTAGTAGCACAGGCAGCGCCGCTCCCTGGTCCTCACCAATACGATTGGTCTCCGCCCGTGACCAATCAGTGATCTTGGCGCAAAAGTTAAACAACGCTGTGCTGATTGGTCGCGGCCGCTGCCCGCGACCAATCACCGATTTGGGCGCCACATTTAAACACTGTTGTGCTGATTGGTCGCAGACGCCAGCCGCGACCAATCAGCGAGATTGGCGCCAAATTGAAACAACGCTCTGCTGATTGGTCGCGGATGCCAGCCGACCGCGACCAATCAGCGAGATTAGCGCTAAATTTAAACAACGCTCTAGTGATTGGTCGCGACCGCCAGCCGCGACCAATCAGCGAGATTGGCGCCAAATTTAAACAACGCTCTAGTGACTAGTCGCGACCGCCAGCCGCGACCAATCAGCGATATGGCTGGCAAATTTAAACCCCGCTCTGCTGATTGGTCGCGGTGGCCGGCCGCGACCGATCAGCGATTTTGGTGCCAAATTGAAACACCGCTTCGCTGATTGGTTGCGGTTGCCGGCAGCGACTAATCAGCATTATTGGTGCCAAATTTAAACACCGCTTTACTGATTTGTGGTGGTGGCCGGCCGCGATCAATCAGCGATATTGGCGCCAAATTTAAACACCGCTCTGCTGATTGGTCACGGTTACCGGTCACGAATAATCACCATTATTGGCGCCAAATTTAAATACTGCTCTGCTGATTGGTCGCGACCGCCGACCGCAACCAATCAGCATTATCGGCGCCAAATTTAAACCCCGATCTGCTGATTGGTCGCGACCGCCGGCCGTGACCAATCTGCAATATAGGCGCCAAATTTTAACACCGCTTTGCTGATTGCACCCGGTCGGCCGCATACATATTCTAGAATACCCGATGCGTTAGAATCGGGCCATCATCTAGTTAATATATAAGTATCACAGGGTCATCTCCTGCACTTCATTGTGCAGCTCCACTGTACTCTATATAATGGCTGGTGGAGGAGCAAGTGTCCATACCTGTCCACATAATGGAGCTGGTGGAGGAGCAAGTGTCCACACCTGTCCACATAATGGAGCGGGTGGAGGAGCATGTGACCACACCTGTCCACATAATGGAGCTGGTGGAGGAGCATGTGACCACACCTGTCCACATAATGGAGCTGGTGGAGGAGCATGTGACCACACCTGTCCACATAATGGAGCTGGTAGAGTAACAAGTGACCACACCTGTCCACATAATGGAGCTGGTGGAAGAGCAAGTGACCAGACCTGTCCATACAATGGAGCAGGTGGAGGAGCAAGCGACCAGACCTGTCCATACAATGGAGCTGGTAGAGGAACAAGTGACCACACCTGTCCACATAATGGAGCTGGTGGAAGAGCAAGTGACCAGACCTGTCCATACAATGGAGCTGGTGGAGAAGCAAGCGACCAGACTTGTCCATACAATGGAGCTGGTGGAGGAGCAAGCGACCAGACCTGTCCATGCAATTGAGCATGTGACCACACCTGTCCAAACAATAGAACTGGTGGAGGAGCACGTGATCAGACCTGTCCACATAATGGAGCTGGTGGAGGAGCACATTATCAGACCTGTCCACATAATGGAGCTGGTGGAGGAGCACATTATCAGACCTGTCCACATAATGGAGCTGGTGGAGGAGCACATTATCAGACCTGTCCACATAATGGAGCTGGTGGAGGAGCACATTATCAGACCTGTCCACATAATAGAGATGGTGGAAGAGCACGTGACCAGACCTGTCCACATAATAGAGATGGTGGAAGAGCACGTGACCAGACCTGTCCACATAATGGAGCTGGTGGAGGAGCAAGTGACCAGCCCAGTCTACATAATGGGGCTGTGGAGGAACACATGACCAGACCTGAAAACCTGTCCCCATAATGAAGCAGGAGGAGGAGCAAGTGTCAAGACCTGTCCAGCCAATGGAGCTGGTGGAGGAACATGTGATGAGACCTATCCACATAATGGTTGCTGGTAGAGGAGCACATGACCAGACCTGTCCACCTAATGGAGCTGGTGGAGGAGCATGTGACCAGACCTGTCCACCCAATGGAGCTGGTGGAGGAGCATGTGACCAGACCAGTCCACCCAATGGAGCTAATGGAGAAGCAAACATCCAGATCTGTTCATCGGCCTCCTCCGGATAATAACCAGCTTTTCCATGGAAAGTGTTTTCGATCTGGAGGGGGTTGATAGTTCTTGTCACATGCTCCTCTGTTAGCTACTTTATGTGGACAAGAATACTGTGTCGTCTGTGAGGAAGATTGCACCATTGCGTTCAAGAAGAGAATCTGTAACACTTACATTTTAGTAAAGGCTATAAGAACATGTCCACAAGACATTTGTTAAAATAAAGACAAAAGTCTTTACCCAATAGGCACACAGACAGGCCTACGGACGAAATGCATGCGTAAACCCAATACCGGCTTAGAGAAGCTACCCCCAAGGTCCAAACTTGGGGAAGCATCAATATTGAAAAAGTTGCAAAACGATTGAGAACATGGTTCCGAGACCACACATTACCGGCAAGGTCTCTGGACTGGTCCTGCAAATCGATCCACACAAGCTCTAATGAATGTAAAATGTAAGATACAAATTTCAGAACATGGTTCCTTAATTTATTTTTCCACTCATTTCATTTACAAACCATATTACATTCACAGGAGAGAGCCAGACACACATATACTGCTTACATATATGCGTGTTAGCTGTAAGGGGATTTTAATTATTCAGGGACTCTCTCATTGTAGTTAAAATACTTAGGGAAAAGCAAATTAATTATTAAATCGACACTTGGGAGCTGTATAATGACTTAAAGTAATAAGCTTTGTTAGATGGATGTTCAGCCAGCCATAATCGGACATCCTTGACCTCCACACAATGCAAATAAAAACAAAACATGGAAGACAAGAGAAAAAAATCCCACAAAATGAGAGGGTGTCTATGAATACCAGAGAGGCTATGTCATACAGCAAAACACTGAGGTCATTCAATGAATGCTGCCATTTATTTCATCCAAGACACATGCTTAGTATGTTTGCTTATAGAAAAATAATATATTTTCTATATAATCGGTAAAGTACAGCTTCATTCACATTCGCAAGACTTGTTTAGAGACCATCATATCTAGAGCTTATATTTAGTGTTCAGGTTTCTGTGCACATGTACTGCCAAAGCCATTATTCACAAAAATAGCTTCTGGAACAAGCGTTGAGAAAAAGTTGATATCACCTATTGGTAAGGATTAGGGATGAGCGGACCCGTGGATGTTCGGGTTCCACCGAACTTTAGTCCAAATTGCAGTTCGGTACCAGAACTGTACCCGAACATGAACCCCACAGAAATTAATGGGGAGCTGGAAAATTTCTCGCTCTCTCTTTATTGCATTTTTGGGGAGGAGCAGCAACAGAAAAACAGTAAATCTAGCTGTTCAATTTTATTTTATTTTACTTATTTTTTTATACTTCATGGCATTTACCATGCAGGTTACAGAATTTTATATTTTGAAAGGTTGGACTTTTACGTAAAAAAGAAAAATATATTTTTTGTATTAAGAGCTGGGGCGTGAGTTAACAAATTGCAGTTAGAGGCAGTGCTGACTGTATAACAACCTCGGCAAATGCTCTGAATGGGACTGGCTCAGCCCCTGCTCAGAGCCCACTCCATATGCACGCACCCGACATGTGCCATTCATGTACTTTAGATGTCGGGAAGTGGTTAAAAACTGTGGAAACAGAGAAGGGTGGGTGGGAAACAAGCGTTATGTCACTTTAGTGAAAAGTTTGGCACAAATTCCACATAAGTCAAAGGGCAGCAAAACAAAAAGTGGAAAAAAAATGTAAAAAAAAAAATATATCTCTCTTCACGTCTATGTGAACATGACTAAAGAGTTACAATCCCATCATTGACAATAAGCATATTGCTTCTGCGTGGAACAGTAAGGAAACGTATCCATGATCAGGAATAGCAGCGTTTTGGACGCAACTCACCTGCGCTGTGTCCTAAACGCTGCGTTCCACATTAGAAGCACAGTGGATGGGATTTATAGAAACGTCATGCCCACTGTCCTTCTATATGACGCTGTGTAAACTAACCCACAGCGCGGATCTATGAGCCGCAGCATGTCAATTTCAGTTGCGAAATTTCCACATTAGAATGTATTGGATGCGGTAACTCTGCATCGTTCAATGAACACATGCGGATTTAACTGCGCGATTAGAATGCAGCGAAAATACGCGGAATCCAAAGCGCTGCTATAGCCTGATCGTGGGCATATATGTGACAATTAAATTTATCTATGAATTCACCTGAGAGTAATACTACAGGTGGAAGTTCTATATCCAGTGACACATGCATGCCCAAATACACATATATATTTATAAGACCAAATCTGATAAAAGAAAAGTAAGGAATCCTTTTCTTTCAGGGAAGTCTTTTCCACCTCTATGGGTTCTTCCTTAAGTATTTCGCAGAAAAAAATGTGTTTCAAATTGGATGAAAAATCTGCTAATAAAGCTTCTTCACATGTAACTCACTGCAGGGAAGACAGGAACAAATGCTTACCCTATCAATAAAACGGCCATCAACCAAAAACAGGCAAAGGCTATAAAACAAAGCACCTGGGAAGCAAATATTTGGTGATGATAGGATAATAGCCCTTTCATTTAGCAAATGGGGTCTTTGGGTTTTTAAAGAAGTACTCCCATCAAAATTTTTATCCTCTTAAAGGGGTTGCCTGGTCAGAATCGGTAAGTTTGCAGTCACTCTGTGTGATTGCAGACTTACGAATCCCCTCCAGCGCAGGCACTGTGAGCTTTGGGGATTTGCCGGTTTCTGACCCGGGACCAGAGGTTATGTATGGGTTATACATACTCCTGGACAGTGGGCGCGGCCTCACTTCCATACACTTTCATGGAGAGCGAGGCTGCGCCCACTGGCCAGGAGTATGTATAACCCATACATAACCTCTGGTCCCGGGTCAGAAACCAGTAAATCACCACAGCGCACAGTGCATGCGCTGGGGGGATTCGTAAGTCTGCAATCACACGGAGTGACTGCAGACTTATCGATTTGGACCGGACAATCCCTTTAGTATATTGCAATCATCATATTATATAGAACTATGTACTTACAATTGCTCATTTTGCCTTTCTACCCAGCTAATTTTTCTGTTTTTCATTAGGTCTATGACATCACATGATTAAAAACAGACTAGCTGAATCCTTCTAAGCTCTATGTAAAAACAGGAGGTTAATTTTCCCAGTATAAGTCATGAGTCACTGCAAAAGTCCCTGAAGGGGGAGGAGGAGCAGAGCAGCTGGGTGAGGAGTTGAAGAGGAGAATGATTTATGCAGGGACAAGAAACTTCCTGTTTCCACAGCACAGAAAAGAGAATAATTAGCTGGGTAGAAAGGCAAAATGAGCAATTGTAAGTGCATAGTGCTACACGATGACTGCAATATATTAAGAGGACAAAAACTATAATGGCAGTGGGGAACAATTATCCTCAGCTGCAAAAACAGTATTCATCCTTAGTTAGGTTTTTTTTTGTGAAAACACCCAAATCCATGTCCTATGTAGACTATGAACATCCCGTGTAGCAGGTCCCAACAGCTCAGAGCCAAGTATGTACAATAAGGCACCGCCTAAAAAACAAAAAAAAGAACATCTCGAATATTATCTTTGCTCTTTTTATAGATATCGGCAATATATTCATGCAGTAAGAGTTTATATTTTGGAAACAAGTCTGTTCTAGCTCCAAAAGGAAGGAATGGGTGCCAGATCCAAAAATATCACTCATAGGCTGTGCCCTTTTTCAAACAAACATCTGAAATTCCACATTCCACTAACACCAGGGAAGGGCAGAGAGGAGTTTACCCAATAACTTATTTTATGGTTAGGAAACTTCCACTCCCTGAGATTTGTGGCGAAATTCAAAAAATGCTTTAGTAACAGAGTAATACATCTGTTCATGGGGTCGTCTCCTAAAATACCATGAGGGTGCTAATCACATACACTGCTAAGAGGGCCCGTGGCATTGTAAGCATTCCTGACACATAGCACATAGTTAGCCCACTGCTCTATTAAGAAAAAAAAGCCTGAGCGTGAGATGACGAAATACAAATTCCAGCCTGGGGAATGCCGCCGACAAGAAAGAAACTGAGACAAAGCATCAATAACAGAACCACATCCCCATTTTATACTAGTGACAAAATGCATAAAGTGCCAGTCACCAGCACGCGCCAGGCACAGGATAACCGCTCCCACTTTCTTAGATAGCAGAGCTGAAACTGCATATTTATTAGTGTCAACCACAGTCATTGGATGACCAGCAACTTACAAACCTACCGGCGGTCGTTTTCTGCTCTGTCTCGACAGGCCGACAATCGTTCTGTGCAGAGAATGATTTTCTGTGAGCATTGGATATCATTTCATAGGCAGGACATCATGATGATTAGCTAACATTGCTTAAAAATCATCATCCCTGACGAATGAGTAATTTGCTTGTTCATCGGGCAAGTGCCGGCCTGTATAGATGGACAGATAGATGAGAAGGAGCGTTCCTAAAATTAGTCACAAGCAGAATAGGAAAATATATATATATATATATATATATATATATATATATATATATATATATATATACACATACATACATACATACATACATACATACATACAGACCAAAAGTTTGGACACACCTCATTTAAAGTTTTTTTTGTATTTTCATGACTATGAAAATTGTACATTCACACTGAAGGCATCAAAACTATGAATTAACACATGTGGAATTATACACTTAACAAAAAAGTGTGAAACAACTGAAAATATGTCTTATATTCTAGGTTCTTCAAAGTAGCCACCTTTTGCTTTGATGACTGCTTTGCACACTCTTGGCATTCTCTTGATGAGCTTCAAGAGGTAGTCACCGGAAATGGTCTTCCAACAATCTTGAAGGAGTTCCCAGAGATGCTTAGCACTTGTTGGCCCTTTTGCCTTCACTCTGCGGTCCAGCTCACCCCAAACCATCTCGATTGGGTTCAGGTCTGGTGACTGTGGAGGCCAGGTCATCTGGCGTAGCACCCCATCACTCCCCTTCTTGGTCAAATAGCCCTTACACAGCCTGGAGGTGTGTTTGGGGTCATTGTCCTGTTGAAAAATAAATGATGGTCCAACTAAACGCAAACCGGATGGAATAGCATGCCGCTGCAAGATGCTGTGGTAGCCATGCTGGTTCAGTATGCCTTCAATTTTGAATAAATCCCCAACAGTGTCACCAGCAAAGCACCCCCACACCATCACACCTCCTCCTCCATGCTTCACGGTGGGAACCAGGTATGTAGAGTCCATCCGTTCATCTTTTTGCATCGCACAAAGGCACTGTGGTTAGAACCAAAGATCTCAAATTTGGACTCATCAGACCAAAGCACAGATTTCCACTCGTCTAATGTCCATTCCTTGTGTTCATTAGCCCAAACAAGTCTCTTCAGCTTGTTGCCTGTCCTTAGCAGTGGTTTCCTAGCAGCTATTTTACCATGAAGGCCTGCTGCACAAAGTCTCCTCTTAACAGTTGTTGAAGAGATGTGTCTGCTGCTAGAACTCTGTGTGGCATTGACCTGGCCTTTAATCTAAGCTGCTGTTAACCTGCGATTTCTGAGGCTGGTGACTCGGATAAACTTATCCTCAGAAGCAGAGGTGACTCTTGGTCTTCCTTTCCTGGGGGGATCCTCGTGTGAGCCAGTTTCTTTGTAGAGCTTGATGGATTTTGCAACTGACTGACCTTCATTTCTTAAAGTAATGATGGCCACTCGTTTTTCTTTACTTAGAATTTGTATTATGGCAAGAAAAATGCAGCTAACAGTCTATTCAGTAGGACTATCAGCTGTGTATCCACCAGACTTCTGCACAACACAACTGATGGTCCCAACCCTATTTATAAGGCAAGAAATCCCACTTATTAAACCTGACAGGGCACACCTGTGATGTGAAAACCATTTCCAGTGACTACTTCTTGAAGCTCATGAAGAGAATGCCAAGAGTGTGCAAAGCAGTCATCAAAGCAAAAGGTGGCTACTTTGAAGAACCTAGAATATAAGACATATTTTCAGTTGTTTCACACTTTTTTGTTAAGTATATAATTCCACATGTGTTAATTCATAGTTTTGATGCCTTCAGTGTGAATGTACAATTTTCATAGTCAAGAAAATACAGAAAATCTTTAAATGAGAAGGTGTGTCCAAACTTTTGGTCTGTACACACATATATATATATATATATATATATATATATATATTTTTATTATATATATCTATACATACTGCTCAAAAAAATAAAGGTAACACTCAAATAACACATCCTAGATCTGAATGAAATATTCTCATTGAATACTTTGTTCTGTACAAAGTTGAATGTGCTGACAACAAAATCACACAAAAATCATCAATGGAAATCAAATGTATTAACCGATGGAGGCCTGGATTTGGAGTCACCTCCAATATTAAAGTGGAAAAACACACTACATGCTGATCCAACTTTGATGTAATGTCCTTAAAACAAGTCAAAATGAGGCTCAGTATTGTGTGTGTGGCCTCCACGTGCCTGTATGACCTCCCTACAATGCCTGGGCATGCTCCTGATGAGGTTGCGGATGGTCTCCTGTGGGATCTCCTCTCAGACCTGGACTAAAGCATCTGCCAACTCCTGGACAGTCTGTGGTGGAACGTGACGTTGGTGGATGGAGCGAGACATGATGTCCCAGATGTGCTCAATCAGATTCAGAACTGGGGAACGGGCGGGCCAGTCCATAGCTTCAATGCCTTCATCTTGCAGGAACTGCTGACACACTCCATCCACATGAGGTCTGGCATTGTCCTGCATTAGGAGGAACCCAGGGCCAACCGTACCAGCATATGGTCTCACAAGGGGTCTGAGGATCTCATCTCGGTACCTAATGGTAGTTAGGCTACCTCTGGCGAGCACATGGAGGGCTGTGCGGCCCTCCAAAGAAATGCCACTCCACACTATTACTGACCCACTGCCAAATGGATCATGCTGAAGGATGTTGCAGGCAGCAGATCGCTCTCCATGGCGTCTCCAGACTCTGTCACGTCTGTCACATGTGCTCAGTGTGAACCTGTTTCATCTGTGAAGAGCACAGGGCGCCAGTGGTGACTTTGTCAATCCTGGTATTCTGTGGCAAATGCCAAGCGTCCTGTACGGGGTTGGGCTGTGAGCACAACCCCCATCTGTGGACGTCGGGCCCTCATACCACCCTCATGGAGTCGGTTTCTAACAGTTTGTGCAGACACATGCACATTTGTGGCCTGCTGGAGGTCATTTTCCAGGGCTCTGGCAGTGCTCCTCCTGTTCCTCCTTGCACAAAGGCGGAGGTAGCGGTCCTGCTGCTTTGTTTTTGCCCTCCTACGACTCCCTCCACATCCCCTGGTGTACTGGCCTGTCTCCTGGTGAAGCCTCCAGCCTCTGGACACTACACTGACAGACACAGCAAACCTTCTTGCCACAGCTCGCATTGATGTGCCATCCTGGATGAGCTGCACTACCTGAGCAACTTCTGTGGGTTGTAGAGTCCGTCTCACATGCTACCACGAGTGTGAAAGCACAACCAACATTCAAAAGTGACCAAAACATCAGCCAGAAAGCATTGGAACTGAGATGTGGTCTGTGGTCCCCACCTGCAGAACCACTCCTTTATTGAGTGTCTTGATAATTGCCAATAATTTCCATCTATTGTCTATTCCATTTGCACAACAGCATGCGAAATTGATTGTCAATCAGTGTTGCTTCCTAAGTGGACAGTTTGATTTCACAGAAGTTTGATTTACTTGGAATTATATTCTGTTTAAGTGTTCCCTTTATTTTTTTGAGCAATGTATATATCTTCGTACCGTGATAGCCAGTGGATAGAAAAATATTTAGATTTGAGAGTCCTCAGTGGTTGATGACTTTTAATGGCTAACTGAAAAGATGGTAACAAATTGCAAGCTTTCGAGACTACTCAGGTCTCTTCATCAGGCATAGTATAACACAAAATCTGAAGAGTCACATTTATAAACAACAAGACATAGAAATAATGCAATAGATGAGACAAGTGACGTGAAGCAAAACTATCATTATGGGAGAGGGATAAACATTTGTGGCTGTAAATATTGGACCAGTTAATAGATAAGGAACTGGTCCAATATTTATGGTGACAAATGTTTATCCCTCTCCCATAACGATAGTTTGTTTCACGTCACTTTTCTCATCTATTGCATTATTTCTGTGTCTTGTGTATAACTGTGACTCTTCAGATTTTGTGTAATTCTATGCCTGATGAAGAGACCTGAGTAGTTTTGAAAGCTTGCAATTTGTTACCTTTTAATGGCTAACTGAAAAGATTGTATCAACCACTGAGGACTCTCAAATCTAAATATTTTTCACATGCAGAATAGAATTCATGTGAGCACAGTTTGCCTGACTTCCTAGTGAAGTTTTACAATTATATACAATTTTCACGTTTCAAAAAATTGTTGCAACATTTTGTGAGAAATGATCGAGACATGACCTGGTGTTATGCCAAGGATTTTCTACAGCTCCTAGCTTCTCTGGAACATCTATAGCCTTAAGCAATTATTTCTTACACGTTCAGTGCTCACCTCCTGAACTTGGGACAGCGGTGACGTACAGCTTCCATAGACCTCTGACTTGTGCCTGTGTTTGTGTGACCTGCCTGGCAGGGGTGGGGGTGAAATTCAGACACCAAGTCCAGCAATTTGTAATCAGGAAGGAAAGATTGCAAAAACCTAGTGTGTTAGTTTTATCATGTGTTGGTGTTCTGCTTTATGAATAAAGTTACACATCAAGTCTTCTTATCCAAGTTATACAAAAAGATGGACACCATCAGTTATACTTTAGATAACTATGTTCAGTTGCAGCAAACGCGTGCATTGTGGCCGGATTTATCTACACGCTTTACTACTGTAGCTACACAGCAGCCATCAAGTGGCAAAATGAAGACACATAGCGTTAAACCTATGTGCCCACGTTGCAGAAATGAAGCAGAAAATTTCTGCAAGTCCTCTCCCGGAAAAACGCATGCAGAATTCCGCACGTGTTTATCGCGCGTTTTCCACATGCGAAATTGCCTTGCACAAAGACAATTCCGCTTGCGGAAAGACAAAATTAATGGACATGCTGCAGATTTTTGAGCGCAGCATAAACGCTGTGGAAAAATCTGCAGCATGTGCATAGAACTTGCGGAATCCCCTTGGGGACCATGGGGAGCGGATTACCTAGCGTTTCACAAGCGTTTACGCTGCGGAAATTCCGCAGCATATACGCTTGAAAATCGCTACGTGGGCACGCAGCCTAACAGTCAAAATACACTCTCTGGTCTTCTATTGGTGTCTCCTGCTTTTTTCCCCCAGTTTTTTTTTCTTTTAAAGAAGCTTGTTATTATATGCTCCTATTTCAGCCACGATTACACCCATTTCAGTGTCAATAGTCACGTGATGCCACAGTTACTAGTCGGTCCAATAATCATCTACTTTGGCAGAGCAGCATCCAGACAACTGTACAAGCAAGCATCAAGGTAATAGACTACAAAAAAGTGCATACAAAAAGATAATATCTATGAATACACCGCCTGAAAATAATTTTAGCATCATTTATGAGGTTAGAATATTTTCTCTAATGAAAGCACAGTACAAAAAATTAACAGATGTCACTATATCCCAAGGCCACGAAAATCAAGTCTCATATGGTGTTTATGTACCGCATTTAGAAATCTACAAGGAAAACCCAAAGGCAGATGATTGTTTTCTGTCATATGGATCCACAGAGAGGCATTTGCAGATTACATGACCAAGCTGTCTGCTGCAAGCATTCAACAGGGCACAGCTCTGCTGAGCCAACTTATTACAGGCTCTGATGTGGTGAATCGCAGGAAAGTTGAGCTCTGTTGAAAACCAGCTAACAGAGCAATAATGTGAAAACACACAGGCAGATATACTGATGTAGAGGGAAATGTGACCAAGTTGATAGTAAAAGAACGGTAAAAAATAAACATTATACTCACCTTCTGATGGCCCCCGGTCTCCTTAGTGATGCGTCCTGGCTGCCCGGCAGCTCGCGGAGGTCTGGAAGGACCTTCCATGGGCGTGGGGAGGGGGTGAATATTCATGCCCTTTAATGAGCAGGCACAGGAGATAGCCGCAGCGCGGCTCCGCTGTGTGCCGGCTATGAAGGAGAGTGAAGTTACTGCTCCCCGCGCACACAGTCCCGGCGTGGGGAGCAGTAATTTCCGGCAGCTGATCTCTCCTCGTGAGCCGCGTATGGCAGTGACGTCATGCGCGGCTCACATGGAGAGATCAGTGCAGGCAAACCGGACGCAGCGCTGGAGGAGAGAAGAAAGGCGAGTAGTAGTGTTTATTTTTTTTTTGATGCGCAGCCTGATGGGGATGAGGGGTGCCATGCATACCAGGACAGGGATGAGGGGTGCCATGCATACCAGGACGGGGATGAGGGGTGCCATGCATACCAGGACGGGGATGAGGGGTGCCATGCATACCAGGACGGGGATGAGGGGTGCCATGCATACCAGGACGGGGATGAGGGGTGCCATGCATACCAGGACAGGGATGAGGGGTGCCATGCATACCAGGACAGGGATGAGGGGTGCCATGCATACCAGGACAGGGATGAGGGGTGCCATGCATACCAGGACAGGGATGAGGGGTGCCATGCATACCAGGACAGGGATGAGGGGTGCCATGCATACCAGGACAGGGATGAGGGGTGCCATGCATACCAGGACAGGGATGAGGGGTGCCATGCATACCAGGACAGGGATGAGGGGTGCCATGCATACCAGGACAGGGATGAGGGGTGCCATGCATACCAGGACAGGGATGAGGGGTGCCATGCATACCAGGACAGGGATGAGGGGTGCCATGCATACCAGGACAGGGATGAGGGGTGCCATGCATACCAGGACAGGGATGAGGGGTGCCATGCATACCAGGACAGGGATGAGGGGTGCCATGCATACCAGGACAGGGATGAGGGGTGCCATGCATACCAGGACAGGGATGAGGGGTGCCATGCATACCAGGACAGGGATGAGGGGTGCCATGCATACCAGGACAGGGATGAGGGGTGCCATGCATACCAGGACAGGGATGAGGGGTGCCATGCATACCAGGACAGGGATGAGGGGTGCCATGCATACCAGGACAGGGATGAGGGGTGCCATGCATACCAGGACAGGGATGAGGGGTGCCATGCATACCAGGACAGGGATGAGGGGTGCCATGCATACCAGAACAGGGATGAGGGGTGCCATGCATACCAGGACAGGGATGAGGGGTGCCATGCATACCAGGACAGGGATGAGGGGTGCCATGCATACCAGGACAGGGATGAGGGGTGCCATGCATACCAGGACAGGGATGAGGGGTGCCATGCATACCAGGACAGGGATGAGGGGTGCCATGCATACCAGGACAGGGATGAGGGGTGCCATGCATACCAGGACAGGGATGAGGGGTGCCATGCATACTAGGATAGGTATGAGGGGTGCCATGCATACCAGGATGGAGGGATGCCAGGCATACCAGGATGGGGATGGGGACAACATATAAAAGGAAGGGGGGGGGCATATATACCAGGATGGGGGATATTGTCAGAATTGGGGGACATTACCCCTATACCAGTGACCGCATTAGACCCCCTCCCCATTAAAAGTGCATCATGACCACATTTTTTGCTTACATTTTTATTTTTTTATTTTCTTCCTCTAAAACCTAGGTGCATCTTATGGTCCGGTGCATCTTATAGTCCAAAAAATATGGTACATAAAAAATAAATAAGGGAATGACAGAAACTCTGCTTACTGATGAGCTGAAGAAGACAGCAGCACCCTAGATACAAACAGACTTTACATCCAGTCTATATTACAGACAGACAATCCCACAAGAGAAAAATCTGAATCTTGGATCATGCTGCAAATTGAGTATCAGGGGGAATACCATATTTTTCAGCCTATAAGACGCACTTCATTCCTCCAAGATTTTGATTTTGGAGGAAAGTGGGGAGTGCGTCTTATAGTCCGAATGTACTATACTTGTTGCTGTGGCTGTAGATGGGGGGGGGGGGGGGGAGAGCAGCAGCGGCGAATGAGCTGGCCCAGGAGGCAGGAGCCACCTCCTGCAGCTAACACTGTGCCTGCTGCTAAAGAAAATGAATGTTCACTGCTCCCCACGCCCATGGGCGTGAGGAGCACTGAATATTCACTCTCCTTAATAGTGCGCAGTGTCAGCAGCAGCCGCCAGCTGCTGCAGCTGCTTGGATATCATATGAGCCCGTTATTTAAAGAGCATGAATATTCATTACTCTCCACACCCATGGGCGTGGAGAGTAGTGAATATTCATGCTTTTTAATAGCGAGCACACGCAATCGCCGAGCCGCTGCAGGAGCCGTGGCTGTGGCTTCTACTGTGCACACTATTAATGAGAATGAATGGTCACTGCTCCCTAGATCCATAGTCCCGGCGTGGGGAGTAGTAAATATTACAGCAGCTGATCTCAGCGCGTGAGGGCGCATGGCAGTGATGTCATGCGCTGCTTACACGGTGAGATCAGCTGCTGGCAGCAGAACAGGACGCAGCTCTGGAACAGAGAGAAGGAAGGTGAATAGAATAGGTTATTTTTTTGTGTGTAGCGTGATGGGGATGTGGGGTGCCAGGCATACCAGGATGGGGATGAGGGACACTTATAACAGGAAGGGGGACCAAATATACCAGGATGGGGGAAAATAGTACAGAATTGGGGGACATTACCCCTATAAGAGTCCGCAGCAGACCCTCCCCCCATAACAGCGTATCATGACCACATTTTTTGCTTCAGTTTTTTTTTTCTATTTTCCTCCTCTAAAACCTAGATGCGTCTTATGGTTCGGTGCATTTTATAGTCCGAAAAATACAGTAAATATGAAAAAAGGAAAGATTGTAGACTGAAACTTGGTTGCATTTAGACAATAATATCACACTACTAAAATTATGGAACAAAATATATAAAAATTTCCATGCCAAAGCTGTCCATAACCTTTAAACAGGAAGCACAGGGTTATTGTACATAGTGCACAGTAAAAACAGAAAAGCTTTATAGCCTAGGCAAATACCATTCAAACACATGCACTAACGTCTTGGCCAAGTTTATGGCGGTGGCTAATTCACTTTGCATTTATCATAAGGCACATAGCACATTGTTGTTTGCCTTACAGGTATTACCTGTAATATAGTTTCAGTTCAGATCACAATAGCTCCTGTGTTCAATTGGGAAAAAAAGCGTCCAAAGAGGTTTGTGTCTCGGCAGAAATTACTGGACAGTTGACATTTCTTGAAATCAACACTGATTTCTATTCCACACTTTGCACATGCAACATAAACCTTTACAATGTATGTAGTGTATGACAAATTTTATGAGATGACACCTACATTTTAACAAAACAACCAAAATAAGCTCCAGAGGACTCAATTCACTAGGAAATTAAAAAGGTATTACATATTAAGTCCGAGTATGGACCACGAAGCACAGACTGGCCGCAGGTCTCCTGCCTATTATACGTGCCTATGAAGGTGTCAGCTTCGGGTCAGGAGACCCGTACTTACACCATATAACATGGAGGTGGGAATTACTTATCACATTCCTTCTGGATAGGCTATGAATACACTGCTCAAAAAAATAAAGGGAACACTCAAATAACACATCCTAGATCTGAATGAATGAAATATTCTCATTGCCCTCCATGTGCTCGCCAGAGGTAGCCTGACTGCCATTAGGTACCGAGATGAGATCCTCAGACCCCTTGTGAGACCATTTGCTGGTGCGGTTGGCCCTGGGTTCCTCCTAATGCAGGACAATGCCAGACCTCATGTGGCTGGAGTGTGTCAGCAGTTCCAGCAAGATGAAGGCATTGAAGCTATGGACTGACCCGCCCGTTCCCCAGACCTGAATCCGATTGAGCACATCTGGGACATCATGTCTCTCTCCATCCACCAACGTCACGTTCCACCACAGACTGTCCAGGAGTTGGCAGATGCTTTAGTCCAGGTCTGAGAGGAGATCCCACAGGAGACCATCCGCAACCTCATCAGGAGCATGCCCAGGCATTGTAGGGAGGTCATACAGGCACGTGGAGGCCACACACACAATACTGAGCCTCATTTTGACTTGTTTTAAGGACATTACATCAAAGTTGGATCAGCCTGTAGTGTGTTTTTCCACTTTAATTTTTTTTTTTGGGGGGGGGGGGGCTCCAAATCCAGGCCTACATTGGTTAATAAATTTGATTTTCATTGATGATTTTTGTGTGATTTTGTTGTCAGCACATTCAACTTTGTACAGAACAAAGTATTCAATGAGAATATTTCATTCATTCAGATCTAGGATGTGTTATTTGAGTGTTGCCTTTATTTTTTTCAGCAGCGTACAAAAATGGTATTGGTCCAACTACTGGGACCTCTACTGACCACCAGGACAAGTCAGTGGTTTTCATAGAACATTACTCATGCTCCTGCTGCGTTCATACACCTTTTATTCATAGCTTAAGAAGGAACAAGGGACAAAACATCCATTGTCACAATCGGAGGAGCTCCTCCATTGTGAAAGCATTTGACACCCAAGTATGGTCAGATTATAAATGCTTTAGGTTGGAAGACCCCTTTAACTGTGCCCCCCATGCTTCAATAATGCATACAATTCGATGTTCTTGTGTTTACACAAGTATCATTATCACTACCATTCTCAAAAACAAAATATTTTGCAAGGAACGTAATGTGAATGTGTGAATGAACCCAAAAAGCTGCCCAACATCTAAACATCTGCCATCCTGAATGGAAACCAATATTCATAGAGATCTACAATTCCTTCAAGAGAAAATATTCTAAATAAATCATCAACAACTGAGAAGACAATATATATACTATACTTGTCTGGTTGGAACCACAGAACAAAAAACCTCCTAGTATCTTATAAATAGTGTACTGTTCAACAAAGCAACAAGAAAATGACAGGTTACATGCGGCACACAGTGTTCAGTCCAGGGAGCTGCCGCCTTAGCAACACTCAGAAACCCCATGCAATGGTTGCACTTACCTTCCGCATGCTGCCTGGATACCTGCAGCTGAATGGAGCAGACAAAGCTTAAGTGACAGCTCCACAACAATTATTTCCTTCACAGACACATCCTTAAAGGGAATCAGTCAGAAGAGTCACCTCTCAAAAGCCCTCTATGTGGGCATGCAAGTCATAGAACATTGAAGAAAATGATATCATAATATCTGCCGATTTGATGGCTTATTCCGGAGAAATCTATATTTTCCTTAATATGTAAATGAGATGTTAAGATCTATGGGCCGGACACAGATCTCCGTGAGAATCTGTCTCCAGAGTTTATTGTAAAAGACATGTAATGACTGACAGTCTGCCCTCCTCATCTCACTGCACAACTGTGTGTGATTATAACTGACAGTACCCAGCAGAGCGGAGCTTTGTCTCATTACAAACACAGCTGCAGCTCTCTTCTCACAGATCTGTCAGCTCTGCAGTACTCCTTTCCCCCACACTGGCTGCCTGAGAAATGGAAGCTGAAAAAGTCTTATTGGCAAACAGGCCCAGATCTGCAGCAGCGCCTACAGCGAGAGAGCTGTCAGATGTGTTTATAGTGAAACAAGGCTCAGCTCTGGTTTACTATGTTCGTTATAACCACACACTGCTCTGCAGCGAGATAGATGAAGATTGCAGACTGTCAGTCATTACATGTCTCACATGGGTAAACCCCCTTTCATTTACAATAAGCTATGAATGCAGACTCTCAGTGAGATCTGTGTCCGGCCCATAGATCTTAACAGCTCATTTACATATTAAGAACAAAGTAGATTTATCTGAAATAAAACACAGAATCACAGATATCAATCTATAATTTTATTAAGCTTCTCATGACCTGCATGTGTGTATGGATGGCTTAGGCGGGTTGATCCTACTGACAGATTCCCTTTAATTACACGTAATATTTCTGTAAACAATGTGGTTGATCTACGTTGTATTAGGTTTATGGCAACTGGAAAGATTATTGTTCCTGCTTTACACCCCGCATACACTACAGATCACTTAACACAAAAACCACATTGCTTTCCTTTCTCAGCTAGAGCCAATATGCGAGACATTATTACTGTCTGTGGACACTAATAAAGATTAGAAATATCCCTGCACTGATTTGTACAGGTCAATATTTGACACACTGATGTCCCTGAAATCACACTGAGAACAGGGTAACCCACATAGCACATTTTTCTTGGTGAAACGTTCCTCCATTGTGAGCCAATAGTGGTACAGCTGCAGGTACACCTCCAAAGAGTTGTTTTAGGCCAAAAAGCTGCCACATGGTCCACATTTTAGAACACAAATGCAAGATCAGTGTTAAGGAAGGGGGAGGGTAGGGGTAAACGTGTCAATTGCCTAGGCCCCATCCCCAAAGGGGCCCTCTGCTACAGCAATACATTTTAGCTGATGATCCTTGGAAACGAGTGGACAGACAGCTGAAAAGCAATGGCGGCAGTAGAGAGTGGAGTACTAGGCATGGCAGGAGCGCCATGACACTATAGTCGTTACTGGCCCTAGCCTCCTTTCATGCACCAGACGTAGCACCATATTGCCACAGTACTATGCTCTCAGCCTCATTCAAAGTCTAAAATATTAGTTTTGGACGGTCAAACCCCCCTCTTCTATTCCCCTCCTTCTCTATAGCAGTGAGATGTGCACATCTGATTGTGAAGGTTAAGGGAGGAGATGGAGTTATCATTTGCCCCGCAGCATCAGCATTTCAGATTCTGCCATTCCTCTTCTGGAGTAAGCCAGTAGGAGCAGCAGTCTTTTGGTAGAAAGAAGTGAGGTTAGTTAATTAGACTCACGATGATCTTATTCTTGCAGATTGTTAGGCCACCTTCACACATTCAGTATTTGGTCAGTATTATATATCAGTATTTGTAAGCCAAAACCAGGAGTGGAACAATCAGAGGAAAAGTATAATAGAAACAAATCACCACTTCTGTATTTATCACCCACTCCTGGTTTTGGCTTACAAATACTGATTGTGTCCTTACTGTGAGAGACAGGCCAGTGAGGGCTCTTAAGGGTATGTTCACATGCTTCAGGAGAGTGAAACTTGCACGTTTCTTTGTGCAAGGTTAAAAATGCTCAAAAGCCTGAACATATGAACAGCAAGTTTATTTTACATATACAGGTGCATCTCACTAAATTAGAACATAACTTTTTGATTAATTTATTTCAGTTCTTCAAAACAAAAAGTGAAACTCATTATATAGTCATTACAGAGTGATTAATGACTATGTCTTACAGCCAATGAAAACACAAAAATCATTATCTCAGTAAATTAGAATTATTAACAAAAAACACCTGCAAAGGCTTCCGAAGCATTTAAAAAGGTCCCTTAGTCTGTTTCAGTAGGCTACACAATCATGGGGAAGACTGCTGACTTGACAGATATCCAGAAGGCAGTCATTGACACACTCCACAAGGTCCCAGAGTCTGGAGGAAGAGTAGAGAGGCCACAATCCAAGCTGCTTGAGGTCTAGTGTGAAGTTTCCACAATCAGTGATGGTTTGAGGAGCCATGTCATCTGCTAGTGTAGGTCCACTGTGTATTATCAAGACCAAAGTCAGCGCAGCCGTCTGCCAGGAAATTTTAGAGCACTTAATGCTTCCCTCTGCCGACCAGCTTTTTGGAGATGAAAATGTCATTCTCCAGCAGGACTTGGCACCTGTCCACACTGCCAAAAGTACCAATTTTGGTTTAAAAACAACAGTATCACTGTGCTTGATTGGCCAGCAAACTCGCCTGACCTTAACCCCATAGAGAATCTATGGGGTATTGTCAAGAGGAAGATGAGAGACACCAGACCCAACAATGCAGACGAGCTGAAGGCTGCTATCAAAGCAACCTGGGCTTCCATAACACCTCAGCAGTGCCACAGGCTGATCGCCTCAAAGCCACGCCGCATTGATGCAGTAATTGATGCAAAAGGAGCCCTGACCAAGTATTGAGGGCATTTACTGGACATACATTTCAGTGGGCCAACATTTGGGATTTCGAAAACATTTTTAAAGGCTGTTATAAAGTATTCTAATTTACTGAGATAATGACTTTTGTGTTTTCATTGGCTGTAAGCCATAATCATCAACATTAACAGAAATAAACACTTGAAATAGATCACTCTGTTTGTAATGACTCTATATAATATAGGTTTCACTTTTTGTATTGAAGAACTGAAATAAACTTACTTTTTGATGATATTCTAATTTAGTGAGATGCACCTGTAGATTAGCAGGAAGAGTCTTTTGAGCGTTTTGGTAACACTTTTTCAGGCGGTTTCTAGAGCACACCAGCTCCAAATCAGCCTGGAAAAAAAAAAAGTTGTGGGAACATACCCTAGTGTACAGCCTGCTTTGTGTCCAGTACATGCAGCAAAACTACAGCTTCCACCCATGTCACCAATTATATGTCACACCTATATGTCATAGTGCCCTTTTCTTCTGCTCACCATCACAGTCCATCTCCTCCCTGCATCTTTGCACCTCCCCAGTTGTAGTGTGGGTTCGCCCCTTCCTTCTGTTCACACCTCATCTATTATTTAAAGGGGTTCTCCAGGATTAACCTTTAATTGCCCATGGACTTGCAGAGGTAGGAAGTAACGAACAGAGCTATACTCACCCTGCCCTCGTCTAGCTTTGCCTCTCCACCACTACCCCAGTCTTTGTTGACAAGCTGCAGTGGTGACCATGTAATAATTCATGGTGGCTCTTGGCAGTAACACTTCACTTTAGCTCTAATTTTGAGTCCTGAATAGTGGATCTCCTCCTCAATGATGTCCATTACCCCTTAAAAGGGAATATTGACCCCTTCAAGCTTCAGATTAGACATCAGATATTTGCTGGCAGATTGACAATTTTTCACCAGTGTCAGTGTTCCAAACGCCGTATGGCTTCATAACTGACAAACTCGCGTAGCACCACCTACAGTTTCTAAGAAACCTCTGCACATCTATAAAAATAAATAAATAATTATTTCAAGCAGAAGATACCAGGCACGCCCAACAACTTTACAAACAGTACAACATCATATTCATACAATTACAGAGTGGGTGGGAAGGTCATGAACTCCTGAGTAGATGGAAAATTCGCCTTAGGCCACGTTCACATGTTCAGGATTTGGTAAGTATTTCACATCAGTATTTTTAAGCCAAAATTAGGAGTGGGTGAAAAATGCAGAATTGATGCACGTGTTTCTTTTATACTTTTCCTGTGATTGTTCCACTCCTGGCTTTGGCTTACAGATACTGATGTAAAATACTGACCAAATACTGAATGTGGCCTAAGGCTCGTAGTCCGAATCTGTACAATCCTCATTGCAGCTCCCATTATGGCTGCACACAATCAGCGGAGCGTCTCCAGGGCACGGTATCCGTGCACACAGAGGGTCAGTTTCCGCTCCATCATCAGCTCATTATGTAGAGAAATGAAGAGTTTTCCTCCAGTGTCAGTTGAACACTTGTATCCAGCACCTGGACACCGTTCCTCTACATAACAAATACCTCTCCTCCACCTCATTTGTTTGAATAACTGCAGAAATGGTATTCTAGGAACTCATTTTCAGCGTGAAGAAGACCAGACCGCACATCTTAGGCCGGGGTCACACTACCGTACAACACGGCCGAGTGCTACGGGATAAACCATCACATAGCACTTGGCCTAGTGTTATACTATGGGGCAGCTCAGATCAGCAATTATTTTCTCATGCTGATTTATCATGAGAACAGTTGCAGCATGCTGTGATTGGCAGCGAGACTCGGCTCACACGCATCCATACAAGTCTATGGGTGAGTGTGAAACATCGGATTGCACTTGAATGTCATCCCAGAGCAGTCCGATATAGAATTACTTTCTCCATCTCCTCCGCACCTGTGCTGCGATTCTCTCACAGATCAGAGGATCAAAGCACAGAGCACTGACACTCGGCTCACACTCACAGCAGAGCTGGAGCCAAGTGTCATTAGCATCTCACATTGGATGCCATACGCTGTGATGTGATTCCAGCCTTACTGATATAATCATGTTTTTGCTTCATACTTTGCTATAACGGTCGATCTAAGAAACACATTAAGGCTATGTTCACACATGTTATGTTTAGCTACGTATTTTGCAGCAGATTTTTATGCAAATTTTTAGCTGCGTTTTGGAGTATCAGCAAAGTCTATGAGAAACCAAAATTCTCCGTTCCCACATCTTGTGTTTTTTTTGCTGCGTATTTTGTGCCTTGGTTGTGTTCTTGGAAAATAGAGCATGTCACTCCTTCAGCGTTTTTTTACCCATAGGAAGTAATGGGCACTGAAAAAATGCACCAAAAAAACGCAGGTAAATTTTTTCAGTGCTTTTGATGGCAAAATAGAATGGGGTTCTTTTTTTTCACAGAACTTTATGTTATATAGAGACAGAAGGACAGTGAAAAAAAACGCTGAAAAAAATGCATCAAAAACGCAGCAAAACTTGCAGATTTGATACAGTCGATATATAATAATAATATTATTATTATTATTATTAATAGACAGGACATTTTGAATTCACTTGAGAGGTGCTGGGCAAACATGCCACTACCTGATACTACACAGATTGCAACAAGTTCAGCCCTGTAGTAAGGGTCCACAATGTTGTCTTTTCTTCTGTTACAGTAAATGTAAGAGGTCATACAGCTTCACAGACTCATCTATGACAACTAGTGTTGAGCATTCCGATACTGAAATATCGGGTATCGGCCGATATTCACTGTATCGGAATTCCGATACTTAATTCCGATACTTTTATAATATCGAATACCGGAATCGGAAGTTCCCATAATGCCTGCGCTCTGCAGTGTCTGTGAAGGATGACAAGCTGGATGGCAGCGCTCAGCTGCGATCCAGCTTGTCATCAGAATGCCATCCCAGCGTGGGAGAATTCTGCTGATTGTTTAAAAGCCGGCGGGCGGTAAAAAGCCGCCGGCTTTTAAACAATCACACAGCCCCATACTGCTTCCCCGCAGCCTCCCACCCCGATCCTCCGCTCCCCTCGCCACCTCCAATCCCAATCGTAAATTAGGACCGGGCGGGGAGCGCAGCACCAAGGAGCGAAGGACCCGGGCGGGGAAGCCGGCAGTGAAAAGACTTCACCGCCGGCTTTCCCGTTCTGTGCTGCGCTTTCCCGCCGGTTATTTCAAATGAACAGCTGAGGTATCAGGTGATGCCGATCAGCTGTTCATTTGAAGTAGCCGCGGTGCCCTCAGAGGGTTCATGTGAGTTCATGCTTGACTGCATGAACTCACATGAACTTTCCCACGGCCGCACAGGTCAGCCTCACCTCCCAGACCCGTCATGATTAGTGTGTGCGGGGTGTGTGTGTGTGCGGGGTGTGTGTGCGGGGTGTGTGTGTGCGGGGTGTGTGTGTGTGCGGGGTGTGTGTGCGTGCAGGCAGACATAGGCCGATGTGACACTACTACTCCCATCGGCCTATGTCTGTCCCCCGTCCACTCGTGCCAGCAGGATCAGCTCGATGGGAGCAGTAGTTCCCATCAGCCTGATCCTGCTATATAAATTGCCCTACTGTGTCCCCAATAAATGTTAGATACATGTCATTGGTGGCCAGTGGTTACCTAAAAGAAATTAGTTTATACATTACCTGTCCCCGCCGATCGTCACCTAAAATAAAGTAAAAAATAAAAAACTACACCTATACTCACCTAGACACCTAATTCCCCGAAGCCATCGATCTCCTGTAATAAAATATAAAATAATAAACCACAACCTTATCCTTACCCCTCCGTAGCAGTCCACGAGTGTCCCACGAAGATCTCCAGTTCAGAGCAGCCACATAGAATGTGACCGCTCTGAACCGCTGCCGCCGCTAGAATGACGGGGCCGTAAGGGTTCACCAGAGTTAAGGCAGCGCTGCTCCGGTTAGCTGCTTTACGGCACTGCTGTATCGTGAGAAATTCCCACGGTACAGCACTGCCGTAAAGGAGGTCTCCGGAGCTGCGCTGCCTGAATGCACTCCGGTAACCTCAGTCAGTGGCTCCCGCTGCCGGGAGCGGACGTGTTCCCGGCAGCGTGAGCTTACAGCAGCCATGCACAGCTGTCACCATCTCCAGATGTGACAGCTGTGCATGGGAGATCAGCGCAGGAACGTGGACAGGTAACTATTTTTTTTTAGTAAACTAAGAATTAAATAAAATGGTGTTTTATTTCAAATAAATTATTTTTTTCTGGGTGTAGTGTGTTTTTTCTTTTTAACACTTTGTAGGTTAGTAATGGGGGTGTCTTAT
The DNA here is from genome assembly GCF_046119375.1 of Phyllobates terribilis. Taxonomy (NCBI): domain Eukaryota; kingdom Metazoa; phylum Chordata; class Amphibia; order Anura; family Dendrobatidae; genus Phyllobates; species Phyllobates terribilis. The sequence continues at coordinate 826,945,178 of NW_027362762.1, read as the reverse complement.
AGACACCCATCATTACTAACCTGGGCTTCATGGCAGCTGGCGCTGACATGAACCCCACCACTATTACCCCCTGCCACCGCACCAGGGCAGCGTGGAAGAGCGAGGCTAAGTGCCAGAATTGGCGCATCCTATGGATGCGCCATTTCTGGGGCGGCTGACGGCTGGTGTTTCTAGCCTGGGAGGGGGCCAATATTCATGGCACCCTTCCTGGGCTATTAATATCAGCCCCCAGCTGTCTGCCTAGCCTTTGCTAGCTATTAAAATAGGGGGGACCCCACGTCATTTTTTTGGGGGGGGTCCCCCATTTTAATAGCTAGTAAAGGCTAGGTATTCAGCTGGGGGCTGATATTAGTAGCCTGGGAAGCTCCGTGGGTTTTACCCCCTTCCCAGGCTTCAAACATCTGCCCCAGCCGTCTGCTTAACCTCCGCTAGAGACTAAAATTATGGGGGATCCCACGCCATTTTTTTTTTAAATAAATCCTTTATTTTAACACTAAATGACATTTGAGGACTTAATAAAGATGCAGTCCCTAAATTATTATTTATTTTTTAATAAATTTTTCCCAAAACTTTTGACGTGGGCTTCGCCATATTTTTGTATGCCAGCCAGGTACAGCATCCAGCTTCTATGAACGCGCCATTTTCCGGGGCGGCCGCGGACTGCAATTTTCAGCGGGGGGGGGGGGGGGGGCAGAAAGCTTGGGCCTCCCTGCGCTGCAGATTCCATCCCCCAGCTGCCTAGTTGTACCTGGCTGGACACAAAAATAGGGAGAAGCCCCACGTTTTTTTTTTTTTAATTATTTCATGAAATTCATGGAATAATTAAGAAAAAAAGGGCTTCCCTATATTGTTGTGTCTGGCCAGGTACAAATAGGCAGCTGGTGGTTGGGGGCAGCCCGTTCCTGCCTGCTGTACCTGGCTGGACACAAATATAGTGTGAAGCCCCACGTCAATTTTTTTTTAATTATTTCAGGAAATTCATGAAATAATTAAAAAAAAATTATGTGGGGCTTCGCCCTATATTTGTGTCCAGTCAGGTACAGCAGGCAGGAACGGGCTGCCCCCAACCACCAGCTGCCTATTTGTACCTGGCCGGACACAACAATATAGGGAAGCCCTTTTTTTCTTAATTATTCCATGAATTTCATGAAATAATAAAAAAAAAATTGACGTGGGGCTTCGCACTATATTTGTGTCCAGCCAGGTACAGCAGGCAGGAACGGGCTGCCCCCAACCACCAGCTGCCTATTTGTACCTAGCCGGACACAACAATATAGGGAAGCCCTTTTTTTCTTAATTATTCCATGAATTTCATGAAATAATAAAAAAAAAATTGACGTGGGGCTTCGCACTATATTTGTGTCCAGCCAGGTACAGCAGGCAGGAACGGGCTGCCCCCAACCACCAGCTGCCTATTTGTACCTAGCCGGACACAACAATATAGGGAAGCCCTTTTTTTCTTAATTATTCCATGAATTTCATGAAATAATTAAAAAAAAAAAATGTGTGGCGCTTCGCCCTATTTTTGTGTCCAGCCAGGTACAACTAGGCAGCTGGGGGCTGGAATCTGCAGCGCAGGGAGACCCAAGCTTTCTGGGCCCCACCCGCTGCAAATTGCAGTCCGCAGCCGCCCCGGAAAATGGCGCGTTCATAGAAGCGCCATCTTCTGGCGCTGTACCCAACTCATCCAGGGCCCTGGTGCGGTGGCTCATTGGGTAATAAAGGGGTTAAGGCCAGCTTGGCATTATCAGCTGGCCCTAAGCCCGAAATTCATGGGGTCACGCCAATATTAGACATGACCACCATGAATTTCTAGTAAAGTATTTAAAAAAAACACAAACACCCAGAAAAAAGTCCTTTAATTGAAATAAAGACACAATTCTTTATTGTTCTAAATTAAACCATACTTACAGTCACGCCCATTCCAGCTGAAGCCAACGATCTCCTGCAATAAAAGTAAAATAATAAAGCAACCTCATCCTTACCTTTCCATGGTTCCCAGGACAGCTTCAGCTCTGCTACATCGAGATGACAGGCTGGACCGCAGCAGAACGCTGCCATCCAGCCTGTCATCCCGCAGACACTGAGAAGCGCAGACATGCTTGCGCTCCTCAGTGTCTCGCTGTGACGGCATCCAGATGAGCCGAGGTCATGTCCAATGAACTCAGCTCACCTCATGCACGTCACTGACAGCGTGGGAAAATTCTCCTGCACTCAGCGCTTCAGCGTGAGAATTCTCCCACGCTGTCAGTGACGTGCATGAGGTGCGCCGAGTTCATTGGACATGACCTCACCTCATGCACGTCACTGACAGCGTGGGAAAATTCTCACGCTGAAGCGCTGAGTGCAGTAGAATTCTCCCACGCTGTCAGTGACGTACATGAGGTGAGCCGAGTTCATTGTCGGCTCATCTGGATGCCGTCACAGCCAGACACTGAGGAGTGGAAGTATGCCTGCGCTTCTCAGTGTCTGCGGGATGACAGGCTGGATGGCAGCGTTCTGCTGCGGTCCAGCCTGTCATCTCGATGTAGCAGAGCTGGAGCCGTCGTGGGAGCCATGGAAAGGTAAGGATGAGGTTGCTTTATTATTTTTCTTTTATTGCAGGAGATCGTTGGCTTCAGCTGGAATGGGCGTGATGGTAAGTATGGTTTAATTTAGAACAATAAAGAATTGTGTGTTTATTTCAATTAAAGGACTTTTTTCTGGGTGTTTGTGTTTTTTTTAAATACTTTACTAGAAATTCATGGTGGTCATGTCTAATATTGGCGTGACCCCATGAATTTCGGGCTTAGGGCCAGCTGATAATGCCAAGCTGGCCTTAACCCCTTTATTACCCAGTGAGCCACCGCACCAGGGCCCTGGATGAGTTGGGTACAGCGCCAGAAGATGGCGCTTCTATGAACGCGCCATTTTCCGGGGCGGCTGCGGACTGCAATTTGCAGCGGGTGGGGCCCAGAAAGCTTGGGCCTCCCTGCGCTGCAGATTCCAGCCCCCAGCTGCCTAGTTGTACCTGGCTGGACACAAAAATAGGGCGAAGCTCCACGTTTTTTTTTTTTTAATTCATGAAATTCATGGAATAATTAAGAAAAAAAGGGCTTCCCTATATTGTTGTGTCCGGCTAGGTACAAATAGGCAGCTGGTGGTTGGGGGCAGCCCGTTCCTGCCTGCTGTACCTGACTGGACACAAATATAGGGCGAAGCCCCACATCAATTTTTTTTAATTATTTCATGAATTTCCTGAAATGATTTAAAAAAAATTGACGTGGGGCTTCGCACTATATTTGTGTCCAGCCAGGTACAGCAGGCAGGAACGGGCTGCCCCCAACCACCAGCTGCCTATTTGTACCTGGTTGGACACAACAATATAGGGAAGCCCTTTTTTTCTTAATTATTTCATGAATTTCATGAAATAATTAAAAAAAAAAAATACGTGGAGCTTCGCCCTATTTTTGTGTCCAGCCAGATACAACTATGCAGCTGGGGGCTGGAATCCGCAGCGCAGGGAGACCCAAGCTTTCTGGGCCACCCCCGCTGCAAATTGCAGTCCGCAGCCGCCCCAGAAAATGGCGCGTTCATTGAAGCGCCATCTTCTGGCGCTGTACCCAACTCATCCAGGGCCCTGGTGCGGTGGCTCACTGGGTAATAAAGGGGTTAAGGCCAGCTTGGTATTATCAGCTGGCCCTAAGCCCAAAATTCATGGGGTCACGCCAATATTAGACATGACCACCATGAATTTCTAGTAAAGTATTTAAAAAAACACAACACCCAGAAAAAAGTCCTTTAATTGAAATAAACACACAATTCTTTATTGTTCTAAATTAAACCATACTTACCATCACGCCCATTCCAGCTGAAGCCAACGATCTCCTGCAATAAAAGTAAAATAATAAAGCAACCTCATCCTTACCTTTCCATGGCTCCCACGACAGCTTCAGCTCTGCTACATCGAGATGACAGGCTGGACCGCAGCAGAACGCTGCCATCCATCCTGTCATCCCGCAGACACTGAGAAGCACAGGCATGCTTGTGCTCCTCAATGTCTGGCTGTGACGGCATAAAGATGAGCCGAGGTCATGTCCAATGAACTCAGCTCACCTCATGTACGTCACTGACAGCGTGGGAAAATTCTCCTGCACTCAGCACTTCAGCGTGAGAATTTTCCCACACTGTCAGTGACGTGCATGAGGTGAGCTGAGTTCATTGGACATGACCTCACCTCATGTATGTCACTGACAGCGTGGGAGAATTCTCACGCTGAAGCGCTGAGTGCAGGAGAACTTTCCCACGCTGTCAGTGACGTGCATGAGGTGAGCTGAGTTCATTGGACATGAACTCGGCTCATCTGGATGACGTCACAGAGAGACACTGAGGAGCGCAAGCATGCCTGCCTTCTCAGTGTCTGCGGGATGACAGGCTGGATGGCAGCTTTCTGCTGCGGTCCATCCTGTCATCTCGATGTAGCAGAGCTGGAGCTGTCCTGGGAACCATCGAAAGGTAAGGATGAGGTTGCTTTATTATTTTTCTTTTATTGCAGGAGATCGTTGGCTTCAGCTGGAATGGGCGTGATGGTAAGTATGGTTTAATTTAGAACAATAAAGAATTGTGTCTTTATTTCAATTAAAGGACTTTACTCTGGGTGTTTGTGTTTTCTTTTAACTTTGACTATGGGGTTAGTAATGGGGGTGTCTTATAGACGCCTCTCCATTACTAACCTGGGCTTGATGTCAGCTGGCATTATAAGCTGACATCAACCCCAACCCTATTACCCCCTGCCACCGCACCAGGGCAGCGTGGAAGAGCGAGGCTAAGTGCCAGAATTGGCGCATCCTATGGATGCGCCATTTCTGGGGCGGCTGACGGCTGGTGTTTCTAGCCTGGGAGGGGGCCAATATTCATGGCACCCTTCCTGGGCTATTAATATCAGCCCCCAGCTGTCTGCCTAGCCTGTGCTAGCTATTAAATTAGGGGGGACCCCACGTTATTTTTTTGGGGGGGTTCCCCCATTTTAATAGCTAGTAAAGGCTAAGTATTCAGCTGGGGGCTGATATTAGTAGCCTGGGAAGCTCCGTGGGTATTACCCCCTTCCCAGGCTTCAAACATTTGCCCCAGCTGTCTGCTTAACCTCCGCTAGAGCCTAAAATTAAGGGGAACCCCACGCCAATTTTTTTTTTAAATAAATCCTTTATTTTAACACTAAATGACAAGTACAGTAATCAACACTGTCACTGTACTTCATATATATGTGACTGACATGTTTCTATCTATCTAATCTATGTGTGATTCTCTATTCTTTCTGTTCTAAATTGTCGGGTACAGATGCTGAATTGCCGGCCGGCTTTCTTAAAGAGACGGTGCATGAAAACACTATTATTTTTTTAAATAAATCCTTTACACTAAATGACAAGTACAGTAAGCAACACTGTCACTGTACTTCATATATATGTGACTGACATGTTTCTATCTATCTAATCTATGTGTGAAGCTCTATTCTTTCTGTTATAAATTGTCGGGTACCGCTGCTGAATTGCCGGCCGGCTTTTTTAAAGAGACGGTGCACGAAAACACTAATATTTTTTTTAATAAATCCTTTACACTAAATGACAAGTACAGTAAGCAACACTGTCACTGTACTTCATATATATGTGACTGACATGTTTCTATCTATCTAATCTATGTGTGATGCTCTATTCTTTCTGTTGTAAATTGTCGGGTACCGGTGTATGCCGCTGATGAATTGCCGGCTTTTCATGTCATTCTACATTATTCTTAGTTGTTTTACTTCATGTAGAATTAACCTACAAGGAAAGAAAGGGTTTATTTTCATTCCGATATTTGTGTCCCATTGACTTGCATTGGTTTCCGGTATCGGAATCGGCGATATCCGATACTTTTTGGGTATCGGCCCGATCCAATCCGATACGATATTTCCTGATATCGGAAGGTATCGCTCAACACTAATGACAACGGATTAAATAAAAGAAACATGTAGCATATGAACAGAAAGTTACAGAGAAATATTCTGAGTATCGCAAACATGTAGCAATAAAATGCAATTACTATAACTGCTAGTACACACAAAGTCTCAAAGTAAAAGATCTCGCAGATACAAGTTACACAGGAATGCAGCCAGTAAGGTACTGGACAGGCGACTTGTACGGCCACCAGGAAGGGATCACTCATACAGCTCAGAACCAACAACTTCTGCACACACTGCTTTTTTTTTTCCCCCACTATCTCAGTCAGACGTTTGTTAATCTCATGTGTTCTTGTTCAGTCCGTGTTTTTTACGTAACCATTAAAGGTTTTGGTGCTGTCCATTTTTAACACTGTAATGGAGATTTTTTTTTTCCATTTGACAAAATCACTGCTGAAACACTGACGAAAATCGGTCCGTTTTTTTTGCATGCAAGAAAAATCACTGATGTCTGAATGAATACCTAGACAGACAGCACAAGTTTCGTAAACGAAAAACCACAAGAAAAAAACAAAAAAACAACAACTAACTTTAGGGTATGTTCCCACAGAGCAAATGCACATCCGATATTCTGCAGCATATTACGGTAGCAGTTTTGTCAGTGGGATTTTATTAAATCTTCTCTACGCGCTGCAGAAAAAAATATGCAACGTAAATAGGCCAGCGCTGCAGATTTGAAGTCCACAGCATGTGAAGTTATGCTGCAGATATCACAGCGGATGTTGGATGGAAAGGCTGTAGCATTTCCACAAAGCGGTTTCTGCCTCTGTGGAATTTGCTGCAGGAGGTCCACAAGGCAGAGAGGCACGGCCAGGGGCCCAGGGGCGTGAGAGGCACGGCCAGGGGCCCAGGGGCGCGAGAGGCACGGCCAGGGGCCCAGGGGCGCGAGAGGCACGGCCAGGGGCCCAGGGGCGCGAGAGGCACGGCCAGGGGCCCAGGGGCGCGAGAGGCACGGCCAGGGGCCCAGGGGCGCGAGAGGCACGGCCAGGGGCCCAGGGGCGCGAGAGGCACGGCCAGGGGCCCAGGGGCGCGAGAGGCACGGCCAGGGGCCCAGGGGCGCGAGAGGCACGGCCAGGGGCCCAGGGGCGCGAGAGGCACGGCCAGGGGCCCAGGGGCGCGAGAGGCACGGCCAGGGGCCCAGGGGCGCGAGAGGCACGGCCAGGGGCCCAGGGGCGCGAGAGGCACGGCCAGGGGCCCAGGGGCGCGAGAGGCACGGCCAGGGGCCCAGGGGCGCGAGAGGCACGGCCAGGGGCGCGAGAGGCACGGCCAGGGGCGCGAGAGGCACGGCCAGGGGCGCGAGAGGCACGGCCAGGGGCGCGAGAGGCACGGCCAGGGGCGCGAGAGGCACGGCCAGGGGCGCGAGAGGCACGGCCAGGGGCGCGAGAGGCACGGCCAGGGGCGCGAGAGGCACGGCCAGGGGCGCGAGAGGCACGGCCAGGGGCGCGAGAGGCACGGCCAGGGGCGCGAGAGGCACGGCCAGGGGCGCGAGAGGCACGGCCAGGGGCCCAGGGGCGCGAGAGGCACGGCCAGGGGCCCAGGGGCGCGAGAGGCACGGCCAGGGGCCCAGGGGCGCGAGAGGCACGGCCAGGGGCCCAGGGGCGCGAGAGGCACGGCCAGGGGCCCAGGGGCGCGAGAGGCACGGCCAGGGGCCCAGGGGCGCGAGAGGCACGGCCAGGGGCCCAGGGGCGCGAGAGGCACGGCCAGGGGCCCAGGGGCGCGAGAGGCACGGCCAGGGGCCCAGGGGCGCGAGAGGCACGGCCAGGGGCCCAGGGGCGCGAGAGGCACGGCCAGGGGCGCGAGAGGCACGGCCAGGCCAGAGCAAGCAGCAATCTACAAACCAGGCCCAATTGTGAAATATCAGCTTTTGGAGGAGGTGTTTATCCAAACATGGACTGTTTTACAAAAGGAACAGTAAGCAGTACATGATGGACTTTCCACATGTCTTGTGTACTTTTTCAGGAACTGCAGACATAGTTTGTTGCTGATAATGACTCACAGTCCTCAGGTAGGAAGGATCTAGGTGGAGTAGCCAAATTTCCTGGAATAAAGCCCAGATCAATTGGAGAGATTACAGAGAGTGAAAGTTTAAGAGACAGCATGGCCAGATTCATACAAAATGTGGAAATCACTGCCGTAACTTGTAAAACTGGAAGACTTTACAGCCTTTCCAGGACAGTGGGGGTGGTCAAACTAAAACACTTCACATACCAAAGGAAAATGCTAGAAGTGAAACTCCATCATGGGGAATGTATGAAAGTAAAATTAATCTATGGGATTAGAATATAAACCTGCAGGTTTTGGAGGATACCATATAAGAGAGCCTTCAGAAGAATACAGAATCATAGTTTTTACGCTACGCATGGGAAAGCTCCTGATGCACACACTGAGTGCATCCACAGTGCCGCCTGCATCTACAGCAGGGCTGCGGAGTCAGAGTCGTTGTCCATTTTGGTGGAGTCTGTATAAAATGGACCAACTCCGACTCCTAAAATATGTAATAAATTGGGTACAGTACTTCAATGCAGTTTATGGGGAATATTTTTTCATAAGAATTTGGAAAAGTTATGTCCTATAAATGTCTGTCCTATTCCTGATCTAAGGTTCTAGACTTTTAGGTGAGATCAATTTGTGCTACAGTAAATTTATTACTAAAACATGAGCCATGTATGAGGGAGTCGGAGTCATGGAAATTGAGAAGTCGGAGGTTTGGCTAACACAGCCCTGATCCACAGTGCCGTCTGCGCTCAGCATAGGTAAATAAATTTCTCCTTTTTAGCACAGGCTGGACTAGGTACATCGGTATAATTTATTTTTTACTGTACAGAAGCGGAGACCACACTCTTCTATAGAAGTACACATAGTGAGAAATAGATGTACCGTATTTTTCGGACTATAAGACGCACTTTTTTCCTCCAAAATTTTGGAGGAAAATGGGGGGTGCGTCTTATAATTCGCATGTTGGAGGGGGGGGGTGTATATATATGTGGGGTGGGGGGGGAGCGGTATCGGTGGAGGAGCGGGGCACAGGAGGCAATAGCCGCCGCTGCAGCCTACACTGTCCCCGCTGCTAAAGAAAATGAATATTCACTGCTCCCCATGCCCATGGGGCGTGGGGAGCACTGAATATTCATGATCCTTAATAGCAGCACACAGTGTAGCCGCGCTGCCGCTCCTGCCGGAATCGCCTGTGCCCGCTGTTAAAGGGCATGAATATTCAACCTCTCTCCACGCCCATGGGCGTGGGGAGGGGGTGAATATTCATGCCCTTTAATAAGCGGGCACACGAGATAGCCAGCAGCAGCAGGAGCCGTACTGTGGCTACGCTGTGTGTCGGCTATGAAGGAGAGTGAAGTCACTGCTCCCCGCGCACACAGTCCCGGCGTGGAGAGCAGTGACTTCCGGCACCTGATCTCTCCTGGTGAGCTGCAAATGGCACTGACGTCATGCGCGGCTCACATGGAGAGATCAGTGCGGGCAAACAGGTCGCAGCGCTGGAGGAGAGAGAAGAGAGGTGAGTAGGAGTGTTTATTTATTTATTTTTTTATGTGCAGCATGATGGGGATGAGAGGTGCCATGCATACCAGGACGGGGATGAGGGGTGCCATGCATACCAGGACAGGGATGAGGGGTGCCATGCATACCAGGACAGGGATGAGGGGTGCCATGCATACCAGGACAGGGATGAGGGGTGCCATGCATACCAGGACAGGGATGAGGGGTGCCATGCATACCAGGACAGGGATGAGGGGTGCCATGCATACCAGGACAGGGATGAGGGGTGCCATGCATACCAGGACAGGGATGAGGGGTGCCATGCATACCAGGACAGGGATGAGGGGTGCCATGCATACCAGGACAGGGATGAGGGGTGCCATGCATACCAGGACAGGGATGAGGGGTGCCATGCATACCAGGACAGGGATGAGGGGTGCCATGCATACCAGGACAGGGATGAGGGGTGCCATGCATACCAGGACAGGGATGAGGGGTGCCATGCATACCAGGACAGGGATGAGGGGTGCCATGCATACCAGGACAGGGATGAGGGGTGCCATGCATACCAGGACAGGGATGAGGGGTGCCATGCATACCAGGATAAGGATGGGGGGGTTCCATGCATACCAGGATGGGGGGGGTTCCATGCATACCAGGATGGGGATGGGGACCATGTATAAAAGGAAGGGGGGGGGGGGCATATATACCAGGAATTTGGGATATTGTCAGAACTGGGGGACATTACCCCTATACCAGTGTCAGCAGAAGAACCCCTCCCCCTTAAAAGTGCATCATGAACACATTTTTGGCTTAACATTTTTTTTTTTTTCCCCTCCTCTAAAACCTAGGTGCGTCTTATGGTCCGGTGCGTCTTATAGTCCGAAAAATACGGTATGTGTCACAGTATCCAGGGATAATCCTGCAATACTTGCAATGGAACATAATAAATCCACGTTCATATGTCTCATGTCTCTGTAATGGTTTTCAAAAGTACAACACAAAAGCCGGAGATATGGGTCCTGCATCAAATCTGCAGGAATGTGAAATACAATAATTTCAGTGAATGATAGACTATTTCAGACAAAGAATTTGATTACAGAAAAGAAAAACTTCACAAGCAAAATACGCTATTTCCATATATTACCAAATACTTATCACTACTGATACAAGAGAGGAAAAAAAAATGTATGGAAGAATGAGATTTTATTCATCTGGTCGATTCTCCATTCTAGATGCGACAGAATAATGTCAGGCTCCAGTATCTGGACCCATCAATGGTGACTAGGGCATTTGCCTTTTCATGAGGAGGTATCCATTAGAACGTTAAAAAAAATAAGATTCATATGGACAGTTATGAAATGTAGAAGATAGACAGGAATTATTTCTGTAATTCACTACAATGTGAGGATGCAGCACGCCGCTGTCCTATAAAGAACAACTGTCCGTCACCTCGGTGGCACTATATAAAACAAGGTATAAAACTAGAAACATGTACACATTGTGTGCACAGACTATGGTGCTAACCTGCTATGGCCCTTGCTGTAAAATAGTTTTCGCAGTCTATTCCGTAATTCAATAAAACAAATGACACCAACAATTACCCCGAGAACAACAGAACAACAAAGCCATCAAGAACTTCCCTTCCACAATTATATTCATGACTAGTCTGTAATTACCATTAATGAGCGCATTGCATGACAATAAAATGAACAAAAGGTTTAAGCGACATCAGAATATTTTAATACGTGATATAAAAAGATATGAATTAAATATATATTTTGGGTAGAAACGCAACAAATTCCTTGTGCGTTTGGCTACAAATTGGTGAGGAAAGTTCTACAATTGTTCCATTCATCTGAAACACTATACAGATGAACAAATCATTTCCAGCTGCAAAAATTTCTGCAGCGTGAGAAGTCACCCTATGGCTAGATTCACAAATAGTGTTTTTGCTGTGTTTTTTTTCCTGCAGACAAAACTAGCTCTCGAGTTTTTGCAGCGTTTTAGATGTGCGTTTTATCCACAGTACATGTTTAGTAAAGTTAGTTTGATTCACCTAAAACTTTGCAAAAACAAAGAACAACAAGTCTGCTTTTTTGCAGTGTTTTTGCACTCAATGCTTTCTATGGGTGAAAAAAAGCTGTAAAAACATATGCTGCAAACTTCTGAACTGAAAAAAAGAAACGTGTGCATGAGATTTCTGAAGTCTCATAGCTTTTGCTTATACTGTAATATGCAGCTTCTTATTTACATAAAAAAAAGTTCCAAAAAAACACTGTAAAAACTCTGCATGTGAAGATAAATGTGTGAATCTAGCTTTAGGCTGTGTGTCAAGGTCCAAGCATGGACTGTGATGTATGGAGTGGTCACAGATCTCCTGAACCTACTTGGCAGCCTAATACTATGAGGCTGCAGAGTTTGGGTCAGGAGACATGCGGCCGTTCTGTGCATCATGGTCCGTGCTTGGACCACGACAGACAGAAGCGTGAATCTAGCATTGTAGCCTGTGCACACAGCGTTACAAAGACACCAGTGTAACCACATTGTTTTTGCTGTATTAAAGACACTTCAGCAAAGCTTTACCAGAAGCGTCTTATCTAACGCCGATGTCTTTTATTCACATTCTATGTACAAAATAGTGGAAGCTATCAAGTGGAAGACACCAGAAGAATGGAACGGTCACTTATTTTAGCCGCTTCACAACTTTGAAGCCTGAAGGGTTAAACGAAGTGACAAAAGATGAAACATGTGAACGGCGAGTTGTTTTGATATTGCTGTGCATATGATCATTCTTTATGATCATTTTTTAGTGCTTTTGCAGGTGGGATTCAAGCAGAATCAGTCTGAAAAAATGAGGTTGTGTGCACGTACCATTATAACAGAGGTCTGTGGAAGTTCCCATTACCTGGCTACTTAAAAAAAAAAAAAAATTACATTGACTCCCAGGTCTACATTCATTTGTTGGCTCCAGCTACATATGTGCATTTTGCCTCTGCGACTATTTGGTAGCGAAGGGACTATAGAAGGGTGGTGCATACAACCGTGCCATTAGATGTGTTGGAGTTAATGGCACAGGGAACATTTCACGGGTAAATAGAAGAATGGATTCAATGAAATTTCAACAAATTATTGATGCAAACATAACACCATCTGTAAAAAAAGCTGCAGTTGAAAAGAGGATGGCTTCTACAAATGAATAATGATCCTAAACACACGTCAAAATCCACACAATAGACTACCTCAAAAGTCGCAAGCTGAAAGTTTTACAATGGTCCTCACTGTCCCCTGATCTGATCATCATTGAAAATCTGTGGCTAGACGTCAAAATAGCAGTGCATGCAAGACGACCCAGGAATCTCACAGACCTGGAAGAATTTTCCAAGGAAGAATGGATGGATGAAAATCCTTCAAACATGAATTGAAAGACACTTGTCTGGCTGCAAAGAAAAGTTGACAAGCTGTGATACTTTCAAAAGGGGGCGCTACTAGGTACTGACCATGCAGGGTGGCCAGACTTTTCAATCGGCCAATTTTCCTTTTTGTAATTTTTAAAATGTAAAAGATGAAAAAATATATATTTGCCTAAAATACAAAGGAAATGTGTCATCTTTAACATTAGGCCTTTTAGAGATCATTTTATCTTCAACTTGCTTAACTGTTCACAAACAGTAATTTTGACCAGGGGTGCCCAAACTTCTACATGCCACTGTAAAGCAGAGGAGGTCTGGGGAGGTTCCCATTACCTGGCTACTTAAAAAAAAAAATCCATCAACTCCCAGGTCTACATTCATTTGTTGGCTCCTGCTAAATATGTGTATTTTGTCTCTGCATCTATTTGGTAGAGAAGCGACTATAGAAGGGTGGTGCACACAAAAGGAGACTGCTGCTGTGTTGTCACAGAGGTGAACATTACATATAGTATTTTGTAAAATTGTCACATATGTAATGGAGCATGATGCAGGGGACGCATGTCACAGTGTTACAACATATCTGTTTTTTCCTTTTCCATGTGCAGTTTGTGGCATAAAAATTAAATTTATTTGTAAGTATTACCGTAATTCTTGGAGTAAACACCCCTCGCCATGTATGACGCTGCAAAACTTGTGCAGTAAGTCTAGTCCTGGCAGACTTGTAACATGGTCATAGATGGCAAATACAAGTGCTTCTCACTAAATTAGAATATCAAAAAGTTAATTTATTTCAGTTCAATACAAAAATTGAAACTCATTATATAGAGTCATTACAAACAGAGTGATCTATTTCAAGCGTTTATTTCTGTTAATGTTGATGATTATGGCTTACAGCCAATGAAAACACAAAAGTCATTATCTCAGTAAATTAGAATACTTCATAACAACAGCTTGAAAAATGTTTTTAAAATCCGAAATGTTATCCTACTGAAATGTATGTTCAGTAAATGCACTCAATACTTGGTCGGGCTCCTTTTGCATCAATTACTGCATCAATGCGGCGTGGCATGGAGGCGATCAGCCTGTGGCACTGCTGAGGTGTTATGGAAGCCCAGGTTGCTTTGATAGCAGCCTTCAGCTCGTCTGCATTGTTGGGTCTGCCATCTCTCATTTTCCTCTTGACAATACCCCATAGATTCTCTATAATAGATTCTCTATGGGGTTAAGGTCAGGCGAGTTTGCTGGCCAATCAAGCACAGTGATACTGTTGTTTTTAAACCAGGTATTGGTACTTTTGGCAGTGTGGACAGGTGCCAAGTCCTGCTGGAGAATGAAATTTTCATCTCCAAAAAGCTTGTCTGCAGAGGGAAGCATGAAGTGCTCTAAAATTTCCTGGTAGACGGCTGTGCCGTCTTTGGTCTTGATAAAACACAGTGGACCTACACCAGCAGATGACATGGCTCCCCAAACCATCACTGATTGTAGAAACTTCACACTGGACCTCAAGCAACTTATATTGTGGCCTCTCCACTCTTCCTCCAGACTCTGGGACCTTGATTTCCAAATGAAATGCAAAATTTACTTTCATCTGAAAACAACACCTTGTCCAGGTCTTTTTCTCCTTGGCCCAGGTAAGAAACTTCTGGCGTTGTCTATTGGTCACAAGTGGCTTGACACAAGGAATGTGACACTTGTAGCCCATGTCCTGGATACGTCTGTGTGTGGTGGCTCTTGAAGCAATGACTCCAGCAGCAGTCCACTCCTTGTGAATCTCCCCCAAATGTTTGAATGGCCTTTTCTTAACAATCCTTTCAAGGTTGCGGTTATCCCAGTTGCTTGTGCACCTTTTCCTATCACTCAACTATCCATTCATATGCTTGGATACAGCACTCTGAACAGCCAGCTTCTTTAGCAATGACCTTTTGTGGCTTACCCTCCTTGTGGAGTGTGTAAATGACTGCCTTCTGGACATCTGTCAAGTCAGCAGTCTTCCCCATGATTGTGGAGCCTACTGAAACAGACTTAGGTTATGTGCCCACGATACGTTTTTTAAGCGTTTCCACAGCGGCAAAAATGCTGTAGAAACGCTTAAAAAACGCATGGTAGAAGGCCTGCCATCTTCCCCAATGATAATCCCCATGTGCTGGGCACATGCTGCGGAAATTTCCGCTGCGGGTTATCATTTCAGAAAAAAAAGCAGCACTACCAATTATTTTGCGGAAGCGCTGCGTTTTCGCTGCCATTGACTTGCATTGAAATGCATGGATTCCACATCACTGGATCTGTACATCAATATGCGGATGGTACCCGGATCTGGAGAAGAGGAGACTCTCCTCTGGACCCGGGTACCATAGAACCTGTAAAAAAAAAGAATAAAATAAATATTATATTTACCTTCTGATGGCCCCCGCTGCGCTTGTCTTCCCTTGCCGGCAGCTCGCGGTGGACTGAAGGACCTGCGCTGATGTCATAGTCATGTGACGGCAGGTCATTAAGTGTAGTGTACCGCGAGCTGCCGGCAAGGGAGGACGTAGCGAAGCAAGACTGCGGGGGCCATCAGAAGGCAAGTATAGATTTATTTAATAACTTTTAATTATTCTTTAAGGTTACACTATATAAATCCATGCCGTTTGCATGGATTTATATAGTGTGACCAAGTTGACAAGCACTTTCCAAGTGATGCTAAAATCTCTTGGAAAGCTCTTGTCAACCCGCATGCAGAAATGCATGTGAAGAACGCTTCACATCCGCATGTCCCTGGCAGGAAAAACGCATGTACAATCCGCATGCGTTTTTTCTGCCAGGGAGATGCAGAAACGCTCTGGAAAAAATCCAGAGCATTTCTGCATCGTGGGCACATAGCCTAAGGGACCTTTTTAAATGCTTAGGAAGCATTTGCAGGTGTTGTTTGTTAATTATTCTAATTTGCGGAGATAATGACTTTTGTGTTTTCATTGGCTGTAAGCCATAATCATCAACATTAACAGAAATATACACTTGAAATAGATCACTCTGTATGTAATCACTCTATATAATATATGAGTTTACTTTTTGTATTGAGGAACTGAAATATATAAACTTTTTGATGATATTCTAATTTAGTGAGAAGCACTTGTACTTGTTTTACTGTGGAGAAAACCTGCAGCGTCAATTGACCAGTGCTGCAGGCTTGACTTCTGCAGCATGTCAACTAATGATTTGGATATTTATCACAGCATGTGAAGGGTTTAGTCAGCAGTGTACAGCTGCCTCTCAGAGTTTGCAGAAGAATGCCCAGCGTGAAAGTCCCCAAGTGTCCAGGATTCACTCGAGGAACTTGAACATTCACATTAGTGCTAAGATTCTAAATTCAGTTCCTTCTTTCATGTGCACACATAGGACATGTCTATAGGAGGTATACCATAAGATTTATTCTACAGAGAGTCAGTCATAATTTCGCCATTTATTTTCATATTAAAGTTGCAAAAAGCAAACATAGCATTGATGTATATCACCACCAAAATCTTCTGAAAGAACACCAGCCTGTACTCCGCTATGGCAGACTGGCACCTGAGCTTATATACCAGCTCACACGAGCATATCACAAAAATCGTCCAATTTTCATGACATCCGTTTTTACACATCATGGGTAAATAAAATTTACAAGATAAAATACAGTTTCCTATGATAAAGTATTGCCATGTATCCATAAAAATCAGATACTATACAGTGAACCCATATGGGAATCGATTATTTTTGCGCACCCACAGATTTCAATAGGAGAGTCTAAATCAAAATACGGACACTAGTGAATGCTGCAATTTTTTCATGCGGATATTCAGTCGGTGAAAAAAAACAATAACACGGTCATATAAAGAATGACCATTAGTAAATAACATTGGTCCGAGTGCTGTCAGTTTTGGGTTTTTTTAAAGGACAGCATTCGGACTAAAAAACGCAGTTGTGTGAACGTAGCCTAATTCTGGGCAGATAAACTCCATAGACATAATATACAATGCCACACTGCAGTCTACTAACAAGCATGACAAGTACAGAGATTGCCCCCCTTCATGACAGAACAGCTGGGGACAAGCGCAGCTGCTAGACTATTTCTGGAAGCCAAAATAACAGCGGAGGCCCACAGGGCCTGACTGCATACCACTACTATGCCCTGTGCCAGTGTAGGAAGTGAGCAAAATGCAAGCAACAAAGAAGCGTGCCAGTCTGTCTATTGTATAACACACAAACAGATTACACAACAAAAGGCTGCGAAGCGCTGCAGATAAAAAGGTAGAATCTCCCCGGGCCCTACACCTACGGGCCCTGCGACTGCTTCTTGTAGACATACACATGGTGTACATGAGATGGGCAGCAGCTGCAAACCAGCGCACATTCACTATCTGTGTTTGCATACTTGCCGGACACACCTTACTTTCTTCTGTAGATAAGAATGTAACAGGATATCTCTAAAATTTAATGCAAGGTTAGTGATTATTCTAAAAAATTCAAGGGGGAAAAAAAAAAGTGATAACGGCACAAAAATCTGATATAGCTATTATCATAAATACCGTTCTTTCGCATGCCTTTCCTATCTGTTACCTGCATGGCATTCTCTTCAGTCAGGGCAGCACGTGCATGACATGACAATCTCTTCAGTCAACGCAGTATATACATGTCTTGGCAATCTCTCCGGGCACGGCAGAATGTGCAGAAAGTGTTGCCCTAGACACTGAGGGTGGCATATATCTATGTGACACAGGCTAATGTATTTCATGAAATAACACAGAATACAGCCCACCCTGAGAAAGTCTTGCACATGTGAGCAGCATATGAATATTATTTTTCGGTGTAAAGACTTTGTTCATTTCACCACATTACGAGCAGCTAGAGCACCAATCCCTTATAACTTATAGAAAGCTACCTAAGCACGCATTCACACTACACTATTGTATGTGGATCACATTCACATGTGTTAAGGATTTTTTTTTTCCTATTTATATCTTTTTTCACCATCGCAAGTTCTCAGTTTTTCACCCAAAGTTGTCCCATTTCTGCTAAAGTGTGAACTGTTATGTCATATTTCTGACCGATAAGAAATGGACCTAATACAGCAATGTGAACTGGGCAGACACAGCCAAGGCATTATTTTACACAGCCCACTGACCACCGAGGGCTGAGAATAGTCAGTGTGAAGCCAGGGCAGCGTGTGGTGATTACATAGGAAGCTGGGGTAACACAGAAGTGATCAGTCAGGATGGATCCTTCGCAGAAACACCGGTCACCGAGCCCTGGGGTCACCGAGCCCTGGGGTCACCGAGCCCTGGGGTCACCGAGCCCATTAATCTGCAGATTTTCTCAATATGAAACCTGTCCTCTCAGGCAAATTATCGAATTTCTAAACTTTTTCATATAATACAACAAAAAAAAAAAAGACAAATTTAAGAGATATCTCATGTACCGATTATTAGTGACCATGGGGATGTCACTGGGGTACGACCGGAGGATGGCAGGGCAGATAGGGGGATCTGTAGGTTTCCGCCCCTATATGGGGGGACTGTGTAGGAATATGGGGTTTCCCAGTGCTGCTTACCTGACACTCGTGTAGCATCTGCCCCAACAATCTCCCCGGTATAACCTGTACACACTACCCCACAGGAATGCTGGCACTTGCAGTTCCCCTGACACGTCACACCCGGTTACAGTCTGCACATATCTGTCTCTCAGGCAGGAGCCGCTGCCTCTCACAGGTCACCATCTCCTCTCACACAGGAGTCTCATTCAGCGGGTCTATCACAAGCTCATGAAAACGTGACTGCTCACCATGGCTGCCGGCACCCGACCACTGCGCCCCCAGTTCCCCGGCATCTCACCTGACTACAGGTCACTATGAGGCTCCGCCGGCCGGGAGACCACAACTCTTTCTCTGGGACAGTCCCAGCCTCTCAGTCACTGCGCATGCGCACCTCCGTTGCATCCCCAATTGGACGAGGCGTGGCCACTGATAGCTCCTCCCACCCTGACCCCGAGATACCAGTGACTGCACGTATAATACACCCACTGCTGCCACCCACACGTGCCGCTCACTGGGCGAGCCTGGCACCGTGCCCGGAGCTGTGCATGCTGTAGGGTGTACATACATGCCTTACATTACTAGCCTGCTACCCTAGTAACGGGCACTGCCTGTGTGTGGAGGGGCAGCATTATCAGCTGGAGCAGAATCCTCTGCCACTATCTGATACCACTATCCGCTGCCACCATCCGCTGCCACCATCCGCTGCCACCATCCGCTGCCACTATCTGCTGCCACTATCTGATACCACTATCTGCTGCTGCCACCATCTGATACCACTATCTGCTGCCACTATCTGATACCAGTATCTCCTGCCACTATCTGATACCACTATCTGCTGCCACCATCCGCTGCCACCATCCGCTGCCACCATCTGCTGCCACCATCTGCTGCCACTATCTGATACCACTATCCGCTGCCACTATCTGATACCACTATCCGCTGCCACTATCCGCTGCCACCATCTGCTGCCACCATCTGCTGCCACCATCTGCTGCCACTATCTGATACCACTATCCGCTGCCACTATCCGCTGCCACCATCTGCTGCCACCATCTGCTGCCACCATCTGCTGCCACTATCTGATACCACTATCTGATACCACTATCTGCTGCTGCCACCATCTGATACCACTATCTGCTGCCACTATCTGATACCAGTATCTCCTGCCACTATCTGATACCACTATCTGCTGCCAGTATCTGCTGCTGCCACCATCTGATACCACTATCTGCTGCCACTATCTGATACCACTATCTGCTGCCAGTATCTCCTGCCACTATCTGATACCACTATCTGCTGCCAGTATCTCCTACCACTATCTGCTGCCAGTATCTGCTGCTGCCACCATCTGATACCACTATCTGCTGCCACCATCAGATACCACTATCTGCTGCCAGTATCTCCTGCCACTATCTGATACCACTATCTGCTGCCAGTATCTGCTGCTGCCACCATCTGATACCACTATCTGCTGCCAGTATCTCCTGCCACCATCTGATACCACTATCTGCTGCCAGTATCTGCTGCTGCCACCATCTGATACCACTATCTGCTGCCAGTATCTGCTGCCACCATCTGATACCACTATCTTCTGCCAGTATCTGATACCACTGTCTGCTGCCAGTATCTCCTGCCACTATCTGATACCACTATCTGCTGCCAGTATCTGCTGCTGCCACCATCTGATACCACTATCTGCTGCCAGTATCTGCTGCTGCCACCATCTGATACCACTATCTGCTGCCAGTATCTGCTGCCACTATCTGATACCACTATCTGCTGCCACTATTTGATACCACTATCTGCTGCCAGTATCTCCTGCCACTATCTGATACCACTATCTGCTGCCAGTATCTCCTGCCACTATCTGATACCACTATCTGCTGCCAGTATCTGCTGCTGCCACCATCTGATACCACTATCTGCTGCCAGTATCTGCTGCCACTATCTGATACCACTATCTGCTGCCAGTATCTGCTGCTGCCACCATCTGATACCACTATCTGCTGCTACTATCTGATACCACTATCTGCTGCCAGTATCTCCTGCCACTATCTGATACCACTATCTGCTGCCAGTATCTCCTACCACTATCTGCTGCCAGTATCTGCTGCTGCCACCATCTGATACCACTATCTGCTGCCACCATCAGATACCACTATCTGCTGCCAGTATCTCCTGCCACTATCTGATACCACTATCTGCTGCCAGTATCTGCTGCTGCCACCATCTGATACCACTATCTGCTGCCAGTATCTCCTGCCACCATCTGATACCACTATCTGCTGCCAGTATCTGCTGCTGCCACCATCTGATACCACTATCTGCTGCCAGTATCTGCTGCCACCATCTGATACCACTATCTTCTGCCAGTATCTGATACCACTGTCTGCTGCCAGTATCTCCTGCCACTATCTGATACCACTATCTGCTGCCAGTATCTGCTGCTGCCACCATCTGATACCACTATCTGCTGCCAGTATCTGCTGCTGCCACCATCTGATACCACTATCTGCTGCCAGTATCTGCTGCCACTATCTGATACCACTATCTGCTGCCACTATTTGATACCACTATCTGCTGCCAGTATCTCCTGCCACTATCTGATACCACTATCTGCTGCCAGTATCTCCTGCCACTATCTGATACCACTATCTGCTGCCAGTATCTGCTGCTGCCACCATCTGATACCACTATCTGCTGCCAGTATCTGCTGCCACTATCTGATACCACTATCTGCTGCCAGTATCTGCTGCTGCCACCATCTGATACCACTATCTGCTGCCAATATCTGCTGCCACCATCTGATACCACTATCTTCTGCCAGTATCTGATACCACTATCTGCTGCTACTATCTGATACCACTATCTGCTGCCAGTATCTCCTGCCACTATCTGATACCACTATCTGCTGCCAGTATCTGCTGCTGCCACCATCTGATACCACTATCTGCTGCCAGTATCTGCTGCCACCATCTGATACCACTATCTGCTGCCAGTATCTGATACCACTATCTGCTGCTACTATCTGATACCACTTATGTCAAAGACACGACGGACGTCCTTACACGGGTTGACGGCGCCCTTGTGACAGATGGTACCCTTATGGTCACGGCCGACGTCGAGAGTCTGTACACATGCATCAGTCATGATCTGGGCCTGTCTGCGGTGCGCCTCTTCCTGGGGGGCTCGAACTTGGACGGATCTTCCAGGGAATTTATCCTTGAGCTCCTCCATTTCGTCCTCACCCACAACTATTTTCTTTTCAATGACACGGTATATCTCCAGAGACGTGGCACGGCCATGGGTGCGGCCTGTGCTCCCTCGTATGCCAATCTCTTCCTGGGTGCGTGGGAGAGAGATATTTTTGGCGACGAGGGAGTGCAGGGCGCAGACCGGGTCGTGTCATGGATTCGATATATAGACGATATCCTGTTTTTCTGGCAGGGGACGGTGGAGGAGCTCGACGATTTTATGTTAAGACTCAATTCTAATACCCAGGCAATTAGGCTTACCTATGCCCATCATTCCACCCGGATTGACTTCCTGGATATCACCCTTGAGGTGGATCCAGATGGCCATATCCAGACTGATGTGTATAGGAAGCCTACTGCAGTCAATTCCCTGATACATGCCTCCTCGTCTCATGATCACTCTACCATCAGAGCCGTTCCAGTGGGACAGTTCCTCAGGATGAGGCGTATTTGCTCCACCAACTCCAGTTTTGAGAAACAGGCGACAGATCTTGCTGACCGCTTCAAACAACGTGGTTACAGCAATCGATGCATTGGCCGTGGCTATAAGAGAGCTCGCATTACGCCCAGGGACCATCTTATTTATCCCCCCCCGGTGCCTAGACATGTAACTCCTGAGAGGATCCGCTACATATCCACATTCAACCATGAGTGGGGATCGATGCGGCGGATCCTCTCTCGATACTGGAGTATTCTTCACACGGAGCCCTCCCTTCGTGACTGCTTAGGAGACTTTCCTCACATGACGCCACGACGATCGAGGACGCTAGGGGACGTTCTGGTTTCCAGCCACTACGTCCCCTCGCGCCCCAATTTCTTTGGATCCCGCGGCCCCACGGTGGGCTCTTTTCCTTGCGGCCATTGCATTGCATGCGACAATGTCCTACGTTGTACGTCGTTCCCCAACTCTGATGGCTCCCGCCAATTTGACATTCGTCATTATATATCATGTGGCACTACACATGTGGTTTACTTTGCCACATGTGAGTGCCAGTTAATCTATATAGGATTAACTAGCAGGGAGCTTAGAATCAGAGTTCGGGAGCACGTCCGGGACATTGTCGCTGCTCGCACCACCACGGACCCCCGGGAGCTGAAGACATTACCACGGCATTTCAAGGCCGTCCATAACTGTGACCCCCGCTCACTTAGAGTACGGGGGATCGATAAGGTATGCCTTGGCTCCCGGGGGGGTAACGCCAAACGCCTCCTTGCCCAGAAGGAGGCGAGATGGATCATCACCCTTAACACCTTGGCGCCGCGGGGTCTGAATGAAAATCTGGGCTTCTCACCCTTTCTATGACACATTTTTGTGCTTTTTAGTCCTGCGCCTCCCCTTTTTTGAATGACAGCCACCATGGCTCACCTTTTTAGTGCCATGGAGGAGTCATTTCTGTCAACATGCGTTTATGACTATCCCCTTTGGGATGTTATGTAGCTTATGCTCCTTGTTTGCATGCTCTCCTGTGGCCCCTCCTGTTCTGATCATCTTATGGCAGTGAGCTTTTTTGTCCTAGTTTATTTTATTAGTTTTGAGTTATCATTTTTGTTCTCTAATTTTTTTTTTGCATATTTTATTGTTATTTCCCCTCTTCACATGATTCTGTTATTATGGTTAACTATGGATAACCGTGTTGCATTCTCATGGTCTTGTACTGTCTCCCCATTTGTATCTATTTTTTATAGATGTAATATGATGTATTTATATTTATACTTCTACTAATAAAGCTCTTTTCTATATGCTGCACACTCAGCTCTCTCTTGTGTTTCTCTCTATCTGATACCACTATCTGCTGCCAGTATCTCCTGCCACTATCTGATACCACTATCAGCTGCCAGTATCTGCTGCTGCCACCATCTGATACCATTATCTGCTGCCAGTATCTGCTGCCACTATCTGATACCACTAGCTGCTGCCAGTATCTGCTGCCAGTATCTGCTGCCAATATCTGATACCACTAGCTGCTGCCAGTATCTGCTGCCACTATCTGATACCACTATCTGCTGCCAGTATCTCCTGCCACTATCTGATACCACTATCTGCTGCCAGTATCTGCTGCCACTATCTGATACCACTATCTGCTGCCAGTATCTGCTGCTGCCACCATCTGATACCACTATCTGCTGCCAGTATCTGCTGCCACCATCTGATACCACTATCTGCTGCCAGTATCTGATACCACTATCTGCTGCCAGCATCTGCTGCTGCCATCATCTGATACCACTATCTGCTGCCAGTATCTGCTGCCACCATCTGATACCACTACCTGCTGCCACCATCTGATACCACTATCTGCTGCCAGTATCTGATACCACTATCTGATACCATTATCTGCTGCCAGTATCTGCTGCCACTATCTGATACCACTAGCTGCTGCCGCTATCTGCTGCCACCATCTGATACCACTAGCTGCTGCCAGTATCTGCTGCCACTATCTGATACCACTAGCTGCTGCCAGTATCTGCTGCCACTATCTGATACCACTAGCTGCTGCCGCTATCTGCTGCCAGTCAGACATCCAAAGTTTTGTACTTGCAGGAATGATTACTTATGGAGCTAATGGGACAGGAAAACACTTGTCTGGGCAAATAAGCTGCGCCCCAAAAATCCATGTAAACCATTATAATTGTTTTATAAGCCTCCTCCACCCCTCCCCCAAAAATCATCACAATAAAGAATAACTTTATTTGCTCCAAACTCATCAAAATGGTGCCGACAAGTCATACAATTTGCACAAAGATCGTCTTTATTTCCTGTAAGATCTGTAGTGGGATGAGTTTGCAGAGCTTCTGAATGGAACTATGTATCTGGCCATTATATGGCAGAATAATGGTGGAAATATTGGTCTTTGTATAATGTGCTATAGTTCAGGGACAGATCAGACAATGAGGGATGTGACCCTGAAGTTGTAGGAAGCTTCTGAGAGTGCAGCCCCTGTTTGCAGCCTAGTGACACCCAAATCCACACTAGACCCAATATTGTTGCTCAGCCTAACAAGCCGTGCAGAATCTGAGCCTCAAAGGGATGGTTTGAAAACCAAACAAATTTTCATTCTTAATACCTCTCTATTTGATGCCATAATCTAAACTATTTTCTAATATACTTGAGTTAAAAATTCCCTATTCATCCCCAACTGCACTATATAACAGCTTTTTTTCACTTCTTTTTTTATGATGCTTTGTTTGAGAATCCCAGTGCATGCTGAGATACTGAAATGAAGCTTCATTAGGGGGCAGAGGCTGCGGTCACTGCCACAGTCCCTTCCCTTTCCCTGAAATGAAGCATCATCAGTGACGCTTGTTTCAAGGGCTGGGCTAGTCCCTGAACGATTTGTACAATGACAACGCGCTCTCTGTTGCTGGCTCAGATCAGAAATAACGTGCCGGCAGGAGAGGCGTAACTCATTTGCGGGATTCACACTGGTCTCTGCACACCTGGTATTCTGACAGCGAGCCCTGGTGACGGCTCGTTACTTCTGATCTGACCCAACAACAGAGAGCGCTTTGTCATTGTGCACATCACACAAGGACTAGCCCAGCCCCTGAAACAAGTGTCGCTGATAATGCTTCATTTCAGGGACGGGGCGGGGGCTGCGGCAGTGACTGCAGCATCTGCCACCTGATGACACTTTGTGTATCCCAGCATGCACTGGGATTCTCAAATGAAGTGTCATCAAAAAAGGAAGTAGAAAAAAAAAGAATAGCAGTTAGATAGTTAGATAATGTAGTTAGGGAAGGATAGGGATTTTTAATTCAAGTATATTAGAAAATAGTTTCGTTTATGGCATCAAATAGATAGGGATTTAGGAGGAAAATTAAGTTGGTTTTCATACCACCCCTTTAAATCTAGAGAAGAGTAGCTGATCTTGAGTCTTGGGTTGACTAAGGCCATCGTGGATGTAAGCGCAGATCTAACTGAAGCTAGTGCTCAGCAGTGAAACATTATATAGTATATTGCTCCTGAGACAGTGGATTGATTGTTGTTACCTGTTAGTCACCATTCAAACAAGCTGTTCGACAAGACTCCAGGATCAGCAACCTACTGTACTCCAGCTGCTGTGAAACAACAACAGCTCCAACTCCTAGAATGCCCCTGACCACCTGGTAAGAAGGAACAGAAGGTCTCCTGCCATGTCAGCCAGCAGATGCCCAGCTAAAAATACAGAATGCGAAAAGGGTTTCTCTGGAATATTTTTAAACTTAACATGGGAAATTTAGCCTGGAAAAGGGAAAAAAGCAAGGTGTTACACGCACGCCGCTAGGTTCAGATAGGGGTGAGACAGGTTACTTGAATTCTCTGGAATCCTGGGGGAACCGTTACCCAAGGCGACCATAGACCATGTGCTGCAGCTTCTCTCAGGCACACAATGGTATTGACCCTCAGGCACAGACACGTAGGTTGTTTCACATGCTGACACGACACACTTGACAAGAGTCCCCATAAACGTTAGGACAGTAGCATTTAATAAGAAGCTGCACAGCCAGTGCAAGTTAAGTCTTATGAGCAACAGGCTCCAGTGACAAACAGTACAGTTTCCTTAGCAGCACAGCAGTTCACAGTCTTCCCAGTAGTACAGGACAGCACAGTTCTAATGCAAAGGCATTACTGTGCTTTACACCACAGTGAGATAGAGGAGGGGGGGGTGGTTTGCTGAGGGAGATGACACAATTTCTTCCAGTCCTTATCTTTCTGCCTGACAATTGCTACGCTCGCACACGGACTGACTGGTGTGAACGTGATTAGTGATCTCACTGTACCATGAACCGAGGAGTGCCTGGAGGGGCGTAAAATTAGTAGCAACCCGATCCGACCAAGGTCGCACGGCGGCTCAGTCAACTCCGTGAACCAGGGAGGAACCGAGCAGAGGGACCAGGTGCTACTCCAGGTCAGACCCCGGTCACAGCTGTTGACCTACACCGGGGAATGCAGGAACAGGCAAGTTAGCTGGTATGCAGACAGGTGGGTACTGGCAGGCACGACTGGTATGACAGCAGGTGGATACTTAGCAGGCACGGCTGGTATGAAGGAAGGTGGGTACTGGCAGGCACGGCTGGTATGCAGACAGGCGGGTGCTGACCGGCACGGCCGGAATGCAGATAGGCAGATACTGGCAGGTATGGATGACTGGGATACAGGAACAGTGCCGCAGGTGCGGTAGACTAGCAGAGCGGAGGAAAACCGCAGGTGCGGTTAACAAGCAGAGTGGGGCAAAGCCGCAGGTGCGGTGAACAGGCAGAGTGGAGCAAAACTGCAGGTGCGGTGAACAAGCAGAGCAGAGCAAAACCGCAGGTGCAGTGAACAAGCAGACTGGAGCAAAACCGCAGGTGCGGTTAACAAGCAGAGCGGAGCAAAACCGCAGGTGCGGTGAACAAGCAGAGCAGAGCGGAACCGCTGGAGCGGTGAACAAGCAGAGCAGAACAGAACCGCAGGTGCGGTAAACAAGTGGAACAGAGTGGAACCGCCGGAGCGGTGAACAAGCAGAGCAGAACAGAACCGCAGGTGCGGTAAACAAGCGGAACAGAGCGGAACCACCGGAGCGGTGAACAAGCAGAGCAGAACAGAGCAGAAGGTGAAGGCAGACAGGAAAGGGCTCTGTTCACATGGAACAGACTGGAAAACACAGGAAGATGGCAAGAACATAGAAGGCAGATACGGAGGCAGGGAAAGGGGACAAACAGAACCAGAAACACACAAGGTACTTACAATGAAGTAGCGAGTGGACACAAAACTCACAAACAGAAGTACAGAGACAACGAGTTGGAGTTAGGTGCAGGTTCAGACACTGCAGGAAAAGGGAAGGTACGGACATAGAGAGAAACAAGTAACGGGCTAGGACACTGTTCAGACAGGAACTGAACCGGGAACAAGATACAGGAACGAGCCTGGGAACTCAGCCCCCAGAGTGGCGGAAACAGACTAGAAGTCAGAGATACAGGTAGCGACCCTGGGTACTCAGCCCCCAGGGTGGCGGGAACAGACTAAAAGTCAGAAGTACAGGTAGCGGCCCTGGGTACTCAGCCCCCAGGGTGGCAGAACAGACTAGATACAGGACAGGACCTGGCAACTCAGTTGCAAAAGACAAACTGAGTGAAAGTGTTGCTCAGGCACCTCCTACTGGGTGGAGGG
Source organism: Phyllobates terribilis (assembly GCF_046119375.1). NCBI lineage: Eukaryota > Metazoa > Chordata > Amphibia > Anura > Dendrobatidae > Phyllobates > Phyllobates terribilis. Next base: position 826,917,367 of record NW_027362762.1, on the reverse strand, counting down.
GGTTTAAGTATCCAGTGACTCACAGCAATAGGCTGGGGACGCATTAGGACTGTGCACACAGTAGCTATAAGAAACAAGCAGAAAGCCGCGCCGACGCCCTAAGCAATCAGACAAGAGACAGGGACAGAGCAGGTACTGGAGAAAAGAGTGCAGCATGGACTGACAGGTAAGATTGCAGTCTTGCATGGTGGGAGGTGGTGCACCATGCAAGCACGTCGCCAGGGATATTACAGTAACCCCCCCCCCCTTTACGCCCCCTCTTCCTCCAGCCAGCAAGGATTTTCTGCAGAGAATTTAGAGGCCGATCCTTCTCCTCAAGAAGATTTCCTCTTCTGTCCACTACAGGGAACAAAGCTGGTCTCATCATCTTGGTAACTAGGATGCTTCCTTCCATCGGGCCATCTTCAGCAACAGATGAAATGGGCGAGGTACCAGGAACAGGACACAGGAAAGTCTCTCTCCACTTATTAATATCGGGTAGCACCCCAAAGGATTCACGGGACAACTGGAGATCCTCCACCGGGTTGGAGGAGTGCAGAGACTCGGGGGAAACCACCGCCTTGACGTGCACTTTGCCAAGCTTACTGGATGAAGTGGGCGAAGTACCAGGTACAGGGTGCAGAAAAGTCTCTTTCCATTTGTTATCATCGGGAAGTACCCCAAAGGATTCACGGGACAACTGGAGGTCCTTCACCAGGTTGGAGGGGTGCAGAGACTCGGGGTTAACCACCGCTTTGACGTACACTTTACCAAGCTTACTGGATGAAGTGGGCGAAGTACCAGGTACAGGGTGCAGAAAAGTCTCTCTCCATTTGTTATCAGATAGTACCCCGGAGGATTCAGGAGGCAACTGGAGGTCCTCCGCCTGGTTGGAGGGGTGCAGAGACTTGGAGGTAGCCACCGCCTTGATGGACTTATTGCCAGATTTGTTAGAGATGGAGGATCCTTGCTTAGGGACCAACCTCAGTCTGGTTTCTGAGATGACACGTCTGCGAGGTGGGGCGGTGCCTAAAGCCAGATCATTGATACAATCGTCGAGACTGTGTGGGGACAATGCCTCCGCTTCCCTTCCTTCGGAGACTTTAGCGCACAGCGAGTCAGCGACTAGCAGATCTGGTGAAGAAGAAGAAGAAACTGCTGACTGTCCTGAAGATATGGGGACTGGACACCCCTTACACCTCAGCAGTCCCCCAGGAAACACCATGCAGAAACTCCAGACCTGAGCGGGCACTAAATCTCTCGGCTCTTGACGACTGTTGGGTAAACCAGACAGCACCTGGAATGTGAACTTCTTCATGTGTAATGCTCCAATCTTGAGCTTAATTTGTACAGACATATTTTGACTGTTTCTGAGTAGGGCTCGTCCTTCTGCTGACAATGCCCAAACCGGCTTCTGGAGTTGTCGGACAGGAATCATACACCGACTCTTCAAGGCTTTAAGCCCGAAACTTCCGGTTAATCCGAGGCCTTCACTTGCCACGGAGACAGTCATGGTCATCTGTGGAGAGGAAACACTAACGCCAAGGGCAGCCTCTCCTACAGGCCTAATGTCTTGGGATTCTCCAACCTCCCCTGGACAAAGACCATCAGGGGGTCCCAAACAACCGCAGCGGACCGCAATCCGATTTTGTGACTGAGTTCTGGCTTCTGCTTTGCCTGACGAACATAGTCATCCTTCATGGATTCTGTGCGGAAAGCTGCCTCTACAGGCCGGGAAACAGGAGGTCTTTGGGAGGATAGAACCTGGCGTGACTGTTTACCTCTACGCCTTGCACGTCTGGACTGCCTCTTGAGGTTGGGAAGATAAGTATTCTGTGGAGCATTGTCATCCTGTGTGGATTCTGTGTGGGCAGCAGTCTCTTCAGGCTGGAGAACTGGTATACTACCTACACACATTACCCATCGGGGCTGCTCCAGGATACTGGGAAGGGAAGCTTTAGCAGAAGCCTCAGGATTAGGGTCATCGAAGACCATTAGAAAAGCCACCAGGAAGGCCTGCAGGTCAGAGACGATAGGATCCCATGCTTCCCATAGGGGGGGTGATCCATTTCAAGGCATCACCCGCTAGGTAGGACATCATGAATGCTACTTTAACCCGATCGGTAGGAAAATAGTGAGCATAGAATTTGAAATGCAGCATGCATTGCTCCACAAATGCATGGCTTCGTTTTGGATCTCCATAGTACCGTGGTGGATCCGCAGGAACGAGTGCTGATAGATCCATTTGGGCTGGTGTGTAAATCGCCTGGGCCACAGCTTGAGAAAAAAATTTTTCTTGGTGCACGTATTCACCAGACAAGGATTCAAATGTCTCTGAGAGCGAAGGGCCGTGGGGCTCAACGGGAAGCATGGCCTGAGCAAACTGTTACGCTCGCGCCCGGACTGACTGGCGTGAGCGTGATTAGTGATCCCACTGTACCATGAACCGAGGAGTGCCCGGAGGGGCGTAACTAAGTATCAACCCGATCCGACCAAGGTCGCACGGCAGCTCAGTCGACTCCGTGAACCAGGGAGGAACCGAGCAGAGGGACCAGGTGCTACTCCAGGTCAGACCCCGGTCACAGCTGTTGACCCACACCGGGGAATGCAGGAACAGGCAGGTTAGCTAGTATGCAGACAGGTGGGTACTGGCAGGCACGGCTGGTATGACAGCAGGTGGGTACTTAGCAGGCACGGCTGGTATGAAGGCAGGTGGGTACTGGCAGGCATGGCTGGTATGCAGACAGGCAGGTGCTGACAGGCACGGCTGGAATGCAGACAGGCAGATACTGGCAGGTATGAACGCAGGCTGGATAGGGACCAGAACAGACTGGGATACAGGAACAGAGCCGCAGGTGCGGTGGACTAGCAGACCAAAACCGCAGGAGTGGTGAACAAGCAGAGCGGAGCAAATCGCAGGTGCGGGGAACAAGCAGAGCGGAGCAAAACTGCAGGAGCGGTGAACAAGCAGAGTGGAGCAAAACCGCAGGTGTGGTGAGCAAGCAGAGCGAAGCAAAACCGCAGGTGCGGTGAACAAGCAGAGCGGAGCAAAACCACAGGTGCGGTGAACAAGCAGAGCAGAGCAAAACTGCAGGTGCAGTGAACAAGCAGAACGGAGCAAAACTGCAGGTGCGGTGAACAAGCAGAGTGGAGCAAAACCGCAGGTGCGGTGAACAAGCAGAGCGGAGCAAAACCGCAGGTGCGGTGAACAGGCAAAGCGGAGCAAAACCGCAGGTGCGGTGAACAAGCAGAGCGGAGCAAAACCGCAGGTGCGGTGAACAACCAGAGCGGAGCAAAACCACAGGTGCGGTAAACAAGCGGAGCAGAGCGGAACCGCCGAAGCTGTGAACAAGCAGATCAGAACAGAACCGCAGGTGCGGTAAACAAGCGGAACCGCCGGAGCGGTGAACAAGCAGAGCAGAACAGAACCGCAGGTGCGGTAAACAAGCGGAGCAGAGCGGAACCGCCAGAGCGGTGAACAAGCAGAGCAGAACAGAGCAGCGGGTGAATGCAGATGGGACAGGGCTCTGTTCACATGGAAGAGACTGGAAAACACAGGAAGATGGCAAGAACACAGGAGGCAGATACGGAGGCAGGGAAAGGAGACAAGCAGAACCAGATACACACAAGGTACTTACAATGAAGTAGCGAGTGGACACAAAACTCACAAACAGAAGTACAGAGACAACGAGTTGGAGTTAGCTGCAGGTTCAGACACTGCAGGAAAAGGGACATAGAGAGAAACAAGTAACGAGCTAGGACACTGTTCAGACAGGAACTGAACCGGGAACAAGATACAGGAACGAGCCTGGGGACTCAGTCCCCAGGATGGCGGAAACAGACTAGAAGTCAGAGATACAGGTAGCGACCCTGGGTACTCAGCCCCCAGGGTGGCAGGAACAGACTAAAAGTCAGAGGTACAGGTAGCGGCCCTGGGTACTCAGCCCCCAGGGTGGCAGAACAGACTAGATACAGGACAGGACCTGACAATTCAGTTGCAAAAGACAAACTGAGTGAAAGTGTTGCTCAGGCACCTCCTACTGGGTGGAGGGGGTTTAAGTATCCAGTGACTCACAGCAATAGGCTGGGGACGCATTAGGACTGTGCACACAGTAGCTATAAGAAACAAGCAGAAAGCTGCGCCGACGCCCTAAGTAATCAGACAAGAGACAAGGACAGAGCAGGTACTGGAGCAAAGTGTGCAGCATGGACTGACAGGTAAGATTGCGGTCTTGCATGGTGGTAGGTGGTGCATCATGCAAGCACGCCGCCAGGGATGTTATAACAATATTCTGCACTGCTAGTTCAGGAACTCTACCTGACCTGTGCTTAGCTTCACTCCTGACTTGAATCCTTTTCACTTGCAGGGGCGCTGCTGTGAGATACAGAACACACACACCACCTTTCTCTTCGGCTCCAGCCAGACAGCAAACAACTTCCCCACAATCCCCATGGGGCTCTGCTAAAACACTGTTCCTGGTAGGCAGGGCACCCCTTGATCCTAGTATGCATGGCACCCCTTGATTCCCCCATCCTGGTATGCATGTCACCCCTTGATCCTGGTATGCTTGGCACCCCTCCATACTGGTATTCATGGCAGCCCTTGATCCCCCATCCTGTTATGTATGGCACCCCCTGATCCCCATCACGCTGCCCACAAAAAAAACTAATCAATCATACTCACCTGCTGTCTCCTCCAGCGCTGCATCCCGCTCTGCTGCCGACACTCTCATTGTGTGAGCCGCGCATGGCAGGGCATGCATGGCGTCCCTGCCATGCGCCCTCACACAGTGAAGTGCTGTGCTGGAATAATTACTGCTCTCCACGCCGGGACTCTGTGCGTGGGGAGCAGTGACCATTCACTCTCTTAAATAGCGCACACACTGTAGCCGCAGCGCGGCTCCTGCTGCGGCTGGCGGTCAGTGTGCCTGCTATTAAAGACCATGAATATTCACTACAACCCATGGGAGTGGGTTGTAGCGAATATTCATGAGCTTTAATAGCAGGCACACTGACTGCCGCCACAGCAGGAGCCGCGCTGCGGCTACAGTGTGCTCGCTATTAAGGAAAATGAATATTCTCTGCTCCCCAGGCCCATGGGCCTGGGGAGCAGGGAATATTCATTTTCTTTAGCAGTGGGCACAGCGTAGGCTGCAGCAGGTGGCTGCTGCCTCCTGTGCCCCACTCTGCTGTCGCTCCCCCACAGCTCCCCCACCACCCACAGCCACAGAACATATGTTCGGACTATAAGATGAACCCCCCACTTTCCTCCAAATTTTTGGAGGAAAAAAGTACGTTTTTTAGTCTGAAAAATATGGTATATATATACAGTTATATGAAAAAGTTTGGGCACCCCTATTAATCTTAAGCTTAATGTTTTATAAAAATTGGTGTTTTTGCAACAGCTATTTCAGTTTGATATATGTAATAACTGTTGGACACAGTAATGTTTCTGCCTTGAAATGAGGTTTATTGTACTAACAGAAAATGTGCAATCTGCATTCAAACAAAATTTGACAGGTGCATAAGTATGGGCACCCTTATCATTTTCTTGTTTTAAATACTCCTACCTACTTTTTACTGACGTACTAAAGCACTTTTTTTGGTTTTGTAACCTCATTGAGCTTTGAACTTCTTAGCCAGGTGTATGCAATCATGAGAAAAGCTACTTAAAGTGGCCACTTGCAAGTTGTTCTCCTGTTTGAATCTCCTCTGAAGAGTGGCATCATGGGCTCCTCAAAACAACTGTCAAATGATCTGAAAACAAAGATTATTCAACATAGTTGTTCAGGGGAAGGATACAAAAAGCTGTCTCAGAGATTTAGCCTGTCAGTTTCCACTGTGAGGAACATAGTAAGGAAATGGAAGAACACAGGGACAGTTCTTGTTAAGGCCAGAAGTGTCAGGCCAAGAAAACATCAGAAAGGCAGAGAAGAAGAATGGTGAGATCAGTTAAGGACAATCCTCAGACCACCTCCAGAGAGCTGCAGCATCAACTTGCTGCAGATGGTGTCACTGTGCATCGGTCAACTATACAACGCACTTTGCACAAGGAGAAGCTGTATGGGAGAGTGATGCGAAAGAAGCCGTTTCTGCAAGCACGCCACAAACAGAGTCGGCTGAGGTATGCAAAAGCACATTTGGAGAAGCCAATTCCTTTTTGGAAGAAGGTCCTGTGGACTGATGAAACCAAGATTGAGTTGTTTGGTCATACAAAAAGGAGTTATGCATGGCAGCAAAAAAACACAGCATTCCAAGAAAAACACTTGCTACCCACAGTAAAATTTGGTGGAGGTTCCATCATGCTTTGGGGCTGTGTGGCCAATGCCGGCACCAGGAATCTTGTTAAAGTTGAGGGACGCATGGATTCCACTCAGTATCAGCAGATTCTTGACAATAATGTTCAAGAATCAGTGATGAAGTTGAAGTTACGCAGGGGATGGATCTTTCAGCAAGACAATGATCCAAAACACCGCTCCAAATCTACACAGGCATTCATGCAGAGGAACAATTACAATATTCTGGAATGGCCATCCCAGTTCCCAGACCTGAATATCATTGAACATCTGTGGGATCATTTGAAGAGGGCTGTCCATGCTCGGCGACCATCAAACTTAACTGAACTGGAATTGTTTTGTAAAGAGGAATGGTCAAAAATACCTTCATCCAGGATCCAGGAAATCATTAAAAGCTACAGGAAGCGACTAGAGGCTGTTATTTTTGCAAAAGGAGGATCTACTAAATATTAATGTCACTTTTCTGGTGAGGTGCCCATACTTATGCACCTGTCAAATTTTGTTTGAATGCAGATTGCACATTTTCTGTTAGTACAATAAACCTCATTTCAAGGCAGAAACATTACTGTGTCCAACAGTTATTACATATATCAAACTGAAATAGCTGTTGCAAAAACACCAATTTTTATAAAACATTAAGCTTAAGATTAATAGGGGTGCCCAAACTTTTTCATATAACTGTATATATATTAATGAGTGGAGGACAGGGGAGCCTCTTAAAGAAGAAGTTACAGGTCTGTGAGAGCCAGAAATCTTGCTTGTTTGTAATTGACCAAATACTTATTTTGCACCAAAATTTGAAAAAAAAAAGTCTTTCCAAATCAGACCATGTGATTTTCAGGATTAGTTTTCTCATTTTGTCTCTCATAGTTGAGGTCTAACTATGATGTCAATTACAGGCCTCTCTCATCTTTTTAAGTGGGAGAACTTGAACAATTGGTGGCTGACTAAATACTTTTTTTCCCCACTGTATATACTTAAACTACCCGATTTTTAGACAACGTAAAAAGTGCCAAATTCATCACAACAGCTTGTGCAGCATGATAAAGGTGCATCTTTAGACACTTTTGTCTATTTTTATACCACCTATTCTATTTGGCAACACTAATTTGAGATAAAATTACCTGTAGTACTGGCACCTGTTTGAACTTATCAGTATAAAAGACACTTGTCCGCAACCTCAAACAGTCCCACTCCAAACTCCACTATTGTGAAGACCAAAGAGCTGTCGAAGGACACCAGAAACAAAATTGTAGCCCTGCACCAGGCTGGGAAGATTGAATCTCCAATAGGCAAGCAGCTTGGTGTGAAGAAATCAAATTTGGGAGCAATAATTAGAAAATGGAAGACATACAAGACCACTGATAATCTATCTCGATCTGGGGCTCCACACAAGATCTCACCCCGTGGGGTCAAAATGATCTCAAGAACGGTGAGCAAAAATCCCAGAACCACACGAGGGGACCTAGTGAATGACCTGCAGAGAGCTGGGACCAACGCTACACAGGCTACCATCAGTAACACACTACGCCACCAGGGCCTCAGATCCTTCAGATCCTGCAGTGCCAGACGTGTCCCCCTGCTTAAGCCATTACATGTCCGGGCCCGTCTGAAGTTTGCTAGAGAGCATTTGGATGATCCAGAAGAGTATTGGGAGAATGTCATATGGTCAGATGAAACCAAAGTAGAACTGTTTGGTAGAAACACAACTTGGCGTGTTTGGAGGAGAAAGAATGCTGAGTTGCATCCAAAGAATACCATACCTACTGTGAAGCATGGGGGTGGCAACATCATGCTGTGGGGCTGTTTCTCTGCCAAGGGACCAGGACGACTGATCCGTGTACATGAAAGAATGAATGGGGCCATGTATCGTGAGATTTTGAGTGCAAACCTCCTTCCATCAGCAAGGGCATTGAAGATGAAACGTGGCTGGGTCTTTCAGCATGACAATGATCCCAAGCACACCGACAGGGCAATGAAGGAGTGGCTTCGTAAGAAGCATTTCAAGGTCCTGGAGTGGCCTAGCCAGTCTCCAGACCTAAACCCTATAGAAAACCTTTGGAGGGAGTTGAAAGTCCGTGTTGCCCAGCTACAGCCCCAAAACATCACTGCTCTAGAGGAGATCTGCATGGAGGAATGGGCCAACATACCAGCAACAGTGTGTGCCAACCTTGTGAAGACTTACAGAAAACGTTTGACCTCTGTCATTGCCAACAAAGGATATATAACAAAGTATTGAGATGAACTTTTGTAATTGACCAAATACTTATTTTCCACCAAAATTTGAAAAAAAAATTCTTTCCAAATCAGACAATGTGATTTTAGGATTTGTTTTCTCATTTTGTCTCATAGTTGAGGTCTACCCATGATGTCAATTACAGGCCTCTCTCATCTTTTTAAGTGAGAGAACTTGCACAATTGGTGGCTGACTAAATACTTTTTTTCCCCACTGTATGCTTAATTTTTTTTAATAAAAACCAGATGGTAATTTCAAAAAGAAGCCATGTTCACAAAAACTAATTTTCGGTCAGTGAAATAAACTGGATGTACACCGATAGCACACTCAAATGAAAGTCAATGTGCTGCTGAAGTGTTATTTTTTAATGGCACATAGCTCCTACATCTGCCCACAATGTCGACGAGCCCACAGAGCTGCGAGCAGATCCAGTCACTGACCTGAGAAATCACATGTTCATATCAACTTGGCCAAACAAGGTAGAAAAAGGTTTATATGTCTTATATTTGTACCTGGAAAAATAAATAAGTTGCTTTTTTTGTTGAATGCTTGGGAGTACAATATCAGCAAAATGACATGCTGCCAATGTATAGGCCATGTTTAATTGTATTTGTCAATGTTCTGTAAATGCATCATATTCCATAGTACTACAGGTCATCAAATTTGATTCATTTTAATGTTAAAAAAATCTGTAACTAAATACTAAAAATTGCATTGTGGTCATAAATGTTCTTAAAAAATAAAGAACACTACATTCAAGACATGGGTTTCTTGTTTTATTTCTTAAATCCTTGATCTCGGTCGCTCATTAGCTGCTGCTAAACTACAAGTACCAGGATGGCCTGACAGATGCATAATGTGCTTATTCTAAGCATAAAACTGTAGTATTCCGTGTCTCTCTCTGCATGTACAAACTGAAATGATATATGCATTGTACGTTACTCATGTCTATAATGCACTGACCTATGTGGATCAGTATTTTTAGTGTGCGCCTTCATACCATAACCACATAGCACAATTGTCTATGTTATGTGATTGTTGCAGTGCCGCATCCTTACATGAAGACCTAGGATCACAGTAACGTTCGGATTTCCATTTTACTGTTCCATTATAAGAAAAGAGAAGCGTAATTCTTAAAATAAACAGATCATTCACATGAAGAACAGAAATGGTGCTGGGATCTGTTTGGTATTAATTTGGGCGTTCAGAATTTTAATGGAAAAATAGAACAGCATGCTGTACTTTTTCTTAAAGTATAAATTACCGTACTAATCTAATGGAGGCTCAGACACAAGCGTGCACCTAACCGAAGACATTATATATGTAGATATGCAATCTATAGCTCTTCAAACACCTCCTCCCTAATCTCTGACACTTATATGTCTCACTTTGACCAGATTACTGAATAGAAGCATTTCCGAATCTTCCTAATCTCTGCTATCCAGTCGGCATCGGTAAATGGAAGGCAGCATTAAACAATAGTGGCAGCGTGCATAGGCTCGCCTTATAAAGATAAAGAAGATAAAAATATGTAACAAGATTTCCAAACCATAATGTAACCAAACAACGTTGATGCTACAAAACTAAGAAAGTGAATTATGTAAAGGAATGTAGTCAGGCTTACTGTTTTGCAGTTGGGGCACATAAAGTCTCCATCATGGTTGACCACTCGAATGATCTCTCCGGTAGGTATACACTCTATCTTGAGCTCCATTTTTTCATGAAAAGAAATGACGATTGTGCACTATCCAGAAAGTGGATTGCTGTGAAAACCTATAGCCAATTTAAACATGCACTGTACTCCTTACAACCTACAAGCCAACTGCGGTGTCTAGACTATAGCCAGAGGGTTGTAGGGAAGTTAAGGAAGGAGTGGAAATCTCAATTCTCTGAGAACGTTATTTTAAGTGGATAATCCGGAATGATATGTTTATACAAAGTCAAGGTGAGAATGCTGACAATGAAAGTTCACGACTGCTTTCCAGGAGGTCACAGATGATTCCTATGAGTGTCAAGACGTTCAGAAGCTTCTCATTTATTTCCCTGCTGAATATAGTGAACTCAATGAAAGTTCAAAGTCTCCTTAGAGGCCCCTAAGGAGGTCAAACTGTATTGGACACGTTTGTGACTTGGCATGTGTCCACACTTGGATATTGTTAGTTGGTTTATATATGCATGCCCATTCCACATTTCTAGTTTGTAAAAGAAAAGGTAAAAAGTTCAGTTTTGTCGGCCAGGAAAAATGTGCTCCAAGCTCTTCCATTATGTATCTATATATAGGATTATTTAAAGTAAGCTATATTTAATATGTAGTTCCAAACATTGTACTTATGGTAAAGTTTCCGGTAAAATACATTCATGCACGATTCACTGTTATGTCTCCCGTATGAATCCGTATCTGTTTATGCAATATGTTTGTGAAATGTGTTTGGACAATCAGGTTAAAGATCCAAATTTTTTACCTTTTGTTAACATGGCAACATTGCTGATTTTGCATTGGATACATGGCAATGTATCATAGTTTCATAAAAGCTTGATAAATCTTTAAAATCACATGTCTAGAAAGCTATAAAACAGGGATTGGGTGTTCCCTTCCATAAGGAAGTAAGAGGATGGAGAAGTCAAGGGGCACTAGAAAAACTTCCTCCAATGATTACCAGGGGAAACTACTGCAAAAACATTGTGATTATATTATGTACTTACTTTTATACAGAAAACACCCTATCATAATGTGATTTTGATGAATACAACTATTGTAAACATAAAACATTTCATTAATTCTAAATAACATAATAACTCCCAACTCCTGTTATATTGTTAGATCATTTATAGCTTGAATGGCAAGCAACATAAAGCGATCCCTTGAATGACGAATGTAGCTGTGAATGAACTAAGATTGGTGTATTACACATCAATCTTTCTTTCACTAAATGGAGACTGAGTAAGACGTACCAAATTTATTTAGGGACCAATTCCTCTTAATAAATCTGGCCAATCTTTTTCTATCTGTGCGCTAGAAAATACAATTTACACCAGCTATGAACTGGCATACATTTGCATAAGATTTATGACAATTTCTGGCATAAATTGTAATAAACCTAGTAGTAGACTGTGTACACAATTATTAGACAATTTGAATTTTTGATAATTAATTTTATTATTGAACAAGTACAGTGCTATCGGTCAGTCCAAACTGTTAAGAAGCCTGGATATTTAAGAAAGTAAAAGTGAGTTTTTGTCTTTCTTATGAGACTATGGGTGCAGGATTATTATGCAACTAAATTAAAAATGAACATTTTCCTATTTCAATGGTTTACTTTCATCTGTTAAAGTGAGAATAATAGCCAAACAACTAAAAATGTACAAAAATACACTTCTGACATTAAAAAATATCAGTGATCAATATAGCCCTCCTTCTTTTCAATAACAGTCATAAACCTTCCGTCCATGGAGTCTGTCAGCTTCTTACTCTATTGACGATCAACTTTTTGGGCAGCACCAACCACAGCCTCCCAGACACTGATCAGAGAGGTGACTGTTTTCCTTCATTATGAATCTCCCGTTTAAGAAGGAGCCACAAATTCTCACAGGGTTTAGGTTGGGTAAGGAAGGGGCCATGTCATTATTCTTTAAGGCATTCACTGGCAGTCAAGCTTTAAAGTACTTCAATGCATGTGATGGAGCATTGGCCTGCATAAAAATCATGGTTTTCTTGAAAGATGCAGACTTTTTCCTGGACCACTGTTTGAAGAAAGTGTCTTCTAAAAATGGACAGTAGGTTTGAGAATTGAGTCCATCTTTAACCCATAAAGTTCTACGTAGCTCATCTTTAATAATACCAGCCCATAACAGTACCCCACATACATCTTACTGGTGTCTGTGTCAAAGAGGAGGCCTGTACCAGTTACTGATCCAGCCACGCGCGCAATGATCTGGTCCTTCAAGAGTCACTCTAATAGAATCAGTTCATAAAACCTTTGAAAAACCTGTTTTAACCCAGTCTTGACTTTTCAACTTCTGTGTCTTGTTCAGTGGTGGTCTGATTTCAGCCTCCCTCACCTCGACCATCTCTCTGAGCACTGAACACCTTGTACTTCTGGGCCTCCAGGGAGGCTGCAGTTCTGGAATATGACAGCGCTGGAGGATAATGGGCTCCTGACCGCTTCATGTTTGATTCTTCTCAAATCCTTTGGGAGTAAATGTAGGTATTTTTTTCGCAATACATTTTTGCGACCCTGTTGACTATTTGCAACAAAACTTTTGATGGTTTTGTGATCACACAGAATATCTTCGCAATTTCAAGACTGCTGCATCCCTCTGTAAGCCTTGTGACAATGTTTGACTTTTAGGAGTCAGTTATATCTCTTTTTTGGCCCATTTTGCCTGAAGAAAACAAGTTGCCAAATAATCCTGCACACTTGATAAAGGGCATTGTATCCTTAGGCCTCACTACCCAAATACACATCACCTGATCTGCTGCATTCAATAAGCATTCAAGTTTATACATTGTGACAAAGTTACTGACAAAGTACTGGAGGGGAGATTGTTAGCTCCAGTAATATAAACATAGAAAAGTGCACCAGCACACGAGCTGATGAGAGGGGATAATCAGCCATGTTTAGTGCTAGGGTGATTAAACACCTGTAAAGAGGGAGGAGGTCAGAGGATAATTTCCCAGCCTTTTAGAACATTTGGTATAGGGTGGGTCTGGAGGCAGAAGCTCTGGAGCTGTATTGCCATGTGAAGGAAAGCTAAACCTTGTGTTGTTTGTTCCTGAAGTGGGCTGTTTCCTGTAGCAACAAGGACTGTGCCATATTGTATGGGTTTTTTTTTCCTGTTAGGCTGGAAAGACTGAGTCTGTTTTTAAAACATTGCCGTGGTTTATGCAGTACTCTTAATTAACCATCGGAAGACTTAAGACAGTGTTCCTGTGTCTACCTCTATATGCAGCCGAATGAGCTGATATACCACAGTTGGTGGAGAATGCGGGCTAGATCCCCTGGAAGCAAGTGTGACGGCTGGGGACAAATTGCATGTCTTGGGTAAAGGCGGTTGTAAAAATGGAACAGCGGTCAGACAAAATGGAGGAGCTGATCAAGCACCTGGTCCAAAGCCAGCACCTGCAGCAGCAACAGCTACAGCAGCAACAATAGCACCAGAAACAGCTCTGACAACAACAGCAACAGATTGATTTACTCACAGAGGCGGTTCGTGGCACGGCAGCAGCTTTTACCCCAATGTTAGCTCATGATTTCTCTGTCCGGAAGGTGGTGAGGAGAGCCTTGCAGAAAATGTCCCCGGGTGATGACATAGAGGCCTTTTTGACCGTTTTTGAAAGGTTTGCCGATAGGGAGAAACTTCCGCCAGAGCAATGGGTGGAAGTTCTGGCGCCATACTTAACGGGGGAGGCACAAAAGGCCTACTATGATTTGGCTTTACAGGACGCCAAAGAATATGAAAATTTTTTTGGCGCGCTTGGGGTTGACAATGTCTGTCAGGGCACGAAGACGTCGATGGCCAAATGGTCTCTTGAAGCAGAGATGGCTTTACAAGAGTTGAAACTCAGGGCTACAGGACTGCAACTTTCATGTGGAACACAGGCCTGGGAAGCTGCACGGTAATGCAGATGTCCTGTTTAGACCTCCCTGTTTGGTGACTGAAGGTGCCAAACCCTACGGCTTTGGGCAGAGTGGGGGGGATATGTGGCAAAGTCACTGACAAAGTACTGGAGGGTGAGATTGTTAGCTCCAGTAATATAAACAAGAAGTGATGAGAGGGGTTAATCAGCCATGTTTAGTGCTAGGGTGATTAAACACCTGTAAAGAGGGAGGAGGTCAGAGGATAAATTCCCAGCCTTTTAGAGCATTTGGTGTGGGGTGGGCCTGGAATCACAAGCTCTGGAGCTGTATTGTCATGTGAAAGAAAGCTAAACCTTGTGTTGTTTGTTCCTGAAGCGTGCGGTTTCCCATAGTAACAAGAACTGTGCCACACGGTATGTTTTGTTTTTCCTATTAGGCTGGGAATGACGAGTTTATTTTGATAACATTGCCGTGGATAATGCAGTACTCTTAATAAACCATCGGAAGATTTAAAGAGACAGTGTTCCTGTGTCTACCTCTATATGCAGCTGAGTGAGCCTGTAGGAAACCTCACTTCCTCTCACTTCTACCCACATTTGTTTTTAAAGTGAAAGGAAAAATACAACGTCAGGAAAGTTACAACATTTTTTCAGACATGTGGCTTATACAAAATTTGCGTTTCTATTTTAGAGATGTTAAAATTTAATCTACAACAATATATCTTAAGTGTAATAAAATCTTTTGTTGGAACAAACTGTTTAGGCCGGTTGTTTCATAGAATTAACATTCCTATACCAAATAATTGATTTTCAGAAAATAGCATAAAGATTGTGAATACGTTTTGTATTGTTGCTCAGGTTACGTACTACAACCCCTGGCAAAAATTATGGAATCACCGGACTCGGAGGATGTTCATTCAGTTGTTTAATGTTGTTGAAAAAAAGCAGATCACAGACATGGCACAAAACTAAAGTCATTTCAATGAAAATTTAAAGGGTGATTCCATATTTTTTTCCTCAGAATTGAGTGATTCCATAATTTTTTCCCTCTGCTTGGTCTGAAAAAAATTACCCTTAATGAGTACCACATTTTTAATCTTGATTTCTTTTAGTGTTTCTTAAAGCCCTAAAGTTGCCATTTGAAATGACTTTAGTTTTGTGCCATGTCTGTGATCTGCTTTTTTTCAACAACATTAAACAACTGAATGAACATCCTCCGAGCCCGGTGATTCCATAATTTTTGCCAGGGGTTGTATTTATCGTGTGTGTACTGTTTAGTAGCCATATGATGGTTTGTGTTTTGCTGGACAAGTTGTATTTTCTATGTATTGAATAACTTGTATGTTTTTTTTAGGAGGGGAATAAAAAAAAACTGCAATTCCACATTGTTGTTGTTGAGGTTTTTTCTTTCTTCTTTTTTACTATATATTCAGCACAGCATTCACCAATCTTAAAAAGAAAAAAACAGAAAGTGCACCTTGCTCAGATCAGACGGAAAACAGATTACAATCACAGAAGTGGATTTTCTCACCTGGAAAAGTTGTGGATCTCCAGGCACAACACTGTGACAGGTATATTGTTTATCCGATGGCTACTGCTTCACCCGCTGGATCCCATCCAAGACTCCAGAGATACGTTAGAAATTAAAAGGAAAGTGGTGGCTGTATTTAGCACTGGCAAGGTTTAAAACAAGTGATACCACTGGAGAAATTGTCATGTGAACGGGTCTTTAATGTTTTGTTACGTGTTTCAGAGCTGGTCTAGCTCCTTCATCAGGCAAATATACAGTCATGGCCAAAAGTTTTGAGAATGACACCAAAATTATATTTTCACATGATCTGCTGGCCTCTGGTTTTTATTAGTGTTTGTCTGATGTTTATATCACATACAGAAATATAATTGCAATCATATTATGAGTACCAATAGGTTATATTGACAGTTAGAATGAGTTAATGCAGCAAGTCAATATTTGCAGTGTTGCCCCTTCTTCTTCAAGACCTCTGTAATTCTCCCTGGCATGCTCTCAATCAACTTTTGGACCAAATCCTGACTGATAGCAGTCCATTCTTGCATAATCAATGCTTGCATTTTGCCAGAATTTGTTGGTTTTGGTTTGTCCACCCGTCTCTTGATGATTGACCACAAGTTCTCAATGGAATTAAGATCTGAATTGCTGTTAAGCTGATCACTCTTTGACATTCAGGAGTATATGCAAATTGCCATTACAAAAAATGAAGCAGTAAACTTTGGAAAAATTACTATTTGTCTCATTCTCAATACTTTTGGCCATGACTGTACATGCGTAATGCAATCAAACAGTTATATAAACTTCGCAGAAGGCGTCACCCAAACAGGTTTAGCATTGCAATTAGTTGATTAATTAGGACATGTAGCGTACAACTAGTTAGTGACAAATATATTCAAACTGGCTGATATCTTGTTGAATACAAATATATACATGGAAAGTATACAGACCCCCTTAAATTTTTCACTCTTTGTTTCATTGCAGCCAAGTACAGAAGCAGAAGCAGCAACCGAGTGTCTATAGCATATGTCACAAATAACTAGAGAATCCCCATTGATCATTTAGGCCATGTGGCTTCATAGTTCTAAGTATTGTTATCCAGCGACATTCTTTTTGCGCTAGTTTCCCCATAAGGTGACCCCCACGTATACCCAGATGAACACTATCAATACCTCTAACTTGTATATCGATATTTCCTGTGGGATGATGATCACGAAAGTGAGCTGGTAAAGTCTTCAGCTTAGCAGTTTCCTCTTTATAAGTACCATCCACATTTAGCATTCTTGCTGTCTTAATTTCCCTCACATGTTCTTGTATTCGCACACGCAGTTGTCTGGTGGTAAGTTCAATATAAATAAGGCCACAAGGGCAGGTAAGATGATACACAACAGCAGTGGTTTTACATGTGATGGTATGAACAATTTTGAAGGTACGAGAGCCCTCAGAATTAAAAAAAGTATCCGTCGTAATCATATATCTGCATGAACTACAATCACCGCATGATTGAGATCCCCATCTTGGTCCTCTAGAATCAAAAATGAAAGCTGATTTACGAGGAATATAGTGACTATGTATTATAGATTCACCAATGGTTTTGCTCCTTCTAGCAGTAATTAATGGTCGATCTTCAGTTAATTTAGTAAGCTCTGCGTCTTGTTTCAAAATTGGCTAAAACCGATTGCTGTATTTTTCGGACTATAAGACGCATTTTTTTCCTCCAAAATTTTGGAGGAAAATGGGGGGTGCGTCTTATAGTCCGAATGTTGGGGGGGGGTGTATATATATGTGGGGTGTGGGGGGAGCGGTAGCCGCGGAGGAGCGGGGCACAGGAGGCAGCAGCCGGCCGCTGCAGCCTACACTGTCCCCGCTGCTAAAGAAAATGAATATTCACTGCTCCCCACGCCCATGGGGGCGTGGGGAGCACTGAATATTCATGTTCCTTAATAGCGGCACTCAGTGTAGCCGCGCTGCGGCTCCTGCTGCTGCCGGAATTGCCTGTGCCCGCTGTTAAAGGCATGAATATTCAACCTCTCTCCACGCCCATGGGCGTGGGGAGGGGGTAAATATCCATGCCCTTTAATAAGCGGGCACACGCTATAGCCAGGCAGCAGCAGGAGCCGCAGCGCGGCTACGCTGTGTGCCGGCTATGAAGGAGAGTGAAGTCACTGCTCCCCGCGCACACAGACCCGGCGTGGGGAGCAGTGACTTCCGGCAGCTGATCTCTCCTTGTGAGCCGCGCATAGCAGTGACGTCATGCGCGGCTCACATGGAGAGATCAGTGCGGGCAGACAGGACAGAGCGCTGGAGGAGAGAGAAGAAAGGTGAGTAGGAGTATTTTTTTTTTTTATGTGTAGCATGATGGGGATTAGGGGGACCATGCATACTAGGATAAGGATGAGGGGGCCATACATACCAGGGTAAGGATGAGGGGTGCCATGCATACCAGGGTAAGGATTAGGGGTGTCATGCATACCAGGATAGGGATTAGGGGTGCCATGCATACCAGGATAGGGATTAGGGGTGCCATGCATACCAGGATAGGGATTAGGGGTGCCATGCAGATCAGGACAGGGATGAGGGGTGCCATGCATACCAGGATAAGGATGAGGGGTGCCATGCATACCAGGACAGGGATTAGGGGTGCCATGCATATCAGGACAGGGTTGAGGGGTGCAATGCATATCAGGATAGGGATGAGGGGTGCCATGCATACCAGGATGGGGATTGCTGTGCCATGCATACCAGGATGGGGATTGCTGTGCCATGCATAACAGGATAGGGATTAGGGGTGCCATGCATACCAGGATAGGGATTAGGGGTACTATGCATACCAGGATAGGGATGAGGGGTGCCATGCATACCAGGACAGGGATGAGGGGTGCCATGCATACAATGATAAGGATGAGGGTTCCATGCATACCAGGATGGAGGGGTTCCATGCATACCAGGATGGAGGGATGCCAGGCATACCAGGATGGGGATGGGGACCACGTATAAAAGGAAGGGGGGGGGGCATATATACCAGGATGGGGGATATTGTCAGAATTGGGGGACATTACCCCTATACCAGTGTCAGAAGAAGACCCCATCCCCCTTAAAAGTGCATCATGAACACATATTTGGCTTAATTTATTTTTTTTTTTCCTCCTCTAAAACCTAGGTGCGTTTTATGGTCCGGTGCGTCTTATAGTCCGAAAAATACGGTAAAAATAGCAGACATATCCTTCCACCTACTATGAAAATTGGTGATGATCCTCAGTCTAGAGTCATCTTTCTTGGTGAACTTGCTATGAAGAAGAGTATTTCGTTCCATAGATCTAGCCTGTTGATAACCACGATCAATATCATTCACATTATAGTCCCGACGTATAAATCTTGATGTTAAACTTGCAGCTTGAACCTCAAATTCATGGTCTGTATCACAAATGCGGCGGTGTCACGGGTGTGTCGCCACGAAGATCGTCACGATTACACAGCCTGACTTCTCGCAGCTGACTTTTTGGTGCTTTGTGTTTTCGGCAGTGAGGGAGTTAATTCTCTCTCTCTCTCTGTGCTAGACGAGGTCCAGCCTCGCCCAGCTGCAATCAATGCTGCTGTAGTGAGACTCCTTCAAATGCCTGCTGGTCTGTTTGGGAAGTGTCGGTGAAAGCATTTCATACAGACTAACAGAGCGGATCGTGGTATTTGGAGTTTCTGAGATAAGTGTATTTGGAGTGTTTTTTCCCTTCCTCGCTTTATCATTTATCTCCTTTCCCGTTGGTGTTCCCTCTGTTGTAGTTGTGTAGTTTTTGTATGCAAGGTGGTTTTGGTTTTTCCCTTGTACTGTCTCGTTCGTCTAAGTACTGTGTGTGGGCATATTATTACTTGTCCTCTTTTGTTGTGATCGGGGTCCTTCTCAGGACTAGATTACTTAGGTGCAGGGATCCTCAGGAGGTAGGGGTTACGCTGGCGGCCTGGACCTCTGTACCTTTAACAGTACCTCCAGGTTGAGGGTTTAGTCAGGGCCCCAGCTTAGGGTCAGCTTAGGCCCTCTACCTCCAGTATACAGAGACAGCGTGACATTTTCACCGACCCACTTAGTTTTTCTCCAGCTACCATGGATCCAGTAGCCGGTCTAGCTCGGCAGTTGCAGAGTTTGTCCATGGAGCTGGCGGACGTTAGGTCCAAGGTTTTGCATCCTCAGGAGCAAGCCGGACCAGAACCTAAAGTAGCTCTCCCTGACAGGTTCACTGGGGGGCGGGACAAGTTTTTTGTTTTCCGGGAGGCATGCAAATTGTACTTTCGGCTGCGGCCTCGGTCATCGGGGAGTGAAGAACAAAGGGTGGGAATTGTCATCTCGCTCCTACAAGGGGACCCACAATCTTGGGCGTTCTCTCTTCCCCCGGGCTCCCCGGCTCTCCAGTCAGTGGATAGGTTTTTCGCTGCTCTGGGACTCGTATATGATGACCCAGATCGGATCTCCCTTGCTGAGTCTAAGTTACGTAGGATCCAGCAGGGAGATCGTCCGGCGGAGGAATTCTGTTCGGAGTTCCGTAGGTGGGCCATGGACACCCAGTGGAATGACCCGGCTCTTAGGAGCCAGTTTTGTCAAGGTTTATCCGACAAATTACAGGATGTGTTGGCACAGTATGACTCTCCCGCGTCACTGGAAGCCGCTATGGCCCTGGCTATTCGCGTTGACAGACGGCTTCGGGAGAGGTGCGGGATAACTCGACCCCCTGTGAGGACTCCACCTCCTACAAGGTCCCCTCATATGGTGGTTCCCCTGGTCAGTCCAGAGGAGCCTATGCAATTAGGAGGGACATCATTTCGGGGGAGGGGACCGGTGGTGCGCCATAAGACAGGAAGGTGTTTCTTCTGCGGGAGAAAGGGACATTTTATTGGGGGGTGTCCATCCCGTCCCTTGCAGAGTGAAGAGTCGTCGGAAAACTGTTGATCCCAGGTTGTGTGGTGGACGGCAATCTGGGAGTAGGTATTTCGTCCCTAGGTTCGTCTCAGTTTCTCGTACCGGCGGAGGTGGTGGTGGGTACGAGAACTGAGAGGATATCTGTTCTTCTGGATAGTGGGGCCGGGGCTAATCTGGTTGATGCTCGGTTTGCCCGGGTTCAAGGTATGCGATTGAGTGAGTTGGCTAAACCCATCCCCATATTCTCGATCGATGCCAGGCCTCTCGGTCAGGGAAGTTTTTTACAAGCTGTGCATGACGTAAAACTTCAAGTGGGGGCGATACATAAAGAACTGTTGTCTTGCTACGTGTTGGAGGGTCTTCCCACTCCTATAGTGTTGGGCCTTCCTTGGTTAACTAAGCATAACCCGGTTATTAATTGGCAAACCAGAGAGATAAGCCAATGGAGTAAATTCTGTAATAAAAACTGCATGAACATGGTCATCGGTGCGGTTACTCCTTGGGTCTTACCTCCATTTCTGGCGGACTTTGAGGATGTATTCTCGGAGAAAGGGTGTCAGGAACTACCTCCTCATCGCGAGTATGACTGTTCTGTAAAACTGCTTCCTGAGGCCAAGTTACCTAAAGCTAGGTTGTATAACCTTTCTGGTCCTGAGAGGCAGGCCATGAAGGATTATATTTCAGAAAGTCTGGCTAAGGGGCATATTAGACCTTCATCTTCACCGGTGGCTGCGGGGTTCTTCTTTGTTAAGAAGAAAGATGGAGGCCTACGCCCTTGCCTGGATTTCCGTGAACTTAATCGGATTACGGTCCGAGATCCGTATCCACTCCCACTTATTCCCGATCTCTTTAATCAGATCGTGGGCGCCAAATGGTTCTCTAAGTTGGATCTCAGGGGGGCGTACAATCTGATTAGGATGAAGGAGGGGGATGAGTGGAAGACGGCGTTTAACACTCCGGAGGGGCATTATGAGAACCTTGTCATGCCATTCGGTCTGACTAATGCCCCGGCGGTGTTCCAACACTTTGTTAATGACATTTTTCGCCGCCTGGTGGGACAGTTTGTTGTCATATATCTGGATGATATCTTAATTTACTCGCCGGATCTGGTGTCTCATCAGGAGCATGTTAGGCAGGTGTTACAGATCTTGCGGGATAATAAACTGTATGCCAAAAGGGAAAAGTGTGTGTTCGCCGTACAGGAACTCCAGTTTTTAGGCTTCCTGGTTTCAGCGTCCGGTTTTCGTATGGACCCTGGGAAAGTGCGGGCAGTTCTTGAGTGGGATCGGCCAGAGAATCTTAAGGCACTACAACGTTTCCTGGGGTTTGCTAATTATTACCGGAAGTTCATTCGTAATTTCTCGTCCATGGTTAAGCCTCTCACAGACATGACTAAAAAGGGGACGGATTTTTCTAGGTGGTCTGACAAGGCTTGTCAAGCATTCTCCTCCTTGAAAAAATGTTTTGCCTCGGCACCCATACTCATTCAACCTGATGCGTCACAGCCATTCATTGTAGAGGTAGACGCTTCCGAGGTAGGGGTGGGAGCAGTATTGTCACAGGGTTCGTACCCTGGTAAGTGGCATCCATGCGCCTTTTTCTCTAAAAAATTGTCGTCCGCTGAGAGGAATTACAATGTCGGCAATAGGGAACTCTTGGCCATTAAGTTAGCTTTTGAGGAGTGGCGCCATTTTTTGGAGGGGGCAGTCCATCCGGTCACCGTCATCACCGATCACAAGAACCTGCTATATCTGGAGTCCGCGAAACGTCTGAATCCCAGACAAGCTAGGTGGTCATTGTTTTTTACCAGGTTTAATTTTGTCGTTACATATCGTCCTGGGTCAAAAAATGTAAAGGCGGATGCCTTATCTCGTAGTTTCCCTGGGGCCGGGAATACGGACGACCCGATTCCTATCCTTCAGGAGGGGGTGGTGGTTTCGGCAGTATGCTCTGAGCTGGAGGAGGAGGTATTGGAGGCTCAGGGGGACGCCCCTGTTGGACCTCCGGGGAGACTGTTTGTTCCAGATCAGTTGCGACAAAAGGTGATCGAGGCACACCATAACTCAGTTTTGGCAGGACACCCGGGGAGTAAAGCAACTGTGGATCTCCTCTCGCGTCGGTTTTGGTGGCCTAACTTACATAAGGAGGTGGTAACTTTTGTCGCGTCCTGTGGGGTTTGTGCGCGCTCTAAGACCTCACATACCCGTCCGTCTGGGGCCCTCTTACCTTTGAAGATCCCGGAGCGTCCTTGGACTCATCTGTCTATGGACTTTATTAAGGACCTCCCTCCGTCTTCGGGTAAAACGGTCATACTCGTTGTAGTGGACAGGTTCAGCAAGATGGCACATTTTATCGCTCTTCCGGCTCTCCCTAATGCTAAAACTCTTGCGCAGGTGTTCATTGGGGAGATTGTGAGGCTTCACGGGGTACCCTCCGATGTGGTGTCTGATCGGGGGTCTCAGTTTGTGTCCAAGTTCTGGAAGGCGTTTTGTGCACGGCGGGGGATGCATTTGTCATTCTCATCGGCTTTTCACCCTCAGACCAATGGTCAGACGGAACGTATGAACCAGAGCTTGGAGACATATCTCCGGTGTTTTGTGTCAGAGAACCAGGAGGACTGGGCTTCTTTCTTACCTCTGGCAGAGTTTGCTCTTGATAATAGGCGGAGCGAGTCCACTGGTAAGTCCCCGTTTTTTGGGGCATATGGTTTTCACCCCCAGTTTTGTACTTTCAGTAGGGGGGGCTCTTCGGGGGTTCCCGAGGAGGAACGATTTTCCTCATCACTCGCTTCAGTATGGAGAGGGGTGCTGAAGAATCTGAATACTATGGGGAACCGATACAAACGTATGGCTGATAGGAGGAGAGTGTCTGGTCTGGACCTAAGTGTGAACGATCGGGTATGGTTGTCTACCAGGAATATTAAACTTAAGGTTCCCTCCTGGAAACTGGGTCCCAGGTTCATCGGGCCGTACAGAATCAGTTCTATTATTAATCCGGTGGCATTCCGTCTTGACCTCCCCCCTACGTTTAAAATTCACAACGTGTTCCACAGATCGTTGCTTAACAGGTATGTGGCGCCGGTGGTACCGTCACCTTTACCTCCCCCTCTAGTGGTGGTCAATGGTAACTTGGAGTTCCAGGTATCAAGGGTCATCGATTCACGTTTTAATCGCCGGTCCCTTCAGTACCTGGTTCATTGGAAAGGGTATGGTCCTGAGGAGAGGATGTGGGTTCCTGCGTCGGATATTAACGCAGACCGATTAGTTCGGGCCTTCCACACGACTCACCCGGATAAACCTGGCCCTGAGGGTCCGGAGGCCCCTCGTAGAAGGGGGGGTACTGTCACGGGTGTGTCGCCACGAAGATCGTCACGATTACACAGCCTGACTTCTCGCAGCTGACTTTTTGGTGCTTTGTGTTTTCGGCAGTGAGGGAGTTAATTCTCTCTCTCTCTCTGTGCTAGACGAGGTCCAGCCTCGCCCAGCTGCAATCAATGCTGCTGTAGTGAGACTCCTTCAAATGCCTGCTGGTCTGTTTGGGAAGTGTCGGTGAAAGCATTTCATACAGACTAACAGAGCGGATCGTGGTATTTGGAGTTTCTGAGATAAGTGTATTTGGAGTGTTTTTTCCCTTCCTCGCTTTATCATTTATCTCCTTTCCCGTTGGTGTTCCCTCTGTTGTAGTTGTGTAGTTTTTGTATGCAAGGTGGTTTTGGTTTTTCCCTTGTACTGTCTCGTTCGTCTAAGTACTGTGTGTGGGCATATTATTACTTGTCCTCTTTTGTTGTGATCGGGGTCCTTCTCAGGACTAGATTACTTAGGTGCAGGGATCCTCAGGAGGTAGGGGTTACGCTGGCGGCCTGGACCTCTGTACCTTTAACAGTACCTCCAGGTTGAGGGATTAGTCAGGGCCCCAGCTTAGGGTCAGCTTAGGCCCTCTACCTCCAGTATACAGAGACAGCGTGACAGGCGGGCTCTAATGAATTGTCCTTTAGCGATTGCTCTGATTGTATGCGCAGGGTGTGCTGATTTAGCATGTAATATAGAATTGGTACTGGTACTTTTTCGATAAATATTGCTATGAATTGTGGAGGTGGAGGCGCGACCATGGCGGCAGGATGCAATCATGCGACCGGTAATGAGAG
Organism: Phyllobates terribilis; assembly: GCF_046119375.1. Taxonomy (NCBI): domain Eukaryota; kingdom Metazoa; phylum Chordata; class Amphibia; order Anura; family Dendrobatidae; genus Phyllobates; species Phyllobates terribilis. The sequence continues at coordinate 826,892,703 of NW_027362762.1, read as the reverse complement.
TCCAGTGGAGACCGGATTACTAATTAACCCAGGGTATATATGTCATGCTCTATCCCCTACTTTTTGTCACTCCCTGAGAAAGCGTATCTGTGAAACGCGCGTTGGAGTGCATCCATACTGCGTATGGGTGTGTGCGGTATGAATACAGGTATACCAACAAATACTTTGCTCCATGTAGTACTACATGTTAGCGCTGCATGAGGGGTTCATTATTGCACCATGTCAATTTAGGTTAGGATTCTCTGTGCACTGCACTTTACATACTTACCTCTGAAGGCTTTGTATATATACAATCAATGTTGATATGTCCTATGATGATTAATTATGAAATTATGTATATTATATTTGATTAATTTATGGAAAATAGTATACCTCCTCATACTACAAACTGTTGATTAATTTATTTTGGCACTATGCCACTTTGATACCTGTGAGCACTGTGTCACTTTAAAGTTTTGATTATATTGATTCGCAGTTTGTTTTATTAACTCTTTTCTGTACTTAATCATGCAATTTAATATTTATTAACATCTCCTGTATCTCTGCACACACTATTTCACTTTTTAATTTGTTGTGTCTTGAGTCTTGTCTAATTTTTATGATGTTTTGAATATCTGTTTAATCAATAAAGTTTAAATTGTTTATCAATGAAGCTATGGATGATATGATAATGTTCACCATCCAACCTGACGGAACTGGAGAGGATCAGCAAGTTAGAATGGCAGAGGATCCCCAAATCCAGATGTGAAAAACTTGTTGCATCATTCCCAAGAAGACTCATGGCTGCACATGTGCTAATTAATCAACTAATGGCAATGCTAAACCTGTTTGGGTGACGCCTTCTGTTAAGTGTATATAACTGTTTGATTGCATTGTGCATGTATATTAGCCTGATGAAGGAGCTGAAACGCTTTGAAACACGTAGCAAAACATTAAAGACCAGTTCACATGACGATTTCTCCAGTGGTATCTCTTGTTTTAAACCTTGGCAGCGCTAAATACAGCCACCGCTTTCCTTTTAATTCACCAATCTTAGTTTTTATCATATTTTGCTACTTTTGCAACAGCGGCGCCATGGTAATAACTGTAGCAAAGACGTGAGCTAATGGAGCAGGTTCATCACTCCTTCCTCTCCACACTTCTGTTCTCTGGCGAGCTCAGGGGAAAGTGACGTCACTAGGCATTATGGATGGCATCACTTTGACTGGCATTGTGGTGGGTCACTGTGACTGACAATTTTGGTAAAGCACGATTGTGATTTATATCCTGAATATTTTCTATAGGAAATGTCCAGTAAAAATATTTGTTCTTCTCCATTGTGTCCTATAGTCCTGAAAAAATCAGTAACATTGAAATGTCTTAAGTCCTCCATACACATAAGATACAATAGCCATTGGTAAGTTGGATTCTGAAAGTTGTAGGTCTAGGTGAGCATTATGAAGACAACCACAACAGCATCCACGGTAGCAAAAAGTTTCTTCTTCTAAATTAATACGTCACATAATACAGGGAGGTAGCAATGTTTCGACCTTACACGAGGAGTGAGGGCCCTGCTCGTAAGGTTACAATCCACATGGAAATGGGGGTATACAATAGGTAGAACATGGTCATCAGCTAGTATCTGTCTAAGGGCAGTTACCATGTGCTATTTGGTGCATGGGGATGTGGAGAGAGATGAATACGCAGGGCCAGATTAAGATTAATATTTAGGAGGGAACAGGGGAGGTGAGTTGAACAGGTTGGTGAGTTGAAGTGATAGGCTTGTCTAAACAGATGTGTTTTTAAAGCACGTTTGAAGACATGGGGGCTAGATATTAGTCGGATCGTTTGGGCAGTGCATTCCAGAAAACTGGTGCAGCCCGAGAGAAGTCTTGAAGCCGGAGGTGTGAGGATCGGATTAAGGAGGATGTCAGTTTTAGATCAGTTGCAGAACGGAGGGCACGGGAGGGGCAATAGACAGAAATGAGGGATGAGATGTAGGGCGGTGCAGAACTGTGGAGAGCTTTGTGGGTGAGAGATATGAGTTTGTATTGTATTCTGAGGTAAATGGGTAACCAGTGCAATGACTGGCACAGGGTAGAGGCGTCGGTGAAGCGGCTTGATAGAAATACCACCCTGTCTTCTGCATTCAGAATGGATTGGACAGGAGAGAGTTTGTTTAGAGGGAGACCGATCAGAAGAGTTGCAGTAGTCCAGGCGAGAGTGAATGAGAGCGACAGTAAGAGTTTTTGCGGTATCAAAGGTCAGAAAAGGCCGGATTCTGGAGATGTTTTTAAGGTGCAGGTGACATGAGCGAGTGAGTGATTGAATGTGGGGAATAAAGGAAAGTTGTGTGTCAAATATGACTCCAAGACAGCGAGCTTGTTGCTTGGGAGTTATGGTGGCGCCAAGGGTATTATTATTATTTATTATTATAACGCCATTAATTTCTTGGCACTTTACATGTTTAAAAGGGGTATACATAGCAAGGAACAAGTGCAATAATTTGAACAAAAACGAGTCAGCGACTGGTACAGGAGGAGAGAGGACCCTGCCCGCGAGGGCTTACAATCTGCAGGGGATGGGTGAGGATACAGTAGGTGAGGGTAGAGCTGGTTGTGCAGTGGTATGGTGGAGCGAGGGTTACTGCAGGTTGTAGGCTTGTCGGAAGAGGTGGGTCTTCAGGTTCCTTTTGAAGATATCCACGGTAAGTGAGAGTCTGATATGTTGGGGTAGAGAGTTCCAGAGCAGGGGGGATGCACGGGAGAAATCTTGTATGTGATTGTGGGAAGAGGAGCTAAAAGGGGAGTAGAGAAGATCTTGTGAGGATTGGAGGCTGCGTGCAGGTAAGTACCAGGAGACTGACTAGGTCACAGATGTATGGAGGAGACTCGTTGTGGATGGCTTTGTATGCCATGGTTAGGGTTTTGAACTGGAGAGGTGGGAGGACAGCTCAAGATGGACGTGTTGTTCCAGTAGTTTTGAAGCATACAGGGTCCTATCCCGGGAATATGGTGCGAGGTGACATAATGGATAGTAGTAAGGCCTCTAGTCTTCATTTAAGGTACACTAACAGCTCGACATTATATTGATTTGGTGGTGGAAGCAGTGATATGGCTTTTTTCTCTTAACTGTTCCAAGAGCTGCTTTTCAAGACTACAATGCTAAGCCACATGTTGCACATGCTATTGTGAGCAGCCTGAGTGGCCTAAACATGCTACCATGGCCTATAACGTCTCCAGACTTGTCTCCTATCAAGCAAATCTGGGACATCATTGGTCAGCAATTGCAAAAGGATCTTCCAGTAGCAGATCTTGATGATTTATGTGCCCAAGAGTATTCACTCGTGGAAGAACATTCCTCAGACAATCATTAATAACATACCTCATTGATAGAATACCAAGGCGAGAAAGAGCCCGTATTTCTGAGCATGGTATTCATATTCGATACTGAATAAATTTAGATTTTTTTTAATTTTGTTTCCATTCTTTCACCATTTGCATATCATTAACACGTCTATCAAGCCTATGATTTTTAGAGCTCCATGACTATTTTTTTATGATGTTGCAATTTCAATGTTGAGGTGCGTGTCTATTGTGTGCTGTGACTTAAAAATCAACGAGACTCTGTATTGTTGTGTAAGTGCATTACATTTGGCTATACCAGTTGTTTTGCTCTTGTATATCCATCCCCCACTCCATCTCCTTCTCGCTCTACATCACCCTCTTCTTCTCCCTCTCCATTCCCTTCTCCCCCTACTTCTCTCTCCCCCTCTACTACGCCCTCTACCTCTCCAGTTTAAACCTATTAGGAGATTGCAATCTGTGGTCACTGACACCAGAGGCAATATCATTTAATTAGCAGATGATGACAGGAGAACATCATTGAGACAAAAGAGGCATCAGACATGCAGATACTCTTACTATATGGCAGGTTGTTACATATATGTCATTTTGTCACTTTTAGCCAAAAATGCATGTATATAAATAAGAAAAAAAGTATTTTTGCAAAAAAGTTTCATTAAACATTTTGAACAATTTGGCTTCTATAGCCTATATTTATCATCTAGCTGGGAGCAGAATAAGTTAACAGTGAATGTTGCAATCCTGATGGCAGAGTTTGTAAACCTTATGTCTTTTCCTTTGAACTTTCTTCTAAGCTGAATATGATAAAAAGTTTAGTAAAACTGTTGTGATAAATAAATTTTTATACAGTACAGACCAAAAGTTTGGACACACCTTTTTCTGATTTTCATGATTATGAAAATTGTACATTCACACTGAAGGCATCAAAACTATGAATTAACACATGTGGAATTATATACTTAACAAAAAAGTGTGAAACAACTGAAAATATGTCTTATATTCTAGGTTCTTCAACGTAGCCAGCTTTTGCTTTGATGACTGCTTTGCACACTCTTGGCATTCTCTTGATGAGCTTCAAGAGGTAGTCACCGGAAATGGTTTTCACTTCACAGGTGTGCCCTGTCAGGTTTAATAAGTGGGATTTCTTGCCTTATAAATGGGGTTGGGACCATCAGTTGTGTTGTGCAGAAGTCAGGTGGATACACAGCTGATAGTCCTACTGAATAGACTGTTAGAATTTGTATTATGGCAAGAAAAAAGCAGCTAAGTAAAGAAAAACGAGTGGCCATCATTACTTTAAGAAATGAAGGTCAGTCAGTGCGAAAAATTGGGAAAACTTTGAAAGTGTCCCCAAGTGCAGTTGCAAAAACCCTCAAGCGCTACAAAGAAACTGGCTCACATGAGGACCGCCCCAGGAAAGGAAGACCAAGAGTCACCTCAGCTTCTGAGGATAAGTTTATCCGAGTCATCAGCCTCAGAAATCGCAGGTTAACAGCAGCTCAGATTAGAGACCAGGTCAATTCCACACAGAGTTCTAGCAGCAGACACATCTCTACAACAACTGTTAAGAGGAGACTTTGTGCAGCAGGCCTTCATGATAAAATAGCTGCTAGGAAACCACTGCTAAGGACAGGCAACAAGCAGAAGACACTTGTTTGGGCTAAATAACACAAGGAATGGACATTAGACTAGTGGAAATCTGTCCTTTGGTCTGATGAGTCCAAATTTGAGATCTTTGGTTCCAACCACCGTGTCTTTGTGCGACGCAGAAAAGGTGAAAGGATGGACTCTACATGCCTGGTTCTCACTGTGAAGCATGGAGGAGGAGGTGTGATGGTGTGGGGGTGCTTTGCTGGTGACACTATTGGGGATTTATTCAAAATTGAAGGCATACTGAACCAGCATGGCTACCACAGCATCTTGCAGCGGCATGCTATTCCATCCGATTTGCATTTAGTTGGACCATCATTTATTTTTCAACAGGGCAATGACCCCAAACACACCTCTAGGCTGTGTAAGGGTTATTTTTGACCAAGAAGGAGAGTGATGGGGTGCTACGCCAGATGATCTGGCCTCCACAGTCACCAGACCTGAACACAATCGAGATGGTTTGGGGTGAGCTGGACCGAAGAGTGAAGGCAAAAGGGCCAACAAGTGCTAAGTATCTCTGGGAACTCCTTCAAGATTGTTGGAAGACCATTTCCGGTGACTACCTCTTGAAGCTCATCAAGAGAATGCCAAGAGTGTGCAAAGCAGTCATCAAGTCAAAAGATGGCTACTTTGAAGAACCTAGAATATACGACATATTATCAGTTGTTTCACACTTTTTTGTTAAGTATATAATTCCACATGTGTTAATTCATAGTTTTGATGACTTCAGTGTGAATGTACAATTTTCATAGTCATGAAAATACAGAAAAATCTTTCAATGAGAAGGTGTGTCCAAACTTTTGGTCTGTACTGTATGTTGTATATATGTTATGTATTCCTATGATGGAGAATTCATTAATCCCATTTTCTAAAACATCAGTGTGACTTAGAAAAGGGAGTAACATTTCTACTTGCGTAGAGCGACATGTTAAGCATGTCACGGTGAGGAGACTTTTAAAGCTGCAATGCTCCTCTGGGAAATATGCAAATTGTCTCTTCAGAGAGGAAGAGTACCAGAACTCTAGTGCCACCTACAGGAAGTAGCAATCCTAAAAGTCAATAGTGACCCTTTAACGAGCCTTATGACATGACTTATGATATAAGCCAGAGTTAGAAACTCAATTTGCAGACAGTGTGTTTCGGGGTACTGCCCCTTGTCAGTGAAAAGTGTGAGGTCTGGTTTGGCTGGGTGAGAGGCGTCAGACCGGTATCCAAGGGATAACATTTCTCCTTGCGGAGACCGACATGTTAAGCATGTCACGGTGAGGAGACTTTTAAAGCCGCAATGCTCCTCTTGGAAATATTCAAATTGTCTCTTCAGAGAGCAAGTAGGTAGCACTAGAGTTCGGGGCATCCATTTGCCTAGTCCTTTTGCTCTGATCTGCTATCTTCCTGGTATTCAAACCTCAGACCGTGACTTGACTACAGCTTTGTCTTTCCCTTTTAGTTTACGATGTGCTCTCTTGGTATCTGACCCTGGAACGTTTGACTACCCACCCTCACAGCTTGTCCGTGAATAGCGACTAGCGCCACAAGTACATCCCTCTATGTAAATTACTATGAACATGATATCATTCTAAACATTGCATGCTTAAAAGGGGTTATCCGGGCCTATTTATTTTTTTACTATGGGCCTAAGAACTAACAGGCAGGTAGGTACCTGCCTGTTGTGCCCGGGCACCGATCTATGGAAGCACAGAGTGGTTATATACCACTCCTGCCGGCAATTCAGCGGCTTCTGCTGACGTCAGCTTGACAGATAAGCTTCCGCTCTGCTCTGTTGATGGGGCGTGATTGCCGATGTGCTGGTGTCATGATGATTGACAGTTGGCTCCCTGCTGCCTAACTGCAGGGAGCGTCAGCATAACATCAGAAGTCACGCCCCTTCGACAGAGCAGCCTGAAAAGGAAGAGCTACTCTGTGGACGTGGAACAGCTGACTCGCCGACAGGAGCAGTCGATAAAAGCTCTGAGCCGACACCAGGTAGAACAGGCAGGTAGTTTCCTGTATTAGCAGCTACTTGCTTGTTAGTTTTTAGGCCCATAATAAACAAAAATAAAATAGTGCTGGACAACCCGTTTAAATATGTTATTGATTATTATCTCCTATAAGGCACAACAGATAAGTCACAATGATCTTTAGAACTCAGGGCTTGGTTTGTGGGAAGAATGGCTTGAGTACTTTTGACATTTGCTGTCTTTAATACGAAGCTGAATATAAATTAGTCCCTGTGTCACCATTAGGGCTGAGTGAGGAAATGATGAGGATGCAGACAATAGCTCTTATCTGTTAGTATTTTTAAGATTCCCAGCTATTTCCTGTTTACAATCAGAGCACAGAAATAACTGTTTATCACACTCAGAAAGCAAGATTATAAATGTCCTAAACTTAGGTTAAATAGGGAAAGTGGAAGTCAATGAAATATTTGCGATAAAACCGCTTCCTATTCTAATAGAAAATGACATAACTCTTACGTCTCTTGAAGCCACTACAACCCTTAAAGGAAAGTAACACCCAACAAAATAGGTTAAATATCATGATCTTTAAGCATTGTTTAGAAAAACACTTAAGGGTCATTCATGAAAAGGAAGGATTGAGTTACATAGCAATTTGTTATACATATGTCAAGTATACAGAATGTATATGTGAGTTTATACACATACCTTACATAGTAAATTACATTAAAGGGGTTGTCCGGGACTTTAACATTGATGGCTATCCTTAGGATAGTCCACCAAAGTATGATCAGTGGGGTTGCGACAACCGGCACCAACGCCGATCCACTGTTCCTGGTGTGGGCCCGAACTGCACAGTTACAGATCTGCACAGCACGGCTCTGTCGATGGAATAGTTGCAGCGGGCGGGTACTGCTCATCCACTCCCTATTCAATTCAATAGGGAGTGGATGTGCAGAACGCGGTGACTATTTGGTCAACTGAGCTGTGCTGTGCAGCTGGGCAACTGAGCAATTCCAGCCGCCACTGACACTGGGAATAGGTGATTGGCGTGGGTGTCGAGTGTCGCACCCCCACCAATTAGACATTGATGACCTACCCTAAGGATAGGTCATCAATGTTAAAGTCCCAGAAAACTCTTTTAAATTGCAATAACTTGATCTTTGGACATGACATTTCACCCTGAACCTTTCAGTTTCACATTTGGAACCTAAAGATTTGGACCCCGATTTATCAAAACCGATGTTGTTCATGCCGGTCTTAATGAGGGGGCATGTTTGAGTTAGACGCTCCTGATTCATTAAGAGGCACACATCTTTTAATGAATCTGGTGTGTATGAAAAGTGCTGTACACCTCACTAGAAATCCTTCTCTGGTCCAGGACTGTTGTAAGGCGTTCCACAACTCACCGTGAATTAGATGAGCTGTGGCATTACGCCCCTGTTCAGCTCCAATTCCACCCCAGTTCCACCCATTTTGGTGGAGCTGGGCAAAACTGATGAGAAAACTGTCAAAAGTCGCAAGAGTTTTGTACAACCTCGAGTTGTGCAAAAATGTTGAGACTTATAAAAGTGTTTTACTCCCGATTTTTTGTTTCTTTGTTGTTGCATTTTTGCTTGTTTTTCCACCTAAAAATCTTGTAACCTCTAGCAAAAAAAATAACACTGTACATGACTGAACTATACAGTTGTTCAGATCATGGCAGACAGATTCTTGAATAATTTATTTAGCCAAACATATCAGAAAAATTTATTTTTCAAATATAATGCTAAATCACCATCAATATTCTTGTTTAATTCCAACTCAGTGGTGATCACATATTTTGAGCCTTTCATTGGAGTCAACTGTGTCAGGTGTTCCCCAATGTGACCCCCAGGTCAGTACATGCTCTCCTGTGTGCACAGGAAGTCACTTTCTGTGAACTATATGATGATATTCTTGTCAGATTGCCCCATATAAAGCTACATGAGTCGGTCACCAGCCAGTGTCTGTGCAAGTGCACAAACTAAGAGCATTTTAGTACAAGGAGTGTGGGGATCAGGTTGTGGTAAACAGTGTTAATGAATGTGTTACACAGATTAGGGAATTGTCATCTCAGGACATCACCTTGAGACACAGATTGTCTGACCCTTTATGGCCAATTTGCCTATATTCAAGTCAATTGCCGCTCGTTTACTGACCTGTTTACACAGGCTGAAGAACAATGAAGGGGACCGAATGTTTACTAACAAAATTGTTCTATCCCCATATACAGTGCATAGGCGTTTTGAGTCCATTGTGAGTAGTGCAATATAAATGTTTGTTGTTGTTATCGGCAGCACGTCACTTGTTTATAGGGGGAATGTGCTGCTGATAACAATGATTTTAATGCCTATGTAAAAATCAAATCATCCTACGAACAAGTATTTTGCTGTTCATAGATTGATTGCCAGCATGTATACATGGGCCGATAATTGGGTTCCTATCAATGCTTGTTCATTAACTTGTCTACAAGTAGTTCTCTTAAAGGGGTTGTCCAGACTTTTATATTGATGGCCTATCCCTTGGATAGATCATCAGTATCTGATTGTTGGAGGTGCAACACCCAACACCCCCACGATCAGCTGTTCCCGGTGACCGCGGCGGACGAATATGCTGAGCTACACAGCACATCTTCCACTGATTTGAATAGGGGCGGATGTGCAGAACCATTGATGGAGCTGTGGTGTGCAGCTCCGCCACTCAGCACATTATATCGCCAACGGCACCGGAAGCAGCTGATCAGCAGGGGTGCCGGGTATTGAACCCCCACGATCAGATATTGATGACCTATCCTATAGATAGGCCATCAATATAAAAGTCCCAGACTACCGCTTTAAGTCATGTATGGCTGTAAATTGACTGTTAGCTTTTACAGAATAAAGCCGACCCATATCCTCCAAACCATACGCATCATATGTTTGGCTGAAATCTGTGGATTTGGATGACTTTTCACTGACGTATGGGTGGCTTTGTCAAGCTCTGTAGGTTTTATCTTTCCAGGGTATTTTCTCCTTAGCTCTATGGTACTCATGCACTATCATTGATTAGTATTACCAGGTATATAGGTAAATCTGGACCTGCGTATATGAGTTTCATGAATGGATCACTTATTAATAAGTATAGGGAACAAATGTGTACATTTCTGTACTCATTGGTAGAGGGGGCATTTATCAAGGATTCCTTTTACCAGGGGTGGAATGGCAATTACTGGTTGAATGACAGCCCCTCTAACTTGCCTTCAGTAGAAAATATCTTCAGCATGTGATGGAGCAGGCCAACTTTTTTTTATGAATCCCACATGCGGCACTAAGGCATACAGTGCAGCTAGCACTGTATTATGGATTCATAAAGGTTGAATTTTAAGCTATTCTATTTCCTGAAGACGAGCAGTTCCAGAGATGTTGTGTGTCCTACCTCCTATTGATATATGCTTGAAACTCCCGTTTATGACCCTATAACTACCTTCCATCTGCATGTCACACACGTATTGTGCAGAACAGTAAACTTTTATGCATTCTTGTGAAAGGAAGCAAATATTATATGTATGATTAATTTTTTCTCATCTTCACAATGCCAGTTATCAGGTCAAATGCTGGGATGCTCAAACAACGCTTCATCAGGGGGCAGAGGCTATGTTCACTGCCGCAGCCTCTACCTCCTTCGTGACATGAAGCATCATCGATGCCGCTTGTTTCATGGGCTAGACCCTGTGCGATGTGCACAATGACAGCGTGCTCTCTTGCATGGCTCAGATCAACAGTAACGAGCCGACACCAGAGCGCAATATTAGTGCAGTGTCCGAATACTCGGCATGCAGAGATCAATGCCGCCCCTGCAAGTGACGTCACTGGCACCTCGGGTATTCTAACACCGTGTACTGATAGTGTGCTCTTTTGCCGGCTCGTTACTGCTGATCTGAGCCTACAAGAGAGCGCACTGTCATTGTGCACATCACACAGTGCACATAGCACAGGGGCTAGCCCAGCCCCGGAAACTAGCATCACTGATGACTATGATAATGGCATTAAATAAATAGGGATTTAGGATGAAAATTAAATGTAGAATGAGGACTACCCCTTCAATAATGCATACAATGCCCTCCCTAAAACACCCTCCAAAACCAACCCCACCCCCAAGGGAAGAGAAGGAGAGAATAAAAAAGTAGAAAGTAGATATTGTTAAGTGTCCCCCTCCTCCCCTGAGCAAACCTGGACATTTACTGATTAAAATATACTGAACTCATGCCAGTAAGAGAACAAATAGCGGTCATACGGGTCCCAGGTCTGCAATAAACAGCTGGAGAAGACTGCACACAAGGGAAGCTGGGGGAAGCGGGAATCAGCATTGTGACTTTGAACCTGATATGGCTCTGTTCCCAGGCTTTGTAAGAGGAGAGAACAGGCACATACAAAATATCCCGGCAAATGGCAGTCGTGCTAAAAGCAACAAGCAAATCTTTCTCCAGCACACAAAGGACAGTAGAGAATTGGCATGACTACTGTATATTTAACAGCATCACTGAAACAATTACAAGTAGACAACAATGTTTTTTTCCATTCTCTGTATCCAAGGTATATACCATGTGATGTACTGGAGCCCTGGAATGCATTCACTGTCAGTGGTTAATAATACCTTCCTTTCTTTTTAGGTTGGTAGGATATGTTTACTCCGTTACAGGGCAACACAAGATGGTAGGCTGCCAAATTTATAGTGGAAGTAAAAGGGATTAAAAAATAACGTTTACCCTACTATCTAGTGACTGAAAAGTGGACCTAATTAATATATTGTATTGGCTACTGTGGAAAGTATAAGTTTCTTGCAGCCTTTTCGCCTGATACCACTTCTACTCTGCCGACGGCAAAGAAGGATTTTAACGGGGACCTGGAAATATCCAACTTGACATAAGATCCAGATCTCTGGCAGTTTATGTGAGCAGAGTTAGCTGTGTGCCATTTATCAAACGGCATCATAAAAAAGTAACTATAAAGCAGAGCCTGTAAAGCATGATCATATTATAGGCACATACACGATGTGTCGGCACACTGCGATTATTGAATGCATGAACTCTACTATTGCTGCATATGTTAAAAACGTAAGGAACTTAGCGTTTCTTGATCAAAGAGCGCAAAAGTCGTCCAACCACGTCAAGGTGTACCTAAATATGGATGGTCCTTATCACTAATGTCCTACCTCTCCATGTGCCAAACCAGCCGCATCTGCATGGAGAAGTGAAAGAAAACCAGGAACAGCTCGTAATTACAACATTGTGTGGGAAGGATGTATAGATAAGGGTGCTGAGCCCTGGGGGGGTCACAGACCCCAATGTATATTACAAAAAAGAAAAAATAGGGCAAGCACACCTTTAGTATCAAATTAATATAATGGGTGTCATCACCTTCTAACTGCAGCAGTGATATCTGTATGTTCAACATACTCACTGCTGCCAAAAATTGGCTGCTGCTGTCACATGTCAATCATATGGAAGTGAACCATGGGAGAGGTGGCATAGGTTGATTTTGAAGGGGAGTATGTGACTTTTTATTTTATTTTAGCCATATACAGTTTCTTCTGGAATTTCCATAAGGTTGGGATTTGTTGCCAGATTTCACAATGCAAAATGTATACATTATCAAAAGATCTCTTATACCTGGTGATCCTAGTGTATTTACTTTGAAAATCAATGTTCCAATGTCAGAATAGCTATATATTCCTTTATAAAAGTTTTCCTGATATTAAAGGAAACCTGACAGCTGATACATGCTGTATATGTATAGGGAGAGAGAGACCCGTCACTCAAGGGGAGTGGGCTGGGAAAAGCCGCCAGTGATCAACATCTTGGACTGGTCACCTTTGTGCATGGTCTCTGATGGGTTTTTAAATATATGTTTCACTCAATGCCATAGTGTTTCAGAGTAAAACATACAATGCCTTGAAAGTATTCCTATGACCTTTTCCACATTTTTTCTCATTACACCCACAAACCTAAGTGTATTTTATTGGGATTTTATGTGATATACCAATACAAGTTGCAAGTATGTGTGAAGTGTAAAGGAAATGATACATGGTTTTCTCAATATTTTAAAAATATAAATCTGAAAATTGTGAAGAGCATTTGCATTCAGCCGCCATGAGTCAATACTTTGTAGGACCACCTTTCGCTGAAATTACTGCTGCGAGTCTTTTGCGGTTTGTCTCTACCAGCTTTGCACTTCTAGAAGGTGAATTTTTTGTACATTCTTCTTTGCAAACTAGCTGTAGCTCAGTGAGACTGGATGGAGAGCGTCTGAACAGCAATTTTCTTTTGTTGTCACAGATTCGCAATGGACTTGGACTGGGCCATTTAAACACATGGATTTGCTGTGATCTAAACGATTCCATTATAGCTATGGCAGAATTTTTAGGGTCATTGTCCTACTGGAAGGTGAACCTATTGCCCCAATCTCTAGTCCATTGCAGTCTCTAACAAGTTTTCCTCCAGGATTGCCTTGTATTTAGCTCCAACCATCATCCCTGACCAGCTTCCCTGTCCCTGCTGAAGAAATGCATCCCCACAGCATGATGCTGCCACCACCATGTTTGACGATGGGGATGGTGTTTTCAGTGCAGTATTAGTTTTCTGCTACACATAGTGTTTTGCACTTAGCCCAAAAAGCTCTACTTTGGTGTCATCTGACCAGAACACCTTCTTCCACATGCTAGCTTTGACCCCTACATGGCTTTTTGTAAACTGCAAACTTCTTATGGCTTGCTTTCAACACTGGCTTTCTTCTTGCCACTCTTAGTTGTATATGCCACAAATCTGCCCATTATGGAATAGTTATCCTGTGGAGATTCTCCCACCTGAGCTATGAATCTCTGCAGCTCCTCCAGAGTGACCATTGGACTCTTGGCTGCTTCTCTAATTAGTGCTCTCTTTGCTTAGGATGTCAGATTAGGTGGACAGCCTTGTCTTGGTAGGTATGCAGTTGTGCCATACTCCTCCCATGTTTGGATGATGGATTGAACAATGTTCCATTTTTTATAACCTAACCATGATTTACTCTTCTGCAAAATTTTATCCCTGACCAGTCTGGTATGTTCCTTGATTTTCATGATGCTATTTGATCCCAAGTTTCCCAGGGTATAGCGGACCAAGTAAGTGGAATAGCTCCTCACACAAGGGAACACGAAAGGACTCAGACAAGAGAGGTGGAAATTAAAAGCATAATTTTCTTCAGGAGGAGTATATATACAAGTATATCAGATAAGATTTTTTGAGAAATTTAATTTGTAAGCTATGCCTTTCCTCCCCACTTTCTGTCTAATCATATACTCCTTTGTTACATATATATGGGTGTTTTGCTTGATGTTCTGATATTTTTTAATCTAATCTAGCAAATAAATGCAAGTCTTTTTTTGAGCGCAGGGAATTCTTGGGTCTTCTGGGATGAAGACGACGTTGAGCAGGGGCACCACAACTCGTATATAGGGTGCCTACCTCTGTGGCCAGGCCCAGGACCAGTTAGAGACAATTAGGGTGAGATAAGATTAATATACACAGAGGGGGTGCCTAATAGGATTTGTGGAAGAATTGAGGATTCCCTGTAAACAATTCTGGAATACACAAGCTAACTAGTCTGTATGGTGTCATCTTTGTTGTGTGTGTTTTTATTTTTGTCTATAGGGGTGTACACTTCTGAATTGTAAGCAATAACAACTATGAAACTTTTTTTATTGGGGTATTAAACACCCAAACACTGTGCCAGACATATCGACCAAGGCTCTCTCAGTCAAGTGCATCTCTATAGTGAATCCCCATCTCACACAAAAGGCAGATACCAAGTTAGAACATTAAATTAACATACTTTAATAATGTAATAAAAAGAAGCATAGGTCGATGCACTTTTCTCACATGGTCAGCATGACTTTAACCCCTTTACCCCCCGAAGGCTGTTTGCACATTAATGACCAGGCCAATTTTCACAATTCTGACCAGAGTCACTTTATGAGGTAATAACACTGGAACGCTTCAACGGATCCCCCTGATTCTCGGACTTTTTTTTCATTACATATTGTACTTCATGACAGTGGTAAAATTTATTTGATATGACGGGTGTTTATTTGTGAAAAAATCTGAAATTTGGCAAAAATGTAGAATTTTCATGCCCTTAAATCAGAGCGTTATGTCACACAAAATAGTTAATAAATAAAATTTCCCACATGTCTACTTTACATCATCACAATTTTGGAATCAACATTTTTTTTTGTTTTGTTAGGGAGCTATAAGGGTTAAAAGTTGACCAGCGATTTCTCATTTTTCCAACAAAATTTACAAAACCATTTTTTTTTAGGGACCACATCACATTTGAAGCGACTTTGAGGGATCTATATGATAGAAAATACCCAAAGGTGACACCATACTAAAAACTGCACCCCTCAAGGTGCTCAAAACCACATTCAAGAAGTTTATTAATCCTTCAGGTGCTTCACAGGAATTTTTGGAATGTGGAAGAAAACTATGAACATTTAACTTTTTTCACAAAAACATTACTTTAGACCCACTTTTTTTTTTTTTTCATTTTTGTAAGGGTAACAGGAAAAAATGGACCCCAAAATGTGTTGTGCAATTTCTCCTGAACACACTGATACCCCATATGTGGGGAAAACCACTGTTTGGGCGCACGGCAGGGCTCAGAAGGGAAGGCGCACCATTTGACTTTTTGAATGTAAAATTCGCTTGAATAATTAGCGGACGCCATGTCGCGTTTGGGGAGCCCCTGATGTGTCTAGACAATGGAAACCCCCCGACAAGTGACACCATTTTAGAAACTAGACCCCTCAAGGAATTTATTTAGATGTGTTGTGAGCACCTTGAACCCACAGGTGTTTCACAGAATTTTCCAACGTGGATCTGTAAAAATGAAAAAAAATATATATATTTTTCCCACAAAAATGTTGTTTTAGCCCCACATTTTTTCATTTTCACATGGATAGCAGGAGAAAATGGACCCCATAATTTGTTGTGCAATTTTTCCTATACTACTACTTTTGATACACAGTGCAAAGCTCAGAAGGGAAGAAGCACCATATTGGAGTTCATATTTTGCTGAACTGGTTTGAGGGTGCCATGTCACATTGGCAGAGCCCCTGAGGTGCCAGAACAGCAGACTCCCCATAAGAGACCCCATTTTACATACTACGCCTCTCAATTAATTAATCTAGGGGTGCAGTGAGCATATGGACACCACAGAATTTTATACCATTGGGCAGTGAAGAAAAATATAATTACATTTTTGCCACCAAAATTTTGTTTTAGCCCCAGAAATGGGTAAGAATGGCACCAAAATGTGTCCCACAATTTCTGCTGAATGTAGAAATATCCCATATGTGGCTATGCAGTACTGCTTAGCCATACAGCGAGACTCGGGAGGGAAGGAGTGCTATCTGCCTCCTGGATGGCAGATTTTTCTAGAACAGTATGCGCAATCCATATACAGAGCCCCTAAATGTTAGAATAGCAGAATCTCCCCTCAAGTGACCACATTTTGGAAATTATACCCCTTTGGGAATTTATCTACAGGTGTAGTGACGATTTTGGCTTCATGGGTCTTTTCCAGAAACAAGCAGCAGTGAATGTTGCGGAGTGAAAATTGCAAACTGATATTGTAGTGACCAGTATGTTGTGCCCAGCTCGTGCTTCTGGAGACATGCACCTGTAAATTAGGCAGGCTCTCATCGCAATAGAAATGCCAAACACGTGGACGCTAACTGCGGTTTAGTCACATATTGGAGCTCAGAAAGGAGGGGGCATTTGGATTTGGGAGTACAGAATTTGCTCAATTTCTTTTGGGGGACAATGAGCCTTGGCATTTTTCTAGACCCTTTGTGCTACCAGTAATGTGGAAGCCCTTAAATTTCCGATAACTGATGACAGACCTGAGTGGGGACTTGCTTTTTTTTTGCATTGAGTTGAAGCTTTTTTTGGGAACATTTTACATACCATTGTGGATCACATCTATCCTGCGCTTTACGCTGAACACTTATATCGGGGTTTCCATCTAAATCTCCGAGTGACGTGATTCAGATGAACCCCAGAGGGATCCATTCACTGTAATGAGGCAGCAGAGTTACTCTGGACTCCGTCTGGCCTCTGTTCAGCATTGTCCTTTTCAGAAGTGCACCAAACTGTGGGCGACGGCACTTTTATGCATGCCTAATAAAAAGAAGGACGCAGACAGATCATAGGCCAGACAGCGTCCACAGTGCCTCCATCTGCCTCATTATAGGGAATCTTCCGCTGGGGGTTCTGTCTGAATCACATATTTCAGAGATTTACAAGGAAACCCCGGAGTAAGCGCTCAGCGCAGAGCGCAGGATAAATGTGAGCCGAGCCTTACTGCAATCTTTGGGAGGCAGAATGAACAAATCAACAGCAGGTGAAGAATTGGTTTTATTCTTCGAGTCGGTGCGATTACAGCAATATTAGATTTATAGCGGGTCTTTGGTTGCCGTCACACACTAAAAGAAGCTTTTTATGGCAAAAACTAGTTTTTGCATAGCCATATTTTGAAAGCTATAATTTTTCCATATTTTGGCCGACAGAGTCATGTGACTGCTTGTTGTTTGCGGGACGACTTGACGTTTTTTATCGGTATCATTTTCGGGCACGTGACATTTTTTGATCACTTTGTATTCTGATTTTTGGGAGGCAGAATGAACAAAAACCAGCAATTCAGGATTTTTTTTTTTTAATGTCATTTCGTGTGTGGTAAAATTGATAAAGCAGCTTTATTCTTCGGGTCAGTACATTTACAGCGGTACCACATTTATAACTTTTTTTATGTTTTGGCGCTTTTACATAATAAAAACTATTTCATAGAAAAAAAAATTTTTTGCATTGCTTTACAGTGAGCTATAACTTTTTTATTTTTCTGCTGATGGAGCTGAATGGCGGCTTGTTTTTTGCAGGACAAGATGACATTTTCAGTTATACCATTTTTATTTACATTCGTCTTTTTGATCGCGTTTTATTTCACCTTTCATTCGGCGGTATGATGATAAAGCATCGTTTTTTGCCTCTTTTTTTTTTTTACAGTGTCCACTGAAGGGGTTAACTGGTTGGACAGTTTTATAGGTCAGGTCGTTCCGGATGTGGCAATACTAATTATGTGTACTTTTTTTTTCATAAAAATATTTATTTCTGTGTACAATTTTTTTATTATTAGTATTTTGTGATTTTTTTAAAAATATTTGTACAATTTTTTGTTCACATTTTTTTAAATTTTACACTATGGGACTTTCACTAATTGCAGCCTGATCATTTATATAGTATAGTGATGCAGCAGCATTCTTATACTATACAAACATACACTGCGCATGATCTACCAAGTTTCCTAGCTCTAGGGACCAAGATGTAATCATGGCGACATTGTGTCGCCATGGCAACGATCGGGACCCCGCAATGACGCCGCAGGGTCTCCGATCCAAAGGCAGAGGAGTTTTCTTCCCTCTGCCCGCACTGCTCCTGGCACTGAGTGCTGGGTGTCAGCTGTCAGAATCAGATGACATCCGGCGGCGATCGTGTGCGCACAGCCTCTGAGCGCGCAAAATCGCTGAGACGTATCCATACGTCCCTGGTCAATAAGTACCAGGCCACAGGGATGTATGGATACATCTCACATCAGAAAGGGGTTAAAGAAGCCCTCCCATGAATATTTTTTTTCATTAAATCTGTATATACAGTATGTGCAGGTATTGTAGTGTGATGTCACTCAGTGATGTCACTGCTCTGCAGACTCTCCGGGTCACGCTGCGCTCTGTGTGACCCAGAAGTGGCTTTCACAATGTAAGTCTATGGAGCGTCATAATCAGGCTCCATAGACTTACTTTGTAAAAGAGACTTCCAGCTCACACAGAGCATAGAGATAGCCGGCTAGTCTCAAGAGCGGTGACGTCACCGAGCAGAGGAGCAGAACGGTGCTGGATGCTGGAGAGAGCAACGATAGTTGAGTATATTAAAACACTCACACTACATTACATGCACATATACACACATTTAATTAAACAAAAATATTATTGTGAGTTCTTCTTTAACAATTAGATATTTCCATCTTTGGAACCAGTACAGCATAGATAAGAGTTTAAAGGGGTTGTCCACTACATAGATGACCTAGATTACCTATCCTTAGGGAAGGTCATCAATATTAGGTAGACATGTGGCACTTCCACCAACTGGATGTAAACAGTGCTCCGATCCACCTCATTATGAGCTGAGCTGCAGCACCCGATAACCACTACAATGATATGTAACCAATATGGAAGTAGTGGACAACCCGTTAAACTCTCAAAGCGACTTCTCTCTTTTAAAGGGATGGTGCGCCTCATTTTATACCTCTTAGGCTATGTGCCCATGATGCAGAAATGCTCAGGATTTTTTCCTGAGCGTTTCTGCATCTCCCTGGCAGAAAAAAACCGCATGCGGATTGTACATGCGGATTGTACATGTGGATTGTATATGCGTTTTTCCTGCCAGGGACATGCGGATGTGAAGTGTTCTTCACATGCATTTCCGCATGCGGGTTGACAAGCGCTTTCCAAGCAATTTTAGCATCACTTGGAAAGTGCTTGTCAACTTGGTCACACTATATAAATCCATGAAACCGGCATGGATTTATATACTGTGACCGAAAGAATGGTAAAAAATAAAAAAATAAATCTATACTTACCCTCTGATGGCCCCCAGTGTCTTGCTTCCCTCCGTTCTCCCTTGCCGGTAGCGGTACACTGAAGAACCTGCCGACGTCAGCGCCGCGTGACCCGTCACATGACTATGACATCAGCGCAGGTCCTTCAGTCCATCGCGAACTGCCGGCATGCGAGGAGGAGCGCATCAGGGGCTGCCAGAAGGTAAGTATATATTTATTTTTTATTTTATTCTTTTTTTACAGGTTCTATGGTACCCTGGTCCAGAGGAGAGTCTCCTCTCCTCTAGACCCGGGTACCATCCGCACATTAGAACGCGTGGAATGCGCATCTACATACACAGTGATGCGTAATCCATGCGATCTAATGCAAGTCAATGGCAGCGAAAACGCAGCACTTCCGCAAAATAATTGGTAGTGCTGCGTTTTTTTCCGCAATGATAATCCGCAGTGGAAATTTCCACAGCATGTGCACAGCACATGGGGATTATCATTGGGGAACATGGCAGGCCTTCTACCAAGCGTTTTTTAAGCGTTTCTGCAGCGTTTTTGCCGCTGCGGAAATGCTTAAAAAACGCATCGTGGGCACACAGCCTTACAGCTATTCATATAAATATGGAGAAACTTTCAAAAGTGACTATATAGCCATTTTGACATGGATTTTCAAAGTAAACACACCAACCTTATCAGGTCTAGGAAATCTATTTGATCATATTGTACTGGAAATAAGGTGACAGATCATCTTTAATTTTATTGATCTAACCCATTTTCGATTTTCATAAGGATGTGTGTTCCCATAAGAAATGTATCTAACAATTGAACAAGATTTGGACCCATATTTTTCTTTTCAATTAGGTGATCACAACTAGATTTTAATCCTTAAAATGTTATTGTATGTGTGACAATGAGGTGGGATTATATGGATATTTGAATTCAAACTTTATGAATCCCAATAAAAATATAATTTCAGTACATATACTGTGGTAAACACTCAAGGTCATATGAAGGTTATTGGGAAAGAAAAAGAGAAGACTGATTAAGTAAAACTGACAGCAAAAATTTCGGTACCAGGGAGAACTGCAATATTACTGCAAAGCTATATTGAACATATGGAACCCATCCCTGCCCACACTTACTCCTTTTATGCAAAGGACTAAACAGCTGGAAATTCTCAAGTTCCATAGAAATGTTGTTTTATCGTTGCCTGCTACGTGCATTACTAAAGTTATTGAACTGATGAAACTTATATTTTATAGATTTTCTGCAAATGAACAATACTTAATAAAGTATCGGTTTTCTACTCAACTCCAAACAACAACATCTCAAGAAATAACCGAGCGTAAGGTTTTGTGTGTCATATTTAGATTAGTAGATAATAAAGTTTCAGTATCACAAGAAATAAAGACATGTCACATCATATATGATACACACACATTGCTGTGTCACATATTGTGGGAAGATGCCGTTTTACATTTCCATTGCAGCCCATTGGTCTTAGGGTAATATTTCTGGAAAATTACACATCTATTTTGAACTAAATGGAGGGAATATTTCAAAAGGAGACACTGGGCCAAACCAAGGACTTATTAATTTAACTCATACCCTACTAAAATATACTGTATAATGGAGGTTGCCTAACTTGGAAACCCAACAAAACTTATAACCCAACTGTGAAGGGCATCGGAGATCTTTTATTCCTTGATGGGCAATTATATTGCCATGCTTCATGTTCCTGTGCCCCTTAGATCTACTCTGCCCCATGTTATCTTTCCCGCAAGTAACCTAGGCATATATAATGAACTAGTTCCCACTTACATTCTTTTTTTGTCTGAGTTAATCTTCAAAAATGAGTGTTGGTGTTACACCTCCACTCAACAATCATTGAATAATACTCTCCTAAATACCTTACAATTTATGCATTTGTCAGAAGATGAAAGTTGTGTCCAAGTTCCCGCTTGTTGATATGTGCTGTGATGTGGTACATTATAATGTTTTACATTGTTATGTGATAGAGTTGTGTTCTGCCAGTAACATGTAGTGAGTAGGTATGGATACAGTTAAGAATTGGGACTAGCCTAGAGAGGGAGGGACTATGTAACAAGATCAGAGAGGACTTCCTGGTAGGGAGTCAGATAGGGCCCATCATGTGCTAGAACCAGACCCGAGGTCTGATTAGTCAGCAGAGCCACATGGCTGACATGGATGGAGACCGAGACACTAGATAGCGAGATCCCAGGTAAAGAAAGGAGAAGTGACCGAAGGACAGAGTGATCAACTGGAGACAGGTCCTGGGACAAGACGTCTAGCAGTACGGCTCAGAGTTTATAACTCGAGAGGTAACTGCCAGGACTGAACAGAGAACGTGAGATGAAGAGAGTGCCGCGGGCAGAAGTTTCAAGGCGTCAGTAGCAGAGAAGCTAAGTACCGGACATATTATTATTATTTATTATTATAGCGCCATTTATTCCATGGCGCTTTACATGTGAAAAGGGGTATGCATAGCAAAAACAAGTACAATAATCTTGAACACAATGTGATAGCGATTGGTACAGGAGGAGCGAGCACCCTGCCCGCGAGGGCTCACAATCTACAAGGGATGGGTGAGGATACAGTAGGTGAGGGTAGAGCTGGTCATGCAGCGGTGGTTACTGCAGGTTATAGGCTTGTCGGAAGAGGTGGGTCTTCAGGCTCCTTTTGAAGGTTTCCATGGTCGACGAGAGTTTGATGTGTTGGGGTAGAGAGTTCCAGAGTAGGGGGGAAGCACGGGAGAAATCTTGTATGCGATTGTGGGAGGAGGAGATAAGAGGGGAGTAGAGAAGGAGATCTTGTGACGATCGGAGGTTGCGTGGGGGTATGTAGCGGGAGACTAGGTCAGAGATATATGGAGGAGACAGGTTGTGAATGGCTTTGTATGCCATGGTTAGGGTTTTGAACTGGATTCTCTGAGTCGGCAGGAAGTGGAAAAGGCTTGGATATGTGGTTTGAAGGAGAGATCAAAGTCCATGGTTACTCCAAGGCAGTGAGCTTGAGGGACTGGGGAGAGTGGACAGCCATTGACATTGATAGATAGGTCAGTTGGGGGGGGGGTGAATGGGATGGCGGAAAGATGATGAATTCTGTTTTGTCCATGTTAAGTTTTAGAAATCTAGCAGAGAAAAAGGATGAAATAGCGGACAGACATTGTGGGATTTTGGTTAGTAGGGAGGAGATATCGGGTCCAGAGAGGTAGATCTGTGTGTCATCAGCATAGAGGTTATAATGAAAGCCATGAGACTCTATGAGCTGTCCCAGGCCGGAGGTGTAGATGGAGAAGAGTAGAGGTCCTAAGACTGAACCTTGGGGGACACCGACAGATAGGGGCGAGATGAGGAGGTGGCGCGTGAGTGGGAGACACTGAATGTCCTGTCTGTTAGGTATGAGGAGATCCAGGATAGGGCTAAGTCTGAGATGAGAGAGTTTGTAGTAAGAGGGAATGGTCCACTGTGTCGAAGGCAGATGACAGGTCTAGGAGGAGGAAGACAGAGTAGTGTCGCTTGGATTTGGCGGATATTGGCAAACTAGTTCCCTTAAGAGGGAAGAGCATTAGTTAGTCACTAATTGGACTGTAGTAGTGCGCTGGATAGTGGTGAAGACAGAGAAACTTGAGGCAGGAACAAGTAAACTTGAGGGGGTAAAGGGACTGTGTGTGAAGATGCACCGTATTTGAAAGAAATATTTGTGAAGCGATGCTCCCGCTATCTATTGTATATAGTCCGCACCAAGTTATTGTTGAGTAAAAGACTGTTTAATTTTGACTGGTGGTCTCCCTCATTGAACTTCCCAACATCTGGTCCTGGCCAGCTGAATTCATCAGCATCATGTGGCCTGCAACGGCGTAGCACCCCCGTAGACAAACTCCACACATGCAGCCAGGACCCCCACCTACATACAGTTAGGTCCATATATATTTGGACAGAGACAACATTTTTCTAATTTTGGTTCTTGACATTACCACAATGAATTTTAAACAAAACAATTCAGATGCAGTTGAAGTTCAGACTTTCAGCTTTCATTTGAGGATATCCACATTAAAATTGGATGAAGGGTTTAGGAGTTTCAGCTCCTTAACATGTGGGGGTTTCCTTGTGACCTGCTGGATGGAGTAGGTTGCGTAAAGCCTGTCGGTGGAAGCAGGGGTGGATCACACACACCTGATTTATCACATGACATGTCACATGATCCCCTGTGATAGATCATGTGATCGTTCACGTGAAATTAATTTGGCACAATATTAATTATAATATTTTTTTTTAGGCTGTGTGCCCACTAAGCGTTTTTTAAGCGTTTCCGCAGCGGCAATTTCGCTGCAGAAACGCTTAAAAAACGCTTGGTAGAAGGTCTGCCATGTTCCCCAATGATAATCCGCATGTGCTGTGTACATGCTGCGGAAATTTCCGCTGCGGATTATCATTGCGGAAAAATCCGCAGCATTACCAATTATTTTGCGGAAGCGCGGCGTTTTCGCCGCCATTGACTTGCATTCGAACGCATGGAATCCGCATCACTGCATCTCTACATGCGGAATCCATGCGTTTCAATGTGCGGATGGTACCTGGGTGTGGAGGACAGGAGACTCTCCTCCGGACCCGGGTACCATAGAACCTGTAAAAAAAGAATAAAATAAAAACTAAATATTATACTTACCTTCTGATGGCCCCCGGTGTCTTTATCCGATGCGTCCTGGCTTGCGATGGTCTGAAAAGGACCTGCCGTGACGTCATTTAGTCATGCGACGGGTCACGCGACCGCTGACGTCGGCAGGCCATCAGAAGGTAAGTATATATTTTTTATTTTTTACCATTCTTTTACGGTCACACTATATAAATCCATGCTGGTTGCATGGATTTATATAGTGTAACCAAGTTGTCAAGCACTTTCCAAGTGATGCTAAAATCTCTTGGAAAGAGCTTGACACCCGCATGCAGAAATGCAAGTGAAGAACGCTTCACATCCGCATGTCCCTGGCAGGAAAACGCATGTACAATCCGCATGTAAAATCCGCATGCGTTTTTTCGGCCAGGGAGATGCAGAAACGCTCAAAAAAAATCCGGAACATTTCTTTATCGTGGGCACATGGCCTTGCATTAATTGTATGACTCAATATTGAGCACACGTAGCCATCTATACACAGCAGGAGGCCGCACGGCGCCATCTATACACAACAGGAGGCAGCGCGGCGCCATCTATACACAGCAGGAGGCCGCACGGCGCCATCTATACACAGCAGGAGGCCGCACGGCGCCATCTATACACAGCAGGAGGCCGCACAGCACCATCTATACACAGCAGGGGGCCGCACGGCGCCATCTATACACAGCAGGGGGCCGCACGGCGCCATCTATACACAGCAGGGGGCCGCACAGCGCCATCTATACACAGCAGGGGGCCGCACGGCACCATCTATACACAGCAGGGGGCCGCAGGGCACCATCTGTACACAGCAGAGGGCCGCACAGCGCCATCTATACACAGCAGGGGGCCGCACGGCGCCATCTATACACAGCGGGAGGCCGCACGGCGCCATCTATACATAGTGGGAGGCCGCATGGCGCCCCCCCAGAGACAGCAGGAGGCCGCACGGTGCCAACTATACTCAGCAGGAGGCCGCACGCAGTCACGCATGCAGTCACGCACACACACAAACATATACATACACGCATAAACACATTTGAAACACAAAAATACAAATAAACAGACATCAGACAATGATATCTGCCAGCACACACACACACACACACACACACACACACACACACATACATACACATACACACACAGACTCACCATCCCCCGGCTCCATTCCTCCAGCCTGCTCTGACTTCTCCGTTGCAGCAGTGCAGGCCGGGCGCGCACTGCGTGACGTCACAGCTAGGAGACACGGCCGCGCACAGGGCCGTGTCTCCTAGCAGTGATGCGGCAGGGCCAGCACAGGGAAGTTAACTGCTGCAGTGCTGGCCCGCCCGATGAAGAAGTAGCGGCGGCCGCTGCTGGGGGAGCGGTCCGGGGCCCCCCCTCCCGCCACTGCTACCGGTATGTGCCGCGGTGGCCAGGCCCGCACATATAATGAGGGCAATCCGGCATTAGACACCCCGCCCGGAGCCGCGGGCCCCCTGCAGGCTCGGGGCCCCGGGCGGTAGCCCGGATTGCCCTCATTATAATCCGCCTATGGGTGGAAGCCCTTCTAAGAGCTGCCAGCCTTCCACTGACAGTGCTGTATGAGGCTAAGTGCCCACGATGCAGAAATGCAGAAATTTGAGCGTTTCTGCATCTCCCTGGCAGAAAAAACGCATGCGGATTTTACATGCATTTTTCCTGCCAGGGACATGCGGAAGTGAAGCGTTTTTCACATGCGATTTCGCATGTGGGTTGTCAAGCGCTTTCCAAGCGATTTTAGCATCACTTGGAAAGTGCTTGACAACTTGGTCACATTATATAAATCCATGCAACCGGCATGGATTTTATATAGTGTGACAAAGTTAGTTTAAAAAAAAAGATAAAAATGGTAAAAAAAACAAAACAAAAAAAACATTATACTCACCTTCCGATGGCCCCCGGTCTCCTTATCCGATGCGTCCGATCTCCCTGGTGTCTCGTGATTGTGTAAAAGGACCTTCCATGACGTCATTTAGTCATGTGACAGGTCATGCGACCGCCGATGTCAGTGGTCGCGTGACTCGTCACATGACTAAACTACGTCATGGCAGGTCCTTTTAGACCATCGCGAGCTGCCGGAGAGCCAGGACGCATCGCTATGGAGACCGGAGGCATCAGAAGGTAAGTATAATGTATATATTTTTTTATTAAAAATTATTTTTTTTACAGGTTCTATGGTATCCGGGTCTGGAGGAGAGTCTCCTCTTCTCCAGACCCGGGTACCATCCGCACATTGAATCGCTTAATATCCGCATGTGTACGTGTAGTCATACGGATATTAAGCAATTCAATGCAAGTCAATGGTGGCGAAAACGCCGCGATTATGCAAAATAATTGGTAATGCTGTGGATTTTTCCGCAATGATAACCCGCAGCGGAAATTTCCGCAGCATGTGCACAGCACATGCGGATTATCATTGGGGAACATGGCAGACCTTCTACCAAGCATTTTTTTTTAAGCATTTCTGCGGCCGAATTGCCGCTGCGGAAACGCTTAAAAAATGCATAGTGGGCACACAGCCTTACACCCATGCAGTTTTCAAAAAACATAATAAAAAAAAATGTTTTGTTTCCTATTTAAGACTGACACAAAAGCAAAGCATCTCTTAACACAGTGATGTAGACAATTAAAATATAATGCTTATTTTACTTAATGCCAGTTATGACCTTGCATTAGGAGGTAACAACTAACCTCTGTTCTTAAAAATGCATGGAAAACTAGGTGAAAAATACACTTGTTTGGAATCCCAGAACTAAAACATTTATCTATAACCTGGATTTCCAAAACAACAAAACACACCCCATCTCTCATTCCTAGCAGGATAGACAAGATGTGTGTATCTTCTGCGGGATTTACAGTACAAATCTCCACTCGTTCACTGCATATTACTAGATTTATTTTCTTCCTTGTGAGGGTATAAAGTGCATATTTATCTAGTGAGTGAATTCCAAATATGTGGTGCCCCTGGTGCTGAAATTTTCATTTGTTTAAAGACACGTAGTGAGATCCAAAACTTTTGGCATGAGGTCTGATGGTTCACTCCACAGCTCTCGATTATCCCTCTGTGTGGAGTAATTAGATAAAAACAAAACCTGTAACATAATGAATTGCACTTTGTGGTAGCATCTGTCAAAAAAAAACCAACATAAACCTATAACAGCTTATATGACCCAGACACATGACAGCTGACTCATTCTACCAAAGCTGGCTGGGGCTGATGTGATTAGGACAACTTGTCCAAAAAGACGGACTCCGGTGGCTTCTGCCTGTCCCACCCTCCAGACTGACAGGTCTCTCCCTATGTGTGTGTGTGTATATGGAGAGACCGGTGAGTCAAGGGAATCAGTGCCTCTTGAATTAGACATCCTGGATGAATCATTCCCGGCCGACTTTTAGAAGCATTTTCTCTGTAATAATGCCGTGTTTCAGAGTAAAGCATATTGTACATGGCTGCAATAACAGAGCTGGACTCTGATTCATGCAGCCTGTTATTTGGGCAGCTTTAATCAGGTTCACTTTCATCATACTTTATACAACAAATATCTGTACTGTATATTCACTTTGTATATTGGATGCCTAGGAGATTGTTGGCCTCAGGTCATGAGACCCACGACTAGTCCGGATGTCACTGCTCATTGTCGGACTGTGAACACCTGATGTGGGTAACCGGCCTAAATATGATGGAAAAATGTCTGTTTTCAGCCGGATAATCAGCTTGAGTATGAAGGTAAACATTATAAATGCTCATCAACCCAATAAAATCTATAGACATCTATTATTGTCATGATGATGGCCTGTGACTGAGCTTATATAATGGCACATCCATAAACATTTAAGACAAATGCCTGTTTCTTCAAAAGAACTTAATGACTGACTTGTGTACTGAACACTAATTTTGGCCGGATAACATTGTCATAAACATGCACGTCCCGATAGACCAAGCATGCGTGCTTATTTAATAGGGAAAGTAAACACATCAAGGATTTGTCACCAGGTCAAAAGTGCCCAATTTTTGCCCTTATTTTATTCCCGCTGTTTCCCTAAATATTCCATTTTTTTCTTTTTAAATCCGTCATACGGTCCCTGAGACATGGGCCTTTTTATGTAGGGCTAATTTGTATTGTCTTTCCGAGGGGATAGACCTTAGGGCTTATATAATTCTCTGGGGGCTTATGTGTAGACTACTCTGCATGGTATTCAGTCCAACAGGCGTGTACAGACCAACACTGGAGCTCTTGGGCATTGTGGGTTCCTTTCCTTGCACCGTACCTGCCCAACTTGGGGTCTTCTTCATCTGGTCATATGGAATACAGATTATCAAAAGATTTTCTACCCGTGGTATGTTTGATTTTTTGTCACTCTCGGGCATTGGGGGTTCCTTCCCTTGCACCGTGCCTGCCCAACTTCGGGTCTTCTTCTTCAAACATGGGGAGAACATACAAACTCCTTGCAGATATTGTACTTAGTGGGATTTGAACCCAGGACCCCAGCGCCGCAAAGCTGCCATGATAACCACTGAGCCACCATGCTGCCCATTTTTTGGTAACTATTTAAAATATTCCAATTTTCACACTGATCACTAACGCAGTGACAAGAGGCAGACATTTATTGTCGGGAGATCATCTCTTTGACTCCTAACTCTTAATCTTAGTGGATTAAGTTGAAAATCTGATGGGCCTGATCAATTCTAACAGAAAAAGTGGCCTAATTACCCATAGCAAATAGTCAAAGCCCAACTTTTATTTCTGCTATGGAAAATTTTCAGGCTATGAATAGTTTCTATGGATAAAAAGGACGTTTTTTTTCTTTAGACCATATTGATTAATGAATGTGTTTCCAGACTGGTCTACCGTTAGCTGTCAGCTGAAAACGGAGAGGTTGCTCAGGCTCGAAGACTAGGGGAGCTTGTTGCCCTATGGAAGCCACCAAATAATACCAACATTTAGTGGCATTTGGGTTTCTTTCAACCCTCAGTAACATTTCTCATTTCTTAGAAGAGGCTTATTCCACATGAGCCCTCTGATCTTGAGGAGCCATTTTCTCTGAATTAGTGTCCTCTTCTCAGGTCCTAACACACTCCAATTCCTCCATGGCTACATCCCTTTTCAATTTCTTTCTTAAGTGGACCTCTCACCAGGTTAAATTTGGCCAGGCTTTGCTCTTACTTTATTCCCACTGCTCCTCCAAGTATTCCATTTTTTTGTAACTCCACCACATGGTTCCAGAAGTTTAGGTCTTTCATTTAGTGTTAATTTTTCTGGCAAGGGGACATGGCCAACATGATCCACTGGGGCGTGTCTGCATTATTACCATGTGAGCATTGCCCCCTTGGTAGAGACCAGATAAATTAGCACTAAACAAAAAGGCCCATGTCTCTGGAACCATAAGAAGGATTTAGGAAAAAACAAACAAAAACAGAATACTCAGGGGGCAGTGGGAATAGGAGCAAAAACTGTCCACTTTTGGTCTGGTGACAAATCCTCTTTAAATAAAAATAGGGCTTTGGATTCCATTAATTGTTCAGATATTCTACAGGAGTCAATGTGTTAAAACAAGATAATGTTCATCTGCTTCATCTGCTCATATGGACTACAGATTATCAAAAGATTTTCGTCACTCTTGGGCATTGGGGATTCCTTCCCTTGTACTGTGCCTGCCCAAATTGGGGTGTCTTCTTCTTTCTGTTTCTTCCACTACTGTTGTACTTTTGTACCAAAAAATATATATCTAGATATACTGTATATAGTGGAAAACCGAGGCATACATACAGTACAGACTGGATTTCCAATGCTGTGGTTTCCCAATTCCATGAAAATACGTGTTAGAACATAATCTTGTGTAATGCAGAATGGTGGCTGTTTCATTACTGGGGAACATATGAATTATTACTGGCTGGGAACATATTTGGCTCCAAAAATAGAAGCATAAGCAACTGTGGCCCATATGCAGAGATATGCAAGGAAAGAACGAGACAGTGGACCCACAAGGATCTTACACAAATTCTTTCAATGTGCAATTTTTGCAATCAAAAATAGATTAAAAATTAACAACATTGCTTCATGTAAGCTACTATTTACCCCATACATATAGCTCCATGCCTAGAGATTTGCTGGATTCACCCACAACTTTATGTGTGTAATATATACCGTACATTATGTCATATACACATACACACCACATCTACCTACATAGCATTTTTTGTAATGTTCTGGGAATGGCACTTTTTTTCTGGCTTTTTTTTCCCATAGATTTCTTTTTAGGACTTAAAAATATTACTGTTGTAAGCACTGTTGTATAAAATTAGGAACAAAAAAGAAGATCGCCAAAGAAACTTTCTTTACAATTTTTTTTTTTATAAATGCTGAAAAAAATAGTTTTTGCTATGAAGCACTCTGCATTTATATTACAACCACAAGTATTAACCATGCATTAAGCATATATTTTTCCAACAAACACTTGGGGACCTAGTCCTATCGATGGTGTCAGCGTTACTCACCTCCCAAAGTGAGCAGCGCTGGACAACCCCTTTAAGTAATAGTTGTCATAACGTGCGGCTGAAGTTTGCTACAAGTGATGAATGGACAACTTAGATACTCTTCAGAGATGTCAGGGTGTGACGTACTGTTTGGCAGTATGGAAATTATAGTGTTAAACTCATTTGCTAGGAAAAGTCTTGTGGTATTAAACGTTTGGGATGGATCACACATTTGACTGACCTTTTAACACTTTCCAGATTCCTTTGCTTAGCAATAATGTGAGCCATATAAAACCTGCAATGCTGAATATCACTATATGGAGCTACATGAAACAATTCTTTGTTTTTCAATATTTTGCTGCCTCAAAAGCGGTTTCTCATAATAATTGCCTAAGGTTGCTTCATTATAGGACTTGGAAAAAAAAAAAGAAAAGATGTGCATGGGATATTAAACTTGGCCATTACATCTAAATACATTCCATATTTTTTTCTGCCTGCAACTTGCTGAACTTTCCATACAAACATTCCTCTTACTAAATGCACAGCAGACACACCTAGACAATGATATTGAAGGGACAACACTGACCTCTACTGGACAGAGCTATGCTGACAATTGCACAAACTGACCAATTAACCAGAAACTGTGAATGGTGAAACTTTTGCAATTCGCAAACCATGGTCTAATATATTTGCAAATTAATTTATATTTCCATAACATTTATTCTATAGTTTTATATGCTTGATACAATTATGTTTCAGTGACCTAAACTTCATTAACGTGTGTGTGTTAAATGCAAATATCTATAAATATGATTCCGATACACATTGATTAAATGCTGTATTAGGGGGAAAGTGCTTCTTCCCTATACAGGATCCTCATTTATTAGTCAATGTGGAGAGTGGCTACAAAAAAGACCCAACACGTTTATCTTAAAAATGGAAATGTAACTCTTCATTTTCTCCACGGTTATAATGCAGAAAAATTAAACATTTGCTCCTGGATTTCCCCGCAAATTGCAACTAATAACTAGAGATCCTAGAAGTGATACACCGTATAAACAGCTTCTAAAAAAAAAAAAGTTGCCAAAATAAGCAGCTGCTTGAACCATTTCTGCCAATAGTATACTTCTGCAAGAATACAATGATACAATGCACTTAGCGGGGTATTTGTGTTTGTGCAAGAAATGATGGTTCGGTAAGGTTAGGGTTAATTCTTTTTAATATCTACTTAGTCAAAGGGAGATTTCCAGAGTATAAATATAATTTGGGGCTGCAGCCAAGAATTAGTCACAAAACGGAGACAGTTTGTAGAGTGTCTGAGATGAGTAAGCAGCATACTATGTACATAAAAGATCTTCTGCATTGCTCAGCACAGCCAGGAGTCATCCACTAATATAATGTGACAGATTTAATATAATGCTGCTTAGATTTCAGGAAACAAAATTAAAGAGATTCATTTTATTTATTTTTTTTAAACATTTTTGTCCAGCATGTAAAATCATGGAACTTTGCTAATCACTTTACATTGTGTGTAGAATTATTAAAGGGGTGGTCCGACAGCAAAGTCATTTTCCTCCTTACTCCCTATTTCTTTCCATAATCTAAGCTATTTTCTAATATACTTGCTTTAAAAATTCCCTACCATTCCATAAATACGTTATCTGACTGCTAATTGTTACCTCCGGTCTGATGACGATTCATTTGATCATACCATTGCATCCTAGGACACTCAAACAGTGCGTTAGCAGAGCAGGGTGCAGAGGCTGCGGTCACTGTCACAAACCCTGCGGTCACTGTCACAGCCCCTGCGGTCACTGTCACAGCCCCTGCCCACTCCCTGAAGCGAAGAGTCATCAGTG
Organism: Phyllobates terribilis; assembly: GCF_046119375.1. NCBI lineage: Eukaryota > Metazoa > Chordata > Amphibia > Anura > Dendrobatidae > Phyllobates > Phyllobates terribilis. Next base: position 826,860,027 of record NW_027362762.1, on the reverse strand, counting down.
ACGCTCGTTTCAGGGCCTGGTCCCTGCTCTGTCTCCTGTGCGCTGTCCCCTGTCTCCTCTGCGCACAGTGTCTCTGTTGTCAGCTTAGACGAATAGTAATATGCCAGCAGCAGACCGGTGTCACTATACCTGGCAGAGACCAGTGACATCACCTGCGGGGGCGGCGCTGGTCTACTGCACACCCGGTATATTGTCACTGTTGTGTTGCTGTCTCATTACTATTTATCCAAGCCGACAACTGAGCAGACGCAGGTGACAGCGATACAGTAAATGAACAAGTTTTGAAGTCCAATAAATCATTACCAAGAACAAAAGTAAACAGATTTAGTACATTAAATACATTTATTCCCATATGGAATCCTATGAGTAACAAGGTAAAAAAAAACTCATACACAACACCTATTTCGCAGGCATAATTAAGGCCAGAAAACCTCAGAGTATTTTAAACCAAAATAATCTTTATTATATAATGCATTAAAAACCATAACAAATCAGAGTGCCTCTAAAGTAAGCAGGGATATATAGATGTATCAAATACCAGTCAATACCAGGTATTTTCCACATAGTACCATACAAAAAGATTTTTTTTACAATAAATAGAAACTTTATGTATTGTATAAAATGTGAACAAACCAATTTTACCTACTACAAATCACTGGTAATCTAGTGCTGCCATATATATTGTGCACACAATGGCTGCTAGTATTTAAACAAAAAGTGTTTATTACTGGTATAGTGCTATCATGTGTGTCCTGCACACAAAGTCTAGCAGTAGTTATACTGATAGTGTCTAACTATAGCGGTATATAGAAGGGAAGAGTAGGTTGCATATAAGGTATAAGAGTACTTACACGTGAACGCTGGTAAGGTGTCTGCCCTTCCGCCCCAACGCGCGTTTAGTCCTTTCTTCGTTACTACATTGTAGTAACAATATTAAAGGTAATGTTATAACAGATAAAGAAAACATGGATAGAATGTTTCAAAACATATCTGTGGGTTCAGCCCACAAACGGAAAATCATACTAAATAAACTAAGTTAAACAATAGTAACTGCTGCTTGTCTATTTCTGTTTAGTGAGATAGGTTGATATAGAAGTGCAGCCCAAGAAGCCCTTCTCTCTCTCTACCCCCGGTCAGCCACCACCCCACCTCCGTGCATCCTCCACCGGTTGGGCAGTTAGGGGGTAATCCATCCATCTACCCAACATTTTTGGTAAATTTCCAGGGCAGCTCTGATGTATATAGATAATTCGTTTTTTTAAAGTGAGGGTGAGATTTTCCATTGCCACATGGTTGGTACTCTTGATGACATCCAATTTCTGGCCACACATATTCGGGCTAGAAATAGGACCTCTGTCAGAAATAATCTGTCCATGTTCCTTTGGTTTTATTCACAGTCAACAAATAGTAAACAAGTCTTTGGGTCATCTGTAATGGGCATTCCCATGTGGTCATTTAGGAAATCAACCACTTGGGTGCAGGAGCCCCTTAATCTCTGAGAAAGCCCACAGAAAGTCAAAAAACCTTCCCAGGACCCTGTGACATTTGAGGCACTCATGTGGGAATTCAGGTTGTACCCTGTGCATTCTGGATGCGGTGTAATATGTAAGGTAAAGAATATGTAATTGTGTGTCTCTTTCAATATAGAGGAAACATGTTTACGGGCTTCCAAGGCGGGCTCCCAGTGCTCATCACTTATCAGTCCTACATCTGTCTCCCACTTGCTTCTTATTAGGTCATGTAGTGGTTCCACATTCCCTGCAAGCAAAGTGACATGCAAGTGGGATAGAAGTCCAGATCAAACTTGATTCAGTAGTACCTGGGACAAGGGGGAGTCTTGCAAGACAGGGGGGTGGACCCGGAAACAAGGTCTGAAGGGCATGTCATAATTGTAGGTAGCAGAAAAGGTAATTGTTTGAAAGGTTTAGCTCTTCTTTTAGCATCTAGAAAGGCTTAAGGGTCCCAGCCACATGGATCAGACAGAGGTAGATCAATCCCGCTCTCTCTCACGTAGGACCCCATTCCAGATTTGACAGTTCAGTGAGGTCTAAGGGGTAACGTTTCTCCTTATGGAGAGTGACACACTAGCTCTGGCACGTCAAGGTAAGGAGGCTTATTCGCCATGCAATGCTCCTCTGGGAAATTTAATATGCAAATTGCCTCTTCAGAGAAAAAGAGGACTTGTACTCTATAGCGCCACCTATTGGATGCAGCAATCCTACAAGTCACAAGGGTTGATTGTGACTTGTAGGATTGCTGCTTCCAATAGGAGGCGCTATAGAGTACAAGTCCTCTTTTTCTCTGAAGAGGCAATTTGCACTGTTCAGTGAGAATTTTATTATGCTAATGTAAGGGGGAAGACCGGGGTGTAAGTGCTTTCAGAACAAGGGATCCGGAACTGCCGAGGGCATGCCTCTGGTTGCAGGGGGAAGACCGACTGCGAGCTCAGGGGTCAGGTGACCGGGAAACTGGAGGGGTGTCCAGAGCCAGAGCTCAGGTGACCGGAGAGCTGGGGGCATGTCTAGGAAGAGGGAGAAAAAGGAGTTTTGTGCGGAAAAGCAAAGGGTTGACAGTTGGGGTCAAGCCTGACTAGAGGGAGAAGGGACGCAAGGTCCGTGGAGCCGAGCAAGTGAGGTGCAGTGTTATAGACTAGGGGCTCAGCCGGTCAAACCGGAGACCGCCCGCGGCCGCCAGAAAACGGAGCATCAGCCGGCAACTGCCTTGTGGGGAACAAGAGTCAGCTAAGTGTAAAACTGCCAATTACAACCGTGTTGACTCTGCTACATCCAGCCAAACTGTGGATTGTCGGTTATAGTCTGTTACCTGCTATTCCCCTTGTTGTCCCCATATTTCCCGTTACTCCCTGAGTGGAGATTGACCCTGTTACAATAAATCCCCCCAGTTTATTCACCCTGTACTGGCTGCTCTGTGTTTGTGTCACTGCATCTACATTATCTGTATCACACTAAAATGGGATATGGTTGTCATAGGGAGGGAGACTGACGTAACCTGGGTATTGCAGACGAGATCATGAGGGATTGCCTGAGAATCAGTTATCGAGCAGAGACTCGTAGTGTCCTCGTAGAGGATCAAAGTAGCACAAGGAGTGGATGTGAGATCTCTAGGTTGTAGGGACAGACAATTTCCACAAAGGCTTTCAAGGAATCCCCCCCACCCCCCCCAGCAACAGAGCTAAAAAATTTGGGCCACCTAGTAGTATAGTTTAGAATCTGGCAGTGCAGCGCCTCCTCGCATTGAATTTTTTTTTAATTTCGTTGCCCAATAATTCGGCACACACAGATATTCTTTTAAGAAAAATAAAACCTCACTTTTACTTTCTTACATATTTAGGCCTCAGGTTTCTTAACCTTTTGGATTGACGACAGCACTGTAGTTGTTCAATAATAATATTAACCATCAAAAATACAAATTGCCTAATAATTGTGCACACAGTGTATTAGATTTGTCTTTTCTGTAAAACAATTGCATTTAAATGTCTTCCATATCCAGCCTTTCCTCAGTATATTTTCCTGCCTTTAATTGAATCGATATCAGAATGTACTCATTTGGAGTACAGATGATGGCAGTGAAAGGGGTCTGCTCAGCACCTGTGTCTCACTAAGGCTACATTCACACCTGTCACATCCATGTAAGTATTGCTGTGCTGCATCTGGAAGTCACTTACATTTATTTATTTTTATAGGAATAAAGACAAGTCCCCTAATAAAGTGAGCTTGCAAAAGTTTTGTAACATTCCAAGTTTGACAAAATTATAAAAAAAAATTAAAGTTTAGTTATTCTTCAAATATTGAAAACCTAATGACAAAAGGTATTTTCAATGAATAGTAATATCAATAGAATATGTTAGCCATCTCAGATTTAACTATGAGAAGATATCAAACCTGTGAAGAGTCCACTTCTAAAGCATATTTCTCAGTCTAAACTGCAAAAGAAAATGCTATGGGATAAGAAATCAGGGTACACTTTCTGTGAGGAGTATATGGGTGATTCAGGACAAGTTACAATATATGTCTATCCTGGAGTCAGTGAGTAGGGGGCTAGATAGTGCCAACAAAGATTCATCACTGGTTATAGATGCCCACTCGCGTGAGAATGGTAAGGCCGGCTTGCAGTGGATGGTTTGTGAACAATCATTCTCAGGAGCCAGCTAGTTGCAGGCAAGGGCTCAGCAGGTCGCAGAAGGTGGCAGTCATGGCAGGAGTATGGGGTCATTAGTTTATAAATCCAAATGGAGCTTTAAATTTGTTGTCGGAAAATGTGTTCAACTTGAAAAAAAAAGATGAAGAATGTAACATCTTGTATCTGAAGACCACCCTATTTTTTCTGAAGTGAGGATCACATATGCTTTACACTGACTTGAGTCAACATTTTTTGGAAATCTGTGTCACAATTCACTTTGAAATTTTTGATGAACACATGCCGATGCTAGCTGGTCATATGACCTGAACTATGGTGGCTGCCTTTCTTTGCTCGGGCTTCTGATTGTCATGATATGATACTTTGACCAGGAGTTCTTCTAATCAGGCAGTGTCCATTAAGACAGATGTTGAATTGTGGCTTTAGAGTAGCCCAAGATGTTCCTCTCCAAATAAACACAGTGTCATTCTCTATAAACCAAAGTAGCCGAGACGTAGTGTAAAATCATTCACACATTTTTATAGTAAAACACAATCTGCATACTCTAATGAGCATAGAATATTAAGCTTAGTGATAGTTAGTTAATCCAGGGATTTAATCTGACTGCCAGATTGGTGTCGGGAAGTGAATTTTTCCTCAATGATGTAAATTGGCCTATACCGCATGTTTTTTTTTTTGCCTTCCCCTGGATCAACGCTGCGGAATAGCTGCAGTGCACAAGAAATAGGCTGAACTGGATGGACGCTTGTCTTTTTTCGGCCTTATAAACTATGTAACTATGCAACTATGTAAGCACACCAATATAATTCAATTGTGGAAACAAAACCAGACGCACAACATCCTGCCCGACCCAGGGTTTCCCTTCCCACCTTCAACTTCTTCCAGCGGCTAGGTGACTTTAAAAGGAGTTATTCAATGTATACAGCTTACATTATATTTCGTCATATAAACTTTGTGCCATACCATGCTAGTCCATATGAAAATCCTGAATTAAAGGGATTGTCTGGTGAAACAAGTTGGTAGGGGTCTGACCGCTGGCTCCTGCAAAGATTGGCAGACTGGTGAATTTTTATCCCCGATGGGGCACTTTTATGCCCATTAGAATGGAGCAGCAGTGCACATACACTCCATTCATTCTTTATGGGACTACTGGAAAAGTTGAGTGCAGCGCTCGGTAGCCACATAGAAAATGAATGGAGCGACAGTAGCGCAAGCGCACTGCCACTCCGTTCTAGCCGGGATAAAAGTTCTCCGATTGGTGAGGATCCCAGATGTGTGACCCCTACCGATCAATAAGTTATCACTTATAAGGGTAAGTGATAAAGGGGGTGTCTGGTGAAAACAAGGAAAGAATACAACATAATAAAAGGACATTTTTCTAATTTTAGATTTATTCGTTAGTATCCAAAATGAAAAAACAACAACAAAATCCACTGACATTAGGTACGAATATAACACAGTCCTAATAATGATGTATACAATAATCTGTATTAAGCAGTTTGACTATTTTCATGATGAAGCAAACCCATAAAACACTTTCAAATAGCAAAATATTCAGATAAGAATATTTACTTAATGCAAAAATTATATGTACACTTCAACTAATAAATAATAAACCTATCATCTAAAAACAACTAAGAACAGAACAGGCTCTAGGTAAAATAACCAAAGCCATACACATAGGATAAGTGCTTGTATTAATAAGGTTGGAATTACACTTGCAGTTTTTGATCAAGGTTTTTAAGTCAAAGCCAGAACTGGATTCCAGCAAGAAGGAGAAACCTAAATCCTTCCTTTATTTCCCATTCCTATTGATTACACTCATGGATTTGGCTGAAAATCAACACCAAAAATTGTCACAAAAAACAGCATGTGTGATTTCAGCCTAAATGAGGAGGAATATAAAGTATGGAATTACTTTCAATTAAAACATTTCAATATATTGTTTGGCATTTAATATTTAAAGATGTCGTTTCAAAAAGACCGTCCCTGTCTGTGCCTCATGGACGCCATAAAAGAGGGTTCCACAATCCAGATCCTTTCTTGTAAGCCAGAAAAGAAAGCCTCTGACAGACCCAGCCTATCCTTGTGTTGCAAGTAAAGCCCTCCATTCTTCAGCAGAGACCTCCAAAACGTGGCTTCTCTCAGTGACAACCGGTGATCAGCAGAAATAGCGAGACCTGCTTCCATTTACAAGGGAGTTGGCTTCAAGAAACAATGTCTTTAAAGATAATTATTATATGGCCTGAACTTATTCTGGGAGTCTATGGCCAACATATCAGACACTGAAAATGACACTTTATATGGAGCTATACATTGAGATATTGAAAATAAAATGTTCTTTATGCAACAGACCAGGATGAAGCAGAATCTGGTAGCACACAATGGGACACGTGGTATCACAAGGCAGAACTGGTTTCTAGATCTGAATATTTTGGTCCGTACAATAAGCCAATAGTAATTTTGACTATTACTAAAATATAACTCTTACATTATAAAGTAAAAAAAAAAGGACAACTTGTGCGCGACAGGCTAAGATGACTTTACACTAAAGTCACGGCTTCCATGTACAACGGATACATCATCCCACAGATCCAAATGGTCACCGGTGAACTCCGCTTGTGTGAACAAAGCCAAAGTATATTTTGTTAAAATAACAAGTAACAATTTTGGAAATATACACATATGTGGTATTTTTACGATCCTAGTACTCTGAAACATTATAAATCTAACCAAATTAATATCATAATCCCACAGCATCTTAAAAATCCATAATAACAAGAAAGTAGAAGGCACAATAATCAGATCACACCTATCAGGTTAGATATACTGTACAACAAAACCCTAAAGGGATATTCCCATCTCCTACAATGGATATACACAGGATATGCCATAAATGTATAGTAAATGTGGGTCCCACCAAGGGGACCTGCATCTACCCTGATAATGGGGTCCTGACCAGCGCGGCCGTCAGTGGAGAGATGGTGGGAATACATGCATTAATTTATATGGGACCAACTCTCCATTGAAAGCAGCACACGATGGGGGCCCCATTCTTGAGATCTATGCGAGTTTCACCAATGGGACCTATACTGTGGATACGCCATAAATGTACAAGGTATGAACATTCCTTTAAGGGTATATTCACGTGGTGAAGTTAAAGGGGTTTTTCATTTTCAGAAGAGTGGACCTCAAACACTGTCTGTCATGTAAAATAAGAAAATTACTCTTCCCGGGTCCAACACCAGTTCTCCCCCGCTGCCCTGGTCTATGTATTGGGCCCAACTGTGACATCACGTTTACTGAGCTCAGTGGCTTGTGTCATCTACCCCGGCCAAGTCACCAGGATCGATGATGTGAGGTGCTAAAGGGAGGACACCACATCAGCCAATACACTGACAGGAGCAGCAATGGAGAGCTGGCGTTGAACCCGGGGAGGGAGACTACTGTCTGGTATCCTTATTTTACATGACAGGTATCGTTTTGGCCAAATTGGAAAATCCCTTTAAATAATGGTGCCAGATTCACAGCATTATTGCGCCATGTCGGTACGCTTTGTGCATTATATACAATCTAGCACTGATAACCTCCTGGGGGGCAGGGAGAGCAATAAAACTGCTTTTATAGACTTCAGCATGGAGAATAATTCAACCTATTCATGTACTTTACCCAGAGGAGCCTGCCTCATTACAGACAGATGCCCGAGAAACTGGATTGTTAAAGGCATTAGAGCAAGTCACCTTATGGTGAACACATGTAAACCTTATACGTGTAAAGCATGATCAAAGCATGCGTTACACCGAAGTCTGAGCAAGCGTAGAGAACGCTCATCAGATTTCCCACGGCAAAAAGGAGCAAGGCACTGATTATTATTTGGTCCTTGAAAGTCCTTTAAAAGCTGAGTAAAATGATCTGAAGTACTCCAATGTCTGCATTACAGACTGCGCTCATCTGTCGTAGATTTTCAGCTACAACACAGTGATGGCATGGCCACCAGCAAGGGTGTGTTCACACGTAGTGGATCATCTCCGGATATTCTGTCTGGGTTTTATTAGCTAAGGAAATCAGATTTGGAAAAATCTCATCCACAATTGTATTTGCAGAAATTGCGATGCTCTGCTGATTTTTTTCTTTTACCTCCGCAGCATGTCAATTTATGTTGTGTATTTTCAGGGGTATACTGTGGTTTACCCATTGACTTTAATGGAGTGTGCAAAATCCAGTGTTTCCGCAGTCTTGAATTTTTACATTTCCATTACAGATCCACATATAAATCCACAGTTTCCACCTTTTTAACCTAATTTTATTTTCCTTATTTTTAAATGAAAACTTTATTACGAAGTTCTCTGGATATATCCACAGCTGGAATTCTGCATTAATTTACGCACATACTTTCAAAATCCTCATAAAATACAGCAGATTACTTTTTCCACCAGAAATCCCCAAGTTTTCTACAGCAGCTGTGGAAATAGTACAGAGGAACTCTGCAATGTCTAGATATATCCTTAGGCTATGTTCACACGCATTAAAATATGCTAAACACCGAGCTTGTATTTAGTTAATTTGTATAGAGCAGCACGAACAACCTAATACAATACGCCCTCTGACGAAGTGTGGGTGAAACGTGCGTAGGGGCTAGGCCGACCACATTACACACATCCTGCCTATAACATCACTTGATGTAAGTACAACTTTTTTACTTGTTTTTAGGTGTTTTCTCCTCTTTGGCAGTCCAGGGATAGACCTATTGGATTTATTTGGGATATTACACATTGATATATTTTAGTATTACCAATCCTTTGTACAGTGTTGTAGTGGTCTGTGGATGTTCTGCTTTCTTTCCATATATGTTTTGTTGATTTAATTACATATTTAAATAAAGTTACACCTTTTAGAGATTTTATGGCACCTTATTTTTGTTTGTATTAGTATGTTCACACGCAGCATTTTTGCAGCGTTTCTTTCTGCAGCCAAAATCTGCTCTCTTGGCAGTAAAAACGCTGCATTCAAAATGCAGGTTTTGCAGCTTTTTTGGTGCATCTTTTAGCTACAGATTACAAGTGTGATGTGTCTACAATATGTTTAATAAAGTTACTTTTAGTCACTAAAAACGCAGCAAAAAATGCTTCAAAAACACAATCTTGTTTGCTGCATTTTTTGCACTCTCATTGCTTCCTATGAAAAAAAACGCTGCAAAAACGCTGAAAGAATTCACATGATGCAGATTTCAAGAACATTGCAGTTTTTAAATTGGGTCAGGAAGATAAACCAAGCGTGTGCATGAGATTTCTGAAATCTCATAGTTTTTGCTTGTACTGTAAATCACAGCTTCTTATTTTCATAAAAAAACACAGCAATAAAAAAAATGAAACGAAAACGCTAAGTGTGTATATTGCCTAACAATGGTGTAACTTGTTTATTTTCTAAATGGTGTTTATTTCGCACTAAAAGCTATAGCTGGACATTGTATTGTTTTGGTCCCCTGATAAAGCAGACGGGGAAACGCAACAGTTCATCTTTTGATAATGAGACATAATGTGGCACATTTACTAATCCGGTTTAATATTGGGCAGAATAAACTGTCCCGTTTCATGATGTGAAATATAAACTCTTGGGATTCCCATGTTAAAATGTATAAATGTTCTGTAAACATTTAGGATATCTCTTTATAAGTGCAAACGAAATGAATGGCAAGGTCACTAAAAGACATATGATTGTAAGTTGTATAAAACACAGTGCTCATTGAGGGACACGAAACAGCAGAGTGGGTCTCTGGGATAGTCATCAGTAGCAGATGCACTTACTGGATTGAAATAACATGGACATGTACAGATGTGTCTATCGTTACCTTTCCTCTTGCCTTGACATATCCTAAGAATAGTGTCCTGCTTTCATAAAGATAGATATAATTTTGCAATACTCTGTCGGAACATGTTTATGTTATGTGTGGCAACCCAATGGTTGGAATGCGATTTGCAGCTTGTGGCAATAATGTATTACATTTTAGCTTATATTGCAGAAATAAGAGTCATTAGCTAAATTTATGAAAAGGCAATGGAGGACATATATCTCTATGCAAGATGCAATATGCAGAGGTCAGACAGTTACATATAACCAAAGTATTTTGGCTAAAAGTCACTGTTGACTGCATTTCTATATATTGAGATCTATTCACTCAATCACTTACAAATTAAAAATAACACCTTCTAGGTAAAGAGAAACCACTCTGTAAACTGAAATGATTAAAAAACCTAAATTATCCATTGGTGTCCTGCTGTATCCAGTGATAATATGATATATTCTCCTCTGAGGGTGTAAACACAATTAGCTGACACTACAAGAAAGCCAAGCAGATGCTGTCCTCGCTTGGCAGGTAAGTAGTACAAGGCATCCAAGCATACAAGAACCTCAGCACGTCACAAGACTTCTAAAACCCAGCTCCCATGAACATGTCCGACTTGGTGGAGTCGTCAACAATGTCTTCGGTGCCGTCTTTAGCTGATAAGTTCCTTCCTGGTTGTATCTGTATAACAAAAAGAAGCAGACGATGTTGGTTATGAGATGCGGCAAATACAATTTAGGGCATGTTCACATGGAGGATTTCTACTTATCCAAAATCCAACAGAGAAATCTGAGGCTGACCCATGCAGATTCATTTCCATTCAATGAGGCTAATCCAGGTGTAATTACTACACGTAGTTTCAGCCCAGAATTTGCGTCAAATCTTGACATTTTAAGGGTATGTCCACAAAACTTCTTTTTCCCGCGGATTCCGCTTAAAATCCACATGAAAAGAGCCGCAAAAAAAAAAAATAAAGCATAATGCACAGCAATATAAAAACGACATTGCTGTGCACGTGTCCAGTCTTTTGTTACATTTAACCGTTTCAGGGTTCGGAAATCGTGAAAAGTTTAAAAGCAGTAACATGTTCATTCTTCAGGTGGCTTTCTTGGGAAGTCGCCCGCTGTTTATAGTTTATAGCACAGGGAAAAGATGGCAAAACTGCCAGCAAAGCCGCTTCAGGAAAAAGACAGTCGGTGCTTTCCTAAAGAGGCTCTACCTAGGAAAACTATGGAGGCTCCACCAGCGTTATAAATACGTTATGTGCACATACCCTCATTCTATCTTTTTTCACACTGCAAATTTCAAATCAGCGCATGGAAAAATCTGTGCTGTGTGATAGCGGTGACGATTCCCTTTGAAATAATTGAATGGCAAAATACATACAAGTTTTGCCTTATAATCTGCATAACAATCCTTTCTGCTCTGTGAAGATGCATAAATTGGACTCTATCAACAGAAAGCTTTCTCCCTGACCACTGAGCCTAACAATATGCTGACCCGTCCAGTCTTATAAAGCTCATTTTTAGAATTCATCTAATTATAATCACAGGCAGGATCACAGTACAATATAATATGTCCAGCTGATAACATGGGGTAAGGTAATAGTGACTTAAGTGCATGCCACAGGTCATGCCTATAACACTCTCCCATGGAAGTTAATGATTAATTTTAGGACTAAGGCTGCTTAATGTGCAGTTGTCTTTTGTACATCAAAGCTTTTGAAAAGCATTTTCTAAATTGTAACGTTTTAAAAGCTATGTACACCGTTTATTATTATTATTATTTCCTAAATAGAAAATTAAGCAACTTTGTAAATATTCTTCATAAAAAAAAATTCTAACATTTTGATGCTGCAGAGTTTCTGCAAGTTTTATATTTAACTAGGTGATCTGCAAATATGTTTTAAAGCACTTAAAGTCCTTTAAGTTATCTTCATTGCATTTTGGGGGTAACAGACTCCCCTTAAGTTTGCTCCCCTAACCCTGTATCTAAGTACCCTGACCAATACAGACTGGCATATTGGCATACATACCTGAAAAGGCTCACTGATGCCAGCCAAACACTGCAAATTATGACAGAAATAGGCCAACAGAAATTCACCTCCATCAAGTGGAATTTCATCAGCACTGATGTAAACCTATAACGTGGCAACAATTAAAAGGTTGCATTTAACAACTTAATTCCAAATTTCAGTAAAACTAAATAAAAAATCTTATATAATCATGTATGTGGGAAGCTACTGTTTAACTGTCCTATACAATCAAGAATTGCAAATATTATATATTACATCAATACATTAAGTATTGATGTTCACCAGAAATAACAGCACTTCAATTTCTGTGGTCCTAGAAAACCATGGGATTGGGAAAGGTTTATGTGGGCTATGAGGGAACACATATATTAAAGGGGTTGTCCACTACTTATTATCCACTCCCCAATGTATCCCCCCGGGGCCCCTAAGTGTTTTTGTAATTACCTTGCGTTGCAGATAATGCCTGTGAGCGGCGCTATCACTGGCCGCTCACAGGCATTACGTGACCCCCGGCTGCAGCCGGCTCTGACATCCGCTGACGTCACGACAAGTCCAGGCTGCAGTCGAGGGTCCCTCTTCTGTGTTCCACCGGTGGCTGCTGGGTTATGGGCGGGGTTACCCTGCACGTCACACCCGGCATCCACCGAGCGCTCTGCCTCTCCTCATTCATCGGAAAAGCGCGCGGTGGATGCTGGGTGTGACGCGGGGAATACACAACCCAGCAGCCACCTCGGGGACCCCAGCACTGAGTCACGCCTCACTTGACGTGACATCAGTGGCGGGTCACGTGATGCCTGTGAGCGGCCCGCGATAGCGCCGCTCACAGGCAGAACATGCAACAGAAGGTAATTACAAAGACACTTATGGACCCCGGGGGGATACATTGGGGGCATAATAAAAAGTTGTGGCCAACTTCTTTAATTTTACTATATGTAGATGCTGTAATTCATAAAAATATTATTATTTTCTTACCTGATTACAGTCTTTACTAAAAGATATTTCATCATCTTTAACCCAGGCATAAGTGACATAATCATTTGTATGTCTAAAGCTAACCTAAAAAAAAAAAAACCATGGGATTTACTGATTGTTATTTGGTAGTGAACAAAAAGGGAACAGAAAATTGCGTAGAGTGCATTTTATAGAGATAGCCCATGAGACGACTGCTATGGGGTCCTTTGAAAGAGTGGGCCCAGTCCTCGTTGATCCAATCCCATTTGCGGTTAGGTTGGAGAACCTATACAGAACGTCTCTCCAAAGAAATACATTGCTCCCAACCAATTAGTAACTACTTGTTCCACACTTTATAGAAATAGGTTAAGACGGGAAACATACACTACACGCTTCTGTTCATGATGATCATAACTACACTTAAAGGATATTTTTTAATAGCCCTATAAAGGGCTTCTCCAGTCATATGATGTTGATGACCTATCCCAAAGAAAGGTAATCATTATCAGATTGGTGGGGGTCCGATACCCAGCGGTGGCTGAATGTAAACATTGAACAGGGCTGCACTTCGTGCAATGCCAAATACTAGAAATCTGCTCCTATTCCAAAGAACGTGCTCCTGTGACCCCCGACACAGATATCCGTGCTTGTGGGGGGGGGGGGGGGGCGGCTTTGGAAAGCTTAAGTATATTGTTGTATCACTTACTATATTAAGAACATTTGAGGATATTTTTAGAACTTGACCAAGCCCAGTGGGTGAGCTGGTTTGATCGTTGTATGATTATTTTGTACATCATTTGCCCACACTTTAGTCAACACGCCATAAGTGGATGACAGATATTATGTACTAAATCTGTGTAAGAGAAATACAAGGTATCGATCAAATCTATCTCTCTCATATCTATCTATCCATAGATCTATTTAAGATGAACTGAAAAGAAGAAATGACTCTCCAGGGAAGAACGCCTTCCTTTCTTAAACATTGATTCTGTCAATACAACAGAAGTAACAAAACTTAGTATAAAACTGCTTGTATTCTATGAAAGGTGTATTACATGAATGATCATGAGTGACTATTGGCAGCTGATCTGAATTTGCACAAATGGCATTAACCATTACATACCCTATAGAGCCCAATCCAATCCCAGGTACTGCTGGGAAAATCCTTGCTCACAGAATAGCTGATGAGAGAGTCGTGATCGGCGTTCCATTCTCCCTCCGCTCTCAGAGTAACTGAAGGTACGAGGATCAGAGGCTTCATCTACAAGTAACGTTACAGATAACTTTGATGAGGAGAGAGCCGTAGATTATTGTACTGTTAGCTATCAAGATTTCTTAGGTGTCTAGTTCAGAAATTGCATATTACAGACGTAAAGGATAGGTACTCTACATTAGAGGGTTATTTCGAAACTGGATTTTTAAAATGTTAATTTTATGCGATCGTCTCTTTCCATGGCAATCCATATGATACATAAGGCGAAACTGGGATCACAATTGTCTCCACATTTTTATTTTTTATCAATACTTTGGGATTTGCACAAAAACCCTCTTTTCTTTTCAGACTAACCCTTTAAAGGGAACCTGACAGCGAATGCATCCTGCCCAATGCACAGGTAGCATGTATCAGACAGGGACTCCACAATTTCAGCCATGTATGTATGGCTCTGTAACACTGCGGGAGAATAGTTGGAGAGGAGGGTCCCCGGCAGCTTCTCCCAACCCGTTTCACTTGAGCGACAGGTCTCTCCATGCGTGCATGTATAGGAAGAGACCTATCAATCCAGGGCAGTGGGCGGCTTTTAAACTATATTGTTCTCTGAAACGCCATAAAGTCAAACATGCCTGGCTGAGATCATGCAGCCGGTGTCTGATACATGTTGCTCGTGGATCGGACAGTATGTATCAGCTGTCAGGTTGCCTTTAGGAAAGCATGCTGCGATACATCACACTGTATAAAGCTAGACAAAGTGGATAGCAACCCAATGCACAGAAAAACAGCCATAAATGAATTAAACACTGCCGCAGTCTTTATTAAGCATCAATATTCAGTGTAGTGTATAAAGAAAGTACCTGTACTGTGAAGGTTCCCGTTACCGGCTTGTGATCACTAATCCCATAGCTCATATGACTTGCATACTTTTCTAAATGGACTTTTAAGATCTGCTCAAAATCTGAGCCAGCAGCTTCATCTAATTCACTTTCTGAATCCTCCTTCAATTTCCACAGAATGCGATCAGTCCAAGCTGGTTTGCGTTTTTTTCCACTAGAAAATATTAAATTATATACAGAATCAGTCAAATCGTAAAAAATCTGCTTTTCACCATAGGTCTCATGTACTATGAAGCTCTTCACACCGCTAACTCTGCTCTGGAACCATGAAAGGGGTTGTTAAATAGCAGAAAACGACAAACCTTTTTACACACAGCTTTGTTTTGGGAATATATGGGGCCATTACAAAACCAATTTCATACAGATACATTCTGTATGAATCCAACCCCCAAAAAAATAAAAAATGTCACACGCCATCTCCTCAATAGAAGATAAGACTCCAAACAGATGGCGCCCACACACAGGTCCTATAGCTTTGCACTAGGAAGCTGTACAGTCCCATACAATAAAGAACAAGGCTGTGCTCAAGATACAGGGCGCTAAAGGTTTTATAGGAAGAAGGACACATGGAGAGGTAAGGATTTTATCTGTTCACGTTTGGTGCTGTGCCTTTGGAAAGATGTAGTCCAGAATGAATTGGGCTTAGTTTGGCACTGCCGGACCGCTGTGTGTGACGTAGAGATGTTGATGGTCATGTCATGACCTCTGCACTGCAAAAAAAATCTTGGGACTTTTAACGTTTTCCGCCAGATTGAAGCAGCTCTGCCAAAATGGGCAGAGCTGGGGAAGAGGCAGGATGGGATGGGATGGTAAGCAGCTATGGCGGCCCATCAAATTCTGGCATTTTGTACTGGGCAGGAATAGCATTTCTGGGAAGGCATACAATACTAATAAGATGCGCTGAATTCATTAAGTGCTGTGCGCCTCTAAATGAATTTGACGCATCGTATTCCAGCGAGCGCTTCATTAAGAATGGCGTTCCCAAGCCGGCTTTCAGTCAACTGGAGCTTTTCAAACTACGTTCACACATTGTAGAAAAAAAACATACGTGGCTGCAATTGTGCTGCCGATGTCCGATTCATGCTGTCCGTGGTCTGGGCAGTATGAATCTGATGGCAGGTTAACTTCCCTAGATTTTACTACATTTTTCCACTGGAGGACCAAGGAAAATTACTGTAAATACACCTTATTTATTATTTTCACAAAAGAATGCTACATGCATTGAGAATTCCCTACCTGCATCATTTATAGATGGCGCCCACAGCAACATACAATGAACAGGTACGTGGAATTTATTGGTAGGAGAGAAAGCCTCTTGGATATTAAAGTTACACTTTGTGTTTGCGTCTTTGTTAATTCTGATGATTTGTACCAGCATTAACCAAACTGATATAATTCAATATTAGGATACAGCCATCCACAAAGGTGAAAGCGGAGCAAAACCACAACAGAGAGTCTGTGAACTTTATTCTGTTGTGTAAGGCTGTTCAGTGTGGATAACTAGCACTTGGGGTATGTGTGATGACGTCTTTTAGAAGCTGGTGTACCCACATCGTTGTTGAAGCAGAAGATGCTTTTTTTTTTCTCTAAATCTCATATATAAAATAGTGGTGGCTTCCAGGAAAAGCCGCCTGAAAAATGCACAGGTCACGTCTTTTAGCCGCTTCATGACTTTTGAAGCCAGAAGCAGTTAAAAGAAGTTACAAAAGACTAAACATATGCACAGCAACTCTTTTTAACATTTTTGTATGTGCTCACTATGGGTAACATTTATTGTTACTCTTTTTCAGGTGGGTTACAGCCAGTATCCGCCTGAAAAAAGCCTAGTTTCCACAAACTCTAACTGAGCTTTAAAGACATATACCCACATTTACATGCAGCCAATTAGCTGGATGGATGTCATTTAGCTGGTAATTGGTGCTTGAGATTGTGCTGTAATTTACTGCTGTGAGAGGTAAGAAAGAGCTGCTTCATTCTTCATCTCTACATGTTCACATAGTTACTGCATAAACTACACACTGAAAATGATGTAAATGTAGCTGCCGCTCCAACACTTTCCAGCGGGCCGAAAGTGATTGTGTCCGGACCACCATTTCCTGGCCTCGTCATAAACAGTCTCCGCCAGACTGGAAGTTAAAGGACTTGGCCACTAGTTTTTATATGATTGCCCCAACTGATGGACCCTGTGATGCCTGTCAGTGGTCAGCGATTTCGCAGCTCACAGGCAAGAAGGAAAGCAGGGGGTAATTAGAAAAACACTTAGGGGCACAGGGTCCATCGATTGGGGGAATCATAAAAAGTAGTGGCCAACTTCTTTAAGTGAAATTGCCGGAGCTGGAATTGAATTCATGTGGATTTTTTTTTTCTGATGCCTTTCCCCAATGAAGTTTAAAATATACCGTAGACCCATTTATTGTTTTATTATACTTAGCTTAAAAATTTGGTGATAAAAAAAATAGAATAATAAATCTGGCGCAATTCATATAGGGCAGTTTTCATGGTGTAAATGAAACCAGCATTCAGTTTGGAAAACTCTTACCCCCCAATTGGGTTTGCAAAGCCTCTAATTACAATTTTTTATTTTTATTTTTTACAAAAAAATTAAGAAAACCTAACTGTAAACTTGTAGATGTAATGTAACATATGGGTACAAAAGTCATCCAATTGTGTACACAAAACAGCAGCAGATAAGTGATAAAAGAACATTGGGTATTTTTAATATCCAAGATAAATTTTCTTAAAGTCGATGGTTTAGTAAAAATCAACGTCTTAATGAAATGACATTTTTCTATTTCTAATGATTCAAAAAAGAAACAATACAAGGACAATACTAGATGAACTGAACTCAGCGTAAGTAACAGGTGAAATGGCATCTGGCACGTGTCACAATACGGTTGATTGTTTGATGTTAGTACAATCTACAACTAGTTTTAGGGAATTCAAAGGTTTTACTCTTACTTAAATCCCAATAGTGACTTCTTCCATCTAAAAATGAAGAATAGAAGTCAGTACACACAAGAC
This sequence comes from Phyllobates terribilis, assembly GCF_046119375.1. Taxonomy (NCBI): domain Eukaryota; kingdom Metazoa; phylum Chordata; class Amphibia; order Anura; family Dendrobatidae; genus Phyllobates; species Phyllobates terribilis. Next base: position 826,841,911 of record NW_027362762.1, on the reverse strand, counting down.
AAAAATATCATGGCTAGACCTGTAGAATCCCTCTTTTCCAGGATAACACAAAAACCATAAGCAGATGACTGGTGACACAATTTGAGGCATCTCAAAAAAAACCCCTCATTTAGTCTTCTAATAAAATTTGACAGAATTAGTTGATCACGGCTGTATTCTTCCAGAAACAGCACCACACTAGTCTATAGGTTGTGTGAGAAATTGCAGTTCAGCTGCACTAAAAATTGTACAGGACTGAGTTGCAATAAATCATACAACCTGTGTACAGAATGGTGCTGGTTTAGTATAACCCATTCCATCTACTAAATCTCTGAAAATCCAATTTTGGTAATGCAGAATGAAAAGACCAACACCGATGTTTCTTTATTTGTTTTGGTGATATTCTATGTAAGAAGTTTTTTCTTTCATGCATTATTACTTTTTATTTGATAGTATTATAAACACATAGCTGGTTTGTTTCAGAAACAATGCTACACCAGTCAATTTATTATTTTTGGTACTGCAGCTTAAATTGACTGACCAGCAAAGATCTGATACGCAATACTGCACGTAGCCTGAGGACAGGTGGGGCGCTGTTTTTGAATCCTGCAAAATCCTTGTCAAATCAATGGTTTGTCTGTGTAAAATAGGGACAGGGAAATGCTCTGCACAGGGAGAACTCTTTGTAACACCATTCCACTGTGGCCAAGATATTCCCCTTCTTTTAATCCAGAATTCCCTGCAGATATGAGAATAGCATTTCTAAATGAAAAAAACCCTATATTTTTTGCCTACAATAATAAATTCAGCAAATAAAACTGTAAGAAAATCAAACTCTGCAGAAATAGGTCATATTTAAAAAGTAGCTAAACTTTTAACAATTTTTTAATATATATTTTTATGCCCTTTAATTGCTTGCGGATTGGCAGGGCTCCAGGTCCTGAAAGTCCACAGCTTTTATTGCATCCAAGCTGTGCACTTCTCAGCGATCCTTTGAGCAATCGGTGGGCGTTTCAAAAATAGGACACCCACCGATCTGTAGGTAATTAAAGATAAAATTGCTGAAGATTTAGCCACAGTTTACAGTTTGCGCTGTCTTATATATCATGCCATTAGCCTTGTGGTGACTTATCGCTTGCACCAGACTCGGAATGTACTCTTTTATAACTATGCAGTTTGCTGATAATTTTACCTTGTATCATACACATCCGAGTTCAGGTCAAATTTGTAAGTTGGCTTAAACTTCAGCGGCCCCTCCAAAAATCCCTGGAGAAATCGTTCTTTCTTCTTAGCAATATTTAACTACAAATGCACAAAAAAAGAAAAACAAAACAAAACTCTGCGTAAAAGTTGCATTTTTTTTCCCACCAATTAATTTTTTTTCCAACTTGCGGCAGCCGAGTTGAGATACTACAACACACAAGCTGTCAGTACATGGTGTGAGTTGTAGTTTCACAACACCTGGAATGCTGCAGGATGCTGACTCCTGACTTGATTTATATGATGACTGTGCACGTCATAGCATGGATAACAAAACGACTGATTACGGAAATATTTATCAAATAGTAAATGAGAAAAATAAGTGATATAAATCCAAAATATTATTATTGATAATGTACCAAAAAAATATCGCAAATGTAAACTTACTGACTTCACTACAACGGATATACATCAATCCTGCATAACTTCTTCCACCTCCTTGCCTGGCTCCTAGAATTTTCCTTTCCTTGAGCATTTTTAAAAATCTAAATTGCAAGGCTCTTCCTGATGTAATGCTTCTCTCTACTAGGATGTATTTTTTTGCTTTCCACCTCTACTATGGCACTCCACCAGAAATGTTGACATTTTCTACTAGTTCCCTATCATTTAGTTTCAATGTCCCCTCCCGGTCTACGATTTCCTACATAGTCGTAGACCAGTGATTCCCAACCTAATTACTAGTTTCTACTCCCAGGGAACTTCTACTTCCATAACTACCCCAAAGTACTTCGAGCAGGGGGAAACGGTAGAGCAGGAGGAAACGGTAGAGCAGGGGGAACCGGTAGAGCAGGGGGAACCGGTAGAGCAGGGGGAACCGGTAGAGCAGGGGGAACCGGTAGAGCAGGGGGAACCGGTAGAGCAGGGGGAACCGGTAGAGCAGGGGGAACCGGTAGAGCAGGGGGAACCGGTAGAGCAGGGGGAACGGTAGAGCCTAGTACAATTCTCGCCTAGAGCTATAGTCTGTATTGTCTTCTGTATTATAACATTACAGGTCATGCTGCTAATGAGTTCTGCAGAGACAGGATAGAAAACACTGCCCTAGAAGGATTTTTGGCGATCAAGCAGGATTCTGAACATATACCGTGTGTCTGTATTAAAAAACGTGAGAATTTTATAGTGAGAAGAGTTAAGCAAGATTCTACTTTTATATATATATTAATCAGCCTAAGAGAAACTTGGCACTTTTTTTTTTCATATATAAGTGGAGGTACAGGCATTTGTTACACATAAAAATAATACCTTTTTTTGCAAAGAGCTGATGTACAAGTCACGAGAAATCTATCATAGAAGTCATATGCAAATCAGGCTGGAAGAGCACTAAGGACGTGTCAGTACACTTGGAAAAAGAAGCCTTAGGCTGCGTGCCCTCTATGCGTTTTTCATGTGGAATTTCCGCAGCAGAAACACTTTAAAACCACTTGGTAATCCGTGCCCCATGATCCCCAATGAAAATCTGCACGTTCTGTGCCCATGCTGCGGAATTTTCCGCACCGGATCTTCCTTGCGGAAAAATCCGCAGCATGTCCATTATTTGTGCGTTTCTGCATGCGGATTTGAGGTCCCAATGCACTTGAAAAACGCAAGTCAAATCCGCGTCTAAAATCCGCAAGCGTTTTTTTTCTGCTGCATTTCTGCATCGTGGGCACATAGCCTAAGTGAAGTGACCTGCCCCCAATACACCTTCAGACTGATTTGCATATGACTTCTACTATAGCTTTCCTATGACAGGAATATTTGCGCTCTACAAAAAAAAAAGTATCACTTTTATTGGAGGTCACACTCATACACGGCCATACAGGGTCCCTTTAACAATACATGTTCAGCCATACCGACATACCATGCTTTAAATATTAACATTAAATAATTCAGGGGGTTGTACAGGATTATAAAATACATGGCTGCTTCCCCCCCCAGAAACAGTGCCACACCGGTGCACAGGTTCTGTATGGTACGAAATACCACATATTCGCTTCAAACGAGTGATGGTGTAATGTCACATGCCACAGATGGAGAAGTGTGGTACTCTTTATGTAAAAAAAACAACCAGGTTTTTTGAATCCAGTACATCTCTTCCAAAGGAAAGCAAGAATGAGAAAATCACCTATTATTTTAATTTTTGTGTTACATGTATTTTTTTTTTTTTTTTAAAAGTTGTTTTATTTTCTTTAAAGATCATGATTTTTATAAAAAAAAATAAATTGAGTAATCTGGCTATTCTCACACTGGGGCTTTTTTTTGACGTTTACATCCTGTCTTTTCAGCAACTATTTTCACTAGTCTCATGATCATTATGTGGCAATGACTGGTAATACCTCTATACACATCTGATAAAGGATCCACCAATCAGAATAGGCGATGTCACACCGGATCCTGCCCCCACCATTTTCCGATGATAGCTTCCCTTGAGTTGAAGAGGTGGAGCTGGCTTACCTGGTCCTTTTCCCAAAGTAGGTTATATCGATTGCTATTCACAACTTCTCTAATAAAGTGAATTCCGAAGTCTGCAATCCGGAAGTTGAGGTCCCCAAACCAGAACACCGCACTATGTGGTAGAACAAAATAGACATTTTGGTGTTTAGGAGGGTTTCAAATTGCCTAGAAGGCCATAAAACATCATTTTTGGACTAGTTCTGTGAACACTATTGTCAGACATAATTGGTCGTTTCCCAATGAGACACTTTATTTTGTCATTCGATGGATTTAATTTGGAGATATGCAGGGCTGTCACCACTGCTCTGTGTAGGTTTCCCCGCGGCAATAGCTGTGCTGAATATTTAATGTGCTGACTTACTCGTGATCCAAAATGCTGCCAATGCTTTCCCCATCAAATTGCTGAGCCTCCAGCATCTTCTCAAAGTCATCCAACCTCTGGTTCGTGTTCTCCATGTGAGCCGGCAAATGGCAATTCATGAAGCAATGCATGTGGCCATATACAGACAGGCGTACCGTCACTCCTCCTTTATTGCCCTAGTGTGTAGAAATAGAAGCAAAGGCCATTACTAGGTCACAAAGTGCAAAAAACGGACAACTAAAGGGATACGGCTGATTGCTAAAAAAATGTATAGAAATGTCCCTTCGCAGGAGCTGATTGCAGGTGTAAGAAAACGTTATAGTGAATATGAAAGGTTTTCTGTGTGGATCTTCACTATCATTTAACCACAAAGTTAAATGGAATAAATCTTAAATTAAATGGAGAATTCTCTCCTTGGATATTTATGGCATATCCACCGAAGATGTGATAAATGTCTAAAGGAAGCAACTATGTAATACACGTATCACTGAAATGGGGGTCCCTTGACACCTGTCCCAGTTTAGGTGGCCCCATGCTTTAGTGTTTCCCTAGGTCCCACACAAATGAATAGATATGCACATTTATATGGACACCTCTCCATTCACTCTACTTCTGGATGCTGTGCACCAATGGGGACCCTTATTCTGAAGACAGGAGGGGGTCCTAGAGATGGGAATACCCCTTTAACTTGCAAACGGTATGACCCCAAATTTAAGGCACGGAGAAAATCTACTGAAGTAATACAGATACCAATTGGTCCCTATGTAGGGAGACAAATTCCCCCCCCTCCTCCTACGTTAGACTGTGTTCACACTGGCTTTAAGACTTTTGGTTAGAGCAGAGTCACACCCTGTGGCAGATCTGTTTTCCAAAAAACACCAATGCACAGTGACGTCATCATTGACTAAAAAGTATTTATTGCTGCGCTGCGGACTAACAATCCTGCCATAAAGCGAAATCCCAATAGAATCTCTGATCAATATTGTGAACAAAGCCTTAAAATAATTGCCCATGTATAGTTTCATAATATATCAGTGTAGCAGTATAAGCTCCATGTTCTTGTAGAGAAAGACAAAGCCCAAGTACATACAAAATGAAAAGAGAACATGACGGCAGCCAGCTGCGCTTACTGCTCACTATTACTGCTCACTATTGCTGCTCACTATATTATTACTTCATTTAATGCACAAACTGTAAGCTCCCTCTAGTGGACACTAAAACCATAAATTAGGAAATTAAAGGGAACCAGTCATGTAAAATAACGCTATTAACCTGCAGATATTGGGTTACTCTGCAGGTTAATAGCGTTCTGACACCATCCAGCACTGAGAGCCCTGCTGCCAGGAAGAAATTAACTTTATTCCCCCAGCAGTGTTCTGCTTCCAGTCACGGGGGGCGGCCGGGTGGGTTTCAGTCATCTCTCTGTGTGTAAACACACCCGCGGCACTGATTGACAGCAGCTCATCATTAGGGCCGGCTGCCAGTTAGTGTTGGGGGCACGGCTACAGCCGACGCTCTCTATACACTGAGCGGAGACTAAAACCGTCCCAAAGCCACCCCCATGACTGAAAGCATTAGACCAACTTTGGCTGAACTCGCCAATGTCAAGGGAGAGAAGGATCCGGCATATTAAATTTCAGATTGATCCTTTTATTCACGGTAAGATATCTAGCTGCCAGAAGAGGGGATGCGGCTCTCAGTGAGAACATAGGAGGGCTCAGCAGAGCGGGTCACTATATGAATATATGGTATTGCTGCAATTGTAACTTGCAGAATAAATATTATTTATACTAAAAAAAACAAACAAAATCAAGGTTCAATTAAATTATATTTACTGTAAAATTGTCAATAAAAGCATTAAATAGACCCACAAACAGCAAGTCCCAATACAGGATGGGTGATAACTTGCTGATAATGGTGAGCACACGGCTCAGACCCCCACCAATTTTGGAGCGGTGACTGCAAAAAAGCACCACCACTCCATTCAGTCTACAGGACTGTCCAGCAGTCCCGTAAACAATTGTGTGGTGGTGTGCAAGAGCAGCCATCGCTTCATCATAGGCATTGTGTCATGTTCAATCCCCAGAAGCTCCGCACTCCCCAGCCTACCTGCTTGCCAGGGACGGTGCGCTCCTGTTTAATGGCAGCTCTGTGCACTCTCAGGTGCTGCAAGCAGGGGCAGTTTTGCCACATCAGCAGGTTCAGACTGGCCTACAGGGGAACAGGTGAATCCCCCGGTGGGCCTACATAAGCAGTAATTAGAACCGTACACTTTGTGCAACACGTCCAACAAATGCTTGTTTTTTGAGTGGTAATCTGATGTTTTTATTAACACCATTTTGAGGTAAAGAAAATGTTTTGATCGCTTTTTAGTGTATTCTAGGTCGGAACTGCAGCAATTCTGGCGTTCCTATTTTTTTTTTCCCAGTGTTAAATGCACAATTTAAATATTTTGATAGATTGGACTTTTACAGACATTAGGATACGGAATATGTTTATTTAAACTTTTATTTTTTAAATATATTTTAAAGATCCTGATGGACGCCCCGACACAGATGTGAAGATAAATATTGAGTGCACTGATGCAAGGTTATCACAGTACAGGAAATGTATCGGCAGCTTCTCCATTACTAAAGCAGATGTGAATAATACAATGTGTGCAGCACTTACCCAATAGCCATAGAGCCCAGTGCGAATGTAATTGGTGCGAATGTCCTGTATGAAGGGAATGTGCTTGTGCTTTACAAACGTTAACAGGAGGAGGCCTTGCATTCGAATGGATGAAACCTCAGGGAAAAAATTGAAGAGGTATATTCATCGTAAGTAAAAGCAGGAGGCGCACATTACATTAATATCAGAACTGGCACACCCTCTCTCTCTACAGGGACTTGTACCCCAAAGAAAGAAGAATTGTACGAGTATATTATTCAACCATAAAAATAGATTTTATTAAGTCACAAATTAAAAATAAAAACCAATGCAGTCCTTCACAAACATGAGCGGGCGGCAAATTAGTTTATATGCACAGAGAAAATATTTTATCACAAGACCTTTATGGTATAAAAGATGTAAGTATGACCCTAATCAGTTGTTCAATAATAAAACAATATTGTTGCCACAATTAGCATATAAACTTATAGCGTAATCACATGTTGTAGCTAAATTACATGTTGTATGCATATAGGGAAAACTGTGTTAACAGCATTGAATACCACCTGTTAGGTACAGGAATAGGTAATCGTGGACTGACATGTACGAACAAAAATAAATAAACGCCAATGAACAACAGTTCCAAACATAGTTTCCCAATGCCTATGTGAATAAATAGAATTAAACAAAAGAATGAATATCAAAAGGATTAATACCTTGATAAAGTGCTCTGTGCAGCCGCCTGCCCGTAGCCCTGACGCACGTTTCGTCTAGCCTTCTTCAAGGAGCTATATCATATATTCATTCTTTTGTTTAATTCTATTTATTTTTGTTCGTACATGTCAGTCCACAATTACCTATTCCTGTACCTAACAGCATTGAATACCACCTGTTAACACAGTTTTCCCTATATGCATACAACATGTAATTTAGCCACAACATGTGATTACTAGTGTTCAGCGATACCTTCCGATATCAGGAAATATCGGATCGGATTGGATCGGGCAGATACCCAAAAAGTATCGGATATCGCCGATTCCGATACCGGAAACCAATGCAAGTCAATGGGACACAAATATCGGAATGAAAATAAACCCTTTCTTTCCTTGTAGGTTAATTCTACATGAAGGAAAACAACTAACAATAATGTAGAATGTATTGGGGGAGGTGGTTGCCCAAATCGATGGGAACAGTGCTCACAGTGAAACATGAAAAGCCGGCAATTCAGCAGAGGCATACACCGGTACCCGACAATTTAGAACAGAAAGAATAGAGCTTCACACATAGATTAGATAGAACATGTCAGTCACATATATAATAAGTACAGTGACAGTGTTGCTTACTGTACTTGTCATTTAGTATAAAGGATTTATTTAAAAAAATATTAGTGTTTTCATGCACCGTCTCTTTAAAAAAGCCGGCCGGCAATTCAGCAGCGGTACCCGACAATTTACAATAGAAATAATAGAGCATCACACATAGATTAGATAGATAGAAACATGTCAGTCACATATATAAGAAGTACAGTGATAGTGTTGATTACTGTACTTGTCATTTAGTGTTAAAATAAAGGATTTATTAAAAAAAAAATTGGCGTGGGGTTCCCCATAATTTTAGTCTCTAGCGGAGGTTAAGCAGACGGCTGGGGCAGATGTTTGAAGCCTGGGAAGAGGGCAATACCCACGGAGCTTCCCAGGCTACTAATATCAGCCCCCTGCTGAATACCTAGCCTTTACTAGCTATTAAAATGGGGGACCCCCTCAAAATTGACGTGGGGTCCCCCCTATTTTAATAGCTAGCAAAGGCTAGGCAGACAGCTGGGGGCTGATATTAATAGCCCAGGAAGGGTGCCATGAATATTGGCCCCCTCCCAGGCTAGAAACACCAGCCGTCAGCTGCCCCAGAAATGGCGCATCCATAGGATGCGCCAATTCTAGCACTTAGCCTCGCTCTTCCCACTGCCCTGTAGCGGTGGCAGTGGGGTAATAGGGCTGGGGTTGATGTCAGCTTATAATGCCAGCTAACATCAAGCCCAGGTTAGTAATGGAGAGGCGTCTATAAGACACCCCCATTACTAACCCCATAGTCAAAGTTAAAAAAAAAAAAACACAAACACCCAGAATAAAGTCCTTTAATTGAAATAAAGACACAATTCTTTATTGTTCTAAATTAAACCATACTTACCATCATGCCCATTCCAGTTGAAGCCAACGATCTCCTGCAATAAAAATAAAATAATAAAGCAACATCATCCTTACCTTTCGATGGTTCCCAGGACAGCTCCAGCTCTGCTACATCGAGATGACAGGCTGGACCGCAGCAGAAAGCTGCCATCCAGCCTGTCATCCCGCAGAGACTGAGAAGCGCAGGCATGCTTGCGCTCCTCAGTGTCTGGCTGTGACGGCATCCAGATGAGCCGACAATGAACTCGGCTCACCTCATGCACGTCACTGACAGGGTGGGAGAATTCATGCGGTGAGCGTGAGAGACTCGGCTCATCGGGATGCCGTCACAGCCTGACACTGAGGAGCGCAAGCATGCCTGCGCTTCTCAGTGTCTGCGGGATGACAGGCTGGATGGCAGCGTTCTGCTGCGGTCCAGCCTGTCATCTCGATGTAGCAGAGCTGGAGCTGTCCTGGGAACCATGGAAAGGTAAGGATGATATTGGTTTATTATTTTTCTTTTATTGCAGGAGATCGTTGGCTTCAGCTGGAATGGGCGTGATGGTAAGTATGGTTTAATTTCGAAAAATAAAGAATTGTGTCTTTATTTCAATTAAAGGACTTTATTCTGGGTGTTGTGTTTTTTTTTTTAAATACTTTACTAGAAATTCATGGCGGTCATGTCTAATATTGGCGTGACCCCATGAATTTCGGGCTTAGGGCCAGCTGATAATGCCAAGCTGGCCCTAACCCCTTTATTACCCAGTAAGCCACCGCACCAGGGCCCTGGATGAGTTGGGTACAGCGCCAGAAGATGGCGCTTCTATGAACGCGCCATTTTCCGGGGTGGCTGCGAACTGCAATTTGCAGCGGGGGGGGCCCAGAAAGCTTGGGCCTCCCTGCGCTGCAGATTCCAGCCCCCAGCTGCCTAGTTGTACCTGGCTGGACACAAAAATAGGGCGAAGCCCCAAGTATTTTTTTTTTTTAATTATTTCATGAAATTCATGAAATAATTAAGAAAAAAAGGGTTTCCGTATATTGTTGTGTCCGGCCAGGTACAAATAGGCAGCTGGTGGTTGGGGGCAGCCCGTTCCTGGATGCTGTACCTGGCTTGACACAAATATAGGGCGAAGCCCCACATCAATTTTTTTTAATTATTTCATGAATTTCCCGAAATAATTTTAAAAAAATTGACGTGGGGCTTCGCACTATATTTGTGTCCAGCCAGGTACAGCAGGCAGGAATGGGCTGCCCCCAACCACCAGCTGCCTATTTGTACCTGGCCGGACACAACAATATAGGGAAGCCCTTTTTTTCTTAATTATTTCATGAATTTCATGAAATAATAATAAAAAAAAAAAAATACGTGGGGCTTCGCCCTATTTTTGTGTCCAGCCAGGTACAGCTAGGCAGCTGGGGGCTGGAATCTGCAGCGCAGGGAGGCCCAACTTTCAAGGCCCCCCCCCCCCCCCCCGCAGCAAATTGCAGTCCGCAGCCACCCCGGAAAATGGCGCGTTCATAGAAGTGCCATCTTCTGGCGCTGTACCAACTCATCCAGGGCCCTGGTGCGGTGGCTCACAGGGTAATAAAGGGGTTAGGGCCAGCTTGGTATTATCAGCTGGCCCTAAGCCCGAAATTCATGGGGTCACGCCAATATTAGACATGACCGCCATGAATTTCTAGTAAAGTATTTAAAAAAAAAAAAAACACCCAGAATAAAGTCCTTTAATTGAAATAAACACACAATTCTTTATTGTTCTAAATTAAACCATACCTACCATCACGCCCATTCCAGCTGAAGCCAACGATCTCCTGCAATAAAAGAAAAATAATAAACCAACCTCATCCTTACCTTTCGATGGTTCCCAGGACAGCTCCAGCTCTGCTACATCGAGATGACAGGCTGGATCGCAGCAGAAAGCTGCCATCCAGCCTGTCATCAAGCAGACACTGAGAAGCGCAGGCATGCTTGCGCTCCTCAGTGTCAGGCTGTGACGGCATCCAGATGAGCCATGAAGCCCAGGTTAGTAATGATGGGCGTCTATAAGACACCCCCATTACTAACCTACAAAGTGTTAAAAAGAAAACACACACTACACCCAGAAAAAAATAATTTATTTGAAATAAAACACACCATTTTATTTAATTCTTAGTTTACTGAAAAAAAATACTTACCTGTCCACATTCCTGCGCTGATATCCCATGCACAGCTGTCACATCTGGAGATGGTGACAGCTGTGCATGGCTGCTGTAAGCTCACACTGCCGGGAACACGTCCGCTCCCGGCAGCTGGAGCCACTGACTGAGGTCACCGGAGTGCATTCAGTCAGCGCAGCTCCGGTGACCTCCTTTACGGCCCTGCTGTACCGTGGGAATTTCTCACGGTACAGCTGGCCCGTAAAGCAGATCACCGGAGCAGCGCTGCCTGAACTCCGGCGAATGACGGGCTGCTTTACGGCCCCGTCATTCTAGCGGCGGCAGCGGTTCAGAGCGGTCACATTCTATGTGGCTGCTCTAAACTGGAGATCATCGTTGGACACTCGTGGACTACTATGGAGGGGTAAGGATAAGGTTGTGGTTTATTATTTTACATTTTATTACAGGAGATCGATGGCTTCAGGGAATTAGGTGTCTAGGTGAGTATAGGTGTAGTTTTTTATTTTTTACTTTATTTTAGGTGGCGATCGGCGGGGACAGGTAATGTATGAACTAATTTATTGTAGGCAACCACTGGCCACCAATGACATGTATTTAAAATTTATTGGGGACACAGTAGGGCAATTTAAATAGCAGGATCAGGCTGATGGGAACTACTGCTCCCATCGAGCTGATCCTGCTGGCACGAGTGGACGGGGGACAGACATAGGCCGATGGGAGTAGTAGTGTCACATCGGCCTATGTCTGCCTGCACGCACACACTCGCAGACATCGCACAGACACCCCGCACACACCCGCAGACATCGCACAGACACCGCGCACACCCACAGACATCGCACAGACACCGCACACACCCGCAGACATCGCACACACACTAATCATGACAGGCTGATGGTCTGAGAGGTGAGGCTGACCTGTGCGGCCGTGGGAAAGTTCATGTGAGTTCATGCAATGCAGTCAAGCATGAACTCACATGAACCCTCTGAGGGCACCGCGGCGACTTCAAATGAACAACTGATCGGCATCACCTGATACCTCAGCTGTTCATTTGAAATAACCGGCGGGAAAGCGCAGCACAGAACGGGAAAGCCGGCGGTGAAGTCTTTCACTGCCGGCTTCCCCGCCCGGGTCCTTCGCTCCCCGCTCCTTGGTGCTGTGCTCCCCGCCCGGTCCTAACTTACGATCGGGATGGGAGGTGGCGAGGGGAGCGGAGGATCGGGGTGGAAGGCTGCGGGGAAGAGAGAATGGGGCTGAGTGATTGTTTAAAAGCCAGCGGGCGGTAAAAAGCCGCCGGGGCTTTTAAACAATCAGGAGAATTCTCCCACGCTGGGATTCTGATGACAGGCTGGATCGCAGCTGAGCGCTGCCATCCAGCTTGTCATCCTTCAGAGACACTGCAGAGCGCAGGCATTATGGGAACTTCCGATTCCGGTATCCGATATTGTAAAAATATCAGAACTCCGATACCGCGAATATCGGCCGATACCCGATATTACAGTATCGGAATGCTCAACACTAGTGATTACGCTATAAAATAGGTTTGTCCTCAGTTTATATGCTAATTGTGGCAACAATATTGTTTTATTATTGAACAACTGATTAGGGTCATACTTACATCTTTTATACCATAAAGGTCTTGTGATAAAATATTTTCTCTGTGCATATAAACTAATTTGCCGCCCGCTCATGTTTGTGAAGGACTGCATTGGTTTTTATTGTTTTTTAATTTGTGACTTAATAAAATCTATTTTTATGGTTGAATAATATACTCGTACAATTCTTCTTTCTTTGGGGTACAAGTCCCTGTAGAGAGAGAGGGTGTGTCATGTTTATATTGAGTTTATGACCAGAAATACTATATAGGATTCCATTAGTGGAACTTTTGTTGTTAATATCAGAACTGGGTATTGATGAGAAACATAAAAGCGGGTCAGTCTCAGTAATAACTGATGTACTTCATAACTGCATTCTCCATACAGCCGCCCTCCGATGTTACATGCTGAATGCTTTGAAGAGATTGCAACTACACAATGTCCCCGTTACCATTTTATCCAGTATACAAGAACTATTCAGTTTGTGTGGCAAGAATAAGGGAACATTTGTATGGTGTTAAAAATGAGACTTAAAGGGGTTGTGCAAAATTCATATATGGCTAAAATTGCAAAGTGCTTTGCAATTTTAAAATTACAAAGCAACTTTGCAAATCATTTCTTATTAAAAATCCTCTCCATTCTTTTAATTTGTTATAATGGTTATAGTTTTGCATTGTAAATGTATGCATGATGCCCTCGGCTCGGGACTCCCTCTTGGGAATACTACGTACATCTACATAATCAGAAACAGGACCCTACAGCTCAGTTCACACCAATATCGGGATAGACTAAGTGCGGGAGCATTTTATGAAGCACCCTATCCTATGATTTCTTACCTAATTCAGCAATATGCCTACTATGTGTTTAATTAGCTGGAATATCAGACGTATGGGAAACCCTAACAAGAGGATTACTCTAGTTTTGCAAATACAGAAACAGTCCCCATATATCGTATGTCTCCAAGAGACCCAGCCACTAGAAAACATTTAAATAAGCTGTGGGTTCAGTGGGGAAAGCACTCGATGCACACCTCGTATTGGCACACAAAAACATAGGGGGAAGACAACTGAGACTGCAATAGTCCCAGGGGGAAGATCCATCATTGTGCACGCTTATATCATCGCGTCCCTTATGTCATTCTGGGGCTATACAATCCTCTCTCAGCGGGATTGAGTGTTCTTCATGAGGCCACATTGTCTGCTTTACAATTTTCATATGCTAACATAATAAGTGTGGGTGATTTAAAAACCCTCTCCATTATCAAGCATAAAGGGATTTTTTGTATTATAGCATACAGCTCGTTGCCTATGTTACCGGCCACCCTGATGTCTTAAAGAGTGGCTAGTTAACTAGGTAAGGAGATCCGACTAGCCTCAGTCACCCTGAGCCTCCTCTGTGCTGCAATGGCAAAGCTACCTCTGCTAGCAGCAGGGGAAAGCTCACAGTTTTGTCCAGCAGGGCTACCAAACCGCTGGTCCGAACTGTCAATCTTAGGAGTGCACCGACCCCTGCAGAGCAGGAAGTGGGGGCTGGTGCGCCTCTGAGGAAAGGAAGTTGGGACAACCCCCTCACAAAGGGTTCTTATCAGAATCATTTTAGGTAGGCCTCAAAATGAAAAGTAGTGATTTGTAGGTCAGTGTTCAGTAATTATCACAATACCTCTTCTGCCCCCAATGAAGAGGCAACCTGATTTTTTTTTTATCAAATTGCACATTAGACTGCGTGTGAACTGGGGGTGTATCACTGCACTTGCAGTGCATGGTGGCTAAAGAGTTATCCTCGCTGATTGATAGAGAAGACAGACGCTTTTGTAGGTAAAGAGATCAATGCTACCAGATAAAGTCTCCTGCATGCTCCGCTGTCTGTGGGCTGATACTCCTTCATGTGTTGAAAAATGCCTTCGTATCATATTGTAGATACAGCAGTCCAAAAAAGCAGCGCAAGAGCGAGATTTTGTTTGGCAGGAGAGATGACATCACTGAGAAAGCCTCTGGTGCAGCTGGGTGGGGAGAGCTGAATAGGAGCAGTGGACTGCAAGTGCAATGATCTTCCCCCTCCCCAGTGCACTTGAAGACTCATTGGCATATTCATAAAAAGCAGGATTTCTCCACAATGAAGAATCAGGACAAAATAAGCATCAAGTCACTGACCTCTACATCACTACCTTCATTGCCCTAAAATGATGCCGACAGGTTCCCTTTAATATCTTCCCAGAATGCAGCACAAAACATAGGAGACCCAACAATATATCTGCTGAAGGGGTGACGGAAGTATGATCCGCAGACAACAATATACAACAAGAGGAGCAGAGCAGACCGACATATAGGTATACAAATATAGTACAAAATATAGGGTTACCTTCACATAGCCAAGTGGAGCCAAAACATCCATAAGAAACAGACTCCAGGGGTCATCGAAAGCCAAGTCTGATAGAAAGTTTACTACTCTAGAATTTACTTCCTGCAACCTAAAACACACACATCTTATCAGCGTTGTATAATCATTCTATAAACATACGCATAGATATGTCTTTAAAGAAAAAAAAAAAATCAAGAAAATCTCATTATGAATAAATTCCCAAATAAGTTTACATTACTCACATTAGTTTTGTCTAGGGAGGAAATCACTATAGCCCATAGAAATGGTCACCGCCTTGTTACTTTGACAGAAACCTGTCATAGAATGTTAAAAGGGCGGGTGCCTGTGAGCATGTGCAGAGGATCGTCTGCTGCACATGCTCACAAGAACTGCCTATTAACATTCTAGGACAGGTTTCCTCCAGAATAACAAGGCAGTGGCCATTTCTATAGGCTATAGCGATTACCCTCCAAGACTAAAAGTGTGATTTGCTAGTTAAAAGTAGTTATGAATTTATTATAATGACGTTTCTTTCTTTTTTCCTATTACTAGAGTCTCCCTGCCTTATGCATGCCAGTGTTTGACCACCCTAGTGAAATAAACATGCCATACAATACATCATTCAAGGGAAAAATAAAAAATATGATATTACATTGAAGCCTGTGTCTGAGACAAATTATATACAATTCTATCCAGACCAGAAAAGTCGGCGAGGCAGGCATTTTTCTTAAAGAGGTTAAAATACATTGATCACTGATCCATGTAACAGCTGATAAATGCCCGATTGCTTGGTGTTCTACCATTGGAACCCCCCACAATCAATAGAAGGGGGTCCTGATCCCCTGTTTTCCCTCACTGCTTTCGTGACTGACATAGCAATCATATGCAATGCTGCTCATTTCATTTTATATGGGACTGACCGGGAAACCTAAACTTGCCCGGCTTATTTTTGGGGTTGTGTGTGAAATTATGTCCAATTTGCCTTTTTTCTCTGATGTCAGATGAGATAGTAAGAAAAGTAGAAGAACAGAAATAGTTGCTCTGAAGAGATGTCCCATTTGGACAAACCTTCTTATAAAACAGGAATTAGGATATGGACCCGAACCTGGTTCTTGCCGGAGTAAATGGGTTATTGCATGTTGCTCACTAAAATAAATGGTGGCGCTGCATCCTCCAGAGCAGCTGTTCTTTCCAGCGGCTCTCAGCTCTGAATAAGGCAGCATTCACATTGATGCATTTATTGCAGATGTTTAATGCAATGCAAAAAATATCTCATTTATCACTGCATGGTTTATTTCAAAAGACTATGCACCTAAAGTATGAGGAAGTAAAGGGGCAATCCAGCTAAAAAAAAAAAGAGTAAGGTACCCCAATTGTTAGGTAGTTGTGCTCTAATGTTTTGGCACATTACCAGCTGTATCGGGCTAACTGCTCACTTCAGTTGCTAAGCCAGCCCCCTCCTTTGTCCATGCATAAGCTAAGTGACAGAAAGCAGGGCTGGCTTACCAACTGAAAGGAGCAGTCACAGTCAGCCTGCCCCTTTAACAGACAGCTGCCCCCTTAACAGAGCTTGGGTCACGTGCTGACACAGAAAACGCCGTCATATGTCAAGCACAAGACATGGGGCGTGAGTGGCTTGGTGACCATCAGGGGACCTGGCGTAACTGAATTATTTGTTATATAAAGTATTCATTTGACTGGACAACAACACCTTTATTTATAATGAATTCTAATTATATTTAATTTTCTGTTTCATAATAATTATTATTAGCATTCACGCTCAGTCAATATATGACGTCCTATTCAGACATTGTTTCATTTTCTTTTTAAATAAAATGCAGAAAGTAAAAGGGCTATAAAGCCAGTAGAGAGTAATACAAAACAACACAGCCGTCCAACCTCGTGAAGCATTAAGTATATTCTATATATAATAAACTAATAAAAATACTTACCCAATAACATACAGATCAATATCTGAACCTGAAGAGTCAAGCAGCAATAAAGAGCTGAGGTCTCTAGGGGGCGATGCCGTTCCCACATTCCAAGTAATAATTTGCAATCTTCAAGAAAAAGAATAAATGATTAGTTGCAGTATTCATTAAATATTACAAGTGTACCAAAGCAAACAATCTACCAAAAGATGCAAATAAAGTGCATGGGCAAATATGTAGCAAACATGATATATATATATATAAAAAAAAATGTCTCAGTGCGGATCATGTTTGACAGCGAATGAGAAGCAAAGTATCCGGTGTAACTAGACCTGAAATCCAGCATTTTCGGGGGAAGCATTTTGCCACAGATTAGAAATGCTTGATCAATTGAGCGAGAGAGCTCCTCTTGCAGGTCATCATCAGAACTGACGTCTTCTACGCAGGTCATCAGCTGGGCCACTCTTTGACGCAGTACAACCTTGCCGCATGACCCGGTGCTGCCCAGGCTGTCCGAGCGCACACGGACCTCAACATTGGGCACAGAGAAGAAATCCATATTAGAACGTTCTTCGCCGTGTCTCTCCATCCTGTTACAGTCAAACTAATTGCGAAGGGGAAAGAGCTAAACGTTGGCTAATCTGACATTCCCAAAGAAATGCAGTACCAGAAACCTGATTAATCCCTGCACAATAACAGCCTTTGTGTGCAACATTAGGAAACAAAAATCCTATGCTTATGGTGACGGTGGTTAGAACATCATGCTTTTATTGGCGTGGATAGTATACACACACTGGTTTATGGTAAAAGTAGTGGACAATCCCTTTAATAAGCAGATGGGGTTAAAGTGCCGATCGTTCCTTCCCAGATTGGAGCAGTAAGGAGGTCTCAATACATATGGAATGGCTGGCTGGTTGCCCTGAAATCGATGGGTTGGACGACAGTAATCTAAAAGTGTATGGCCAGCTCAAATCATGTATGGCTATAAAATGTGTGCCATTACTAAATAAAATAGGATATTATGGTGTTTTTGCCACATCTAGCCTCCTCTGCACCTTTTTCCCAATCCCTCTCGGTGTCCACCTCAGAGCACTGTAAGTACCTAAATAACTTAAAGCTACACAGAAGTTACATATGAATATACAATGGTCAGTGCCGTCATATTTATATTCTATCCGGACAATGGCTTGTGAAAGGGTACAGGAAGCTGAAAAAAAAAAAAGAAAGAAAAATTTGACCGGTGCCACCTCTCCCCCATCTGGTCTGTTGGGATCACCATCTAGCCGGGGCTTCACATTAGCGCTGCATCCACTGACCAGACGAAAATACAAATACTGCAGAGAAGCAGAAGAACCGTGCTGTTCTGCTCACGTAAAAGTGTGAATGCTGAGCAGATTAGTGGCTGCTGATTGACCGCTGTGCTCAAGTTACACCCCGGTTGATCCCAGCAGACCAGTGGGGGGGGGGGGGGTATAGTGCCAAATATGGAGGAAAGGGGTCAGTTCAGGGGCATATGTGGTGAGAATATATAGGCACACGGCCAGTATAAATAAGTGTCCTTTTACAAAGGCAAATTTTCTGCCCAAAGTGAGCTCCAAAACCTGATCTCTTGGCAGTAAAGAAATTTATTTATTTTTGCTGCGTTTTCAGGATCCCAAATTCAGCTTTGCTTCCACCATACAAGCCTGAACAATGCAACGTTTTAGGTCACGAATGCAAAACATATGTGAAACCATAAAACATTTTTGAAAAAAAGGGCAATTTGATCAGATTATTTAGTGAAAAAAAGATTTTTATGTATGAAAAAATAGTGACTATTCTGAACAAAAAAGTTAATGAGTTCAGGAAATAATGCACAATTGCAAATGTAAAAACAGCATGTGGAGTTAAACTGGTTGGGAATAGTTTACTTAAGACATTGGCAGTGCATTTTGTAGGTTGGGCATTGTTTACTTTAACATATTGGTGGGGCCATTGAGTTGGTCAGGTATTGTTCAATTTCACACATTGTTCAGACAATTTTTACTTTATTACATATTACTAATTTAATTAAACTGTACTAATCCTAACTGCCATTCTCAGGTGAGGACACCCAAGACATTTTGGTTTAAACTTGAGAACAATCACAAAAATAAATGGGTTTTACTTCCTGTTGTAACTGTTTTTTTCACTAAAAACACAGCAAAAATGGATGGCAATGGTTTTTTGCTGCTTTTTTTTGCACTTACTCATTGCCTTCTATGGGTGAGAAAACACTGCAAAAGTGCGACATGCTGCAGTTTTCAAGAAAGCAGCAGTTTTCCAATTTAGTCAGGAAAAAAAAAAAAAGTGTGTGTATGAGATTTCTGATATCTCATAGCTTTTGCTGGTACTATAAAAAGCAGATTTTAATTTGTATAAAAAAAATGCAGCAAAAAAGCAATGTGTGAACATAGCCTAACTGCTTGTTCATGTGTGGTTTGTCAGCAGCACATCTCTGTTTGCGTGCAGTGATGTTTTGCTGACATACAATAATTAAAAAGAGGGAACACATGCCAGACACAAATATAAATATGTATCCTTTATTAATCAGATTGATAAAAGCCAGAATAATTAATTAAAAAAGGGGAAAGGAATCACAGACAGAACTGACATGGAAAAATATATGAATACAAAGATATGGAGAACAGCTATAACAGTGTAAGAATGATACATAGACTGTGTAATCAGAATTAGGTTTTAAATCGAAGGAAGTGTGTTGCAGGTTTTACTTTGTAGAAACATATCCAATCACAAACCAAAAAAACAATTCGATATTACTTCAAGGATTAATATAGAAATATCTACGCTTTACTTATTCAACATAAACACAAAAAGTTAACCCCCTTAAGGACCATGGGTTTTTCCGTTTTGCTTTTTGCTCCCCTTCTTTTCAGAGCCAAATTTTTTTTATTTCTTTCATCAATATAAATGTAACTACTGGAGATCGGCTACTGGAGATCGGCTACTGTCATCATCTTTGCATAGATGGGCATGACGCATGCTCAACAGAGAATCAACTCTAACCAGGCCTGGGGAGGGAGGGGTCACGTGTTCTCTCAAACAATGGGGTCCTAGATGTCAGATCCTCACTAATCTAGCATTTACCTGCTGATCTGTGTATAAGAAAGTGCATAGAGAACAGAGCTGGACTACTCTGGGGGTCCTCCAGTCCTCCCTGAGACAGGCAGTGCCCTGTGACATCATCACTTTTTCCAAAGAAACCACTTTCTCACAAGCAAAGTGCGAGGAATTATCCAGGACAGTGTATATGCAAAGCTAATAAAACCATCGAGACATCTTCATGGTGCCAGGTGCATGAATACAACACGCTTCACTAGAGTCTGATCTACACACAATTACTATTATGTCATAAAGCACAGTGAGTTTTATGTGATATAATCTAAAAAAAAAATGCAGCATTAAGAATAGTCATTGTCCCTGGCGTACAATATGTAAAATGGAGCAGGGACATCTAAGCCTGGAATTGCAGAAGCCCACTCTAAAGTGCAGCATAATTTAGCATGGCATTAACCATTGCTAAACATCTGTGCTGCTTTAATCTGTGGTTTAATAATGTAAAATGTACCAGCCTCTCTGTGCTAAGCTTTGAAGCTGCCCTTTAAAAAAAAAACACTCCCGGCAATGTTGGAGGAAACTACAGCAGCAATTATTTTGCTTATTTACCCTGCAGATGTCTCCTTAAATTCACCTCCTAGAAAACTTGAAAAGTGAAATGTTTATCCTATGCTGAATGCAAAAGCCAGATCGCAGCTGGGAGGCCTTAATGACTGCTAAATAAATGGCTTGAAAAGGAAGAAAAATAGGTTAATGTTTCTAATTTATTGTTCCTACCACCAGAATGAAAGTATTATAGATCGAAAAATGTTAATTATATAATTATTACTGCTGGCATTTCGATTAGCCTGTAGGTAGTGTGAATGCGAGAGAGAAAAATGGAGGGATTTCTTAAGTCTGTCTTGAACAAAAGTCCGCTGGAGTAAAATGTGCCAATTAAAAGGTGCACTCCGGTTTAAACCATTTGGTGCATCGTCACGCTTCAGAAATTCTATGACCACAATGAATTACAGTGGATTTCTACTATAATTTCTGCCATTTTAGCGTGTTATAAGTTTGTTGCATTTTTAGACATTTTCACCCCGATTCATCAAAACTAGCATTGTGCACACCAGTCTTGTTGAACAGTGCACTGGATTAAAATGCCCAAAATTCATTAAAGAGAACCTGTCCTGTTCTCAAACACTATTGACATGCACATATGGGGTTAATCTGCACGGAGGCTGCCAGGAGGATATGAAGCTTATTCCTTATTCAGCTTTTTAAACATGGAATTATATTTCCCAATGTTACAGAAGAGTATCTATGTGTCCCACACATTTTTAAAAGACAGATACAAACTGTCTAACATATGCAACTTATTCTCAATTTGTATGAGGAAATGTAATCAGAAATATGTAGTACCTCAGAGCAAAATAAGAACCACAGTCACTTTTCTCATCATTTTTAAGTTTTGGCTTAGACACTAAAAATGGTGCAATAACTGGCGTAAAACCAGGGCTGTGGAGTCAGTAAGCCAAACCTCCGACTCCTCAATTTCCCTGACACCAACTCCGACTCCCTCATACACGGCTCATGTTTAAGTGATAAATTTACTGTAGCACAGAGATTCATCTCAGCTAAAAGTCTAGACCCTTAGATCAGGAATAGGACAGACATTTATAGGACATTTCATAACATTCCCAAATTCTTATGAAAAAAATATTCCCCACAAACTGCATTGAACTACTATACCCAATTTATTATATATTTTAGGAGTCAGAGTTGGTCCATTTTATACCGACTCCACCAAAATGAGCTCAGACTCCAACTCCACAGCCCTGCGTAAAACATTGATAAAATTGGCTAGACAATGAAATTCTGATACAGTTATATGAAAAAGTTTGGGCACACCTATTAATCTTAAGCTTATTGTTTTATAAAAATTGGTGTTTTTGCAACAGCTATTTCAGTTTGATATATGTAATAACTGTTGGACACAGTAATGTTTCTGCCTTGAAATAGGTTTATTGTACTAACAGAAAATGTGCAATCTGCAATCAAACAAAATTTGACAGGTGCATAAGTATGGGCACCCTTATCATTTTCTTGTTTTAAATACTCCTACCTACTTTTTACTGACTTACTAAAGCACTTTTTTTGGTTTTGTAACCTCATTGAGCTTTGAACTTTATAGCCAGGTGTATGCAATTATGAGAAAAGCTACTTAAAGTGGCCACTTGCAAGTTGTTCTCCTGTTTGAATCTCCTCTGAAGGGTGACATCATGGGCTCCTCAAAACAACTGTCAAATGATCTGAAAACAAAGATTATTAAACATAGTTGTTCAGGGGATGGATACAAAAAGCTGTCTCAGAGATTTAACCTGTCAGTTTCCACTGTGAGGAACATAGTAAGGAAATGGAAGAACACAGGGACAGTTCTTGTTAAGACCAGAAGTGGCAGGCCAAGAAAAACATCAGAAAGGCAGAGAAGAAGAATGGTGAGATCAGTCAATGACAATCCTCAGACCACCTCCAGAGAGCTGCAGCATCAACTTGCTGCAGATGGTGTCACTGTGCATCGGTCAACTATACAACGCAATTTGCACAAGGAGAAGCTGTAGGGGAGAGTGATGCAAAAGAAGCCGTTTCTGCAAGCACACCACAAACAGAGTCGGCTGAAGTATGCAAAAGCACATTTGGAGAAGCCAATTTCTTTTTGGAAGAAGGTCCTGTGGACTGATGAAACCAAGATTGAGTTGTTTGGTCATACAAAAAGGCATTATGCATGGCGGCAAAAAAACACAGCATTCCAAGAAAAACACTTGCTATCCACAGTAAAATTTGGTGGAGGTTCCATCACGCTTTGGGGCTGTGTGGCCAATGTCGGCACTGGGAAAGTTGAGGGACGCATGGATTCCACTCAGTATCAGCAGATTCTTGACAATAATGTTCAAGAATCAGTGATGAAGTTGAAGTTACGCAGGGGATGGATCTTTCAGCAAGACAATGATCCAAAACACCGCTCCAAATCTACTCAGGCATTCATGCAGAGGAACAATTACAATATTCTGGAATGGCCATCCCAGTTCCCAGACCTGAATATCATTGAACATCTGTGGGATCATTTGAAGAGGGCTGTCCATGCTCGGCGACCATCAAACTTAACTGAACTGGAATTGTTTTGTAAAGAGGAATGGTCAAAAATACCTTCATCCAGGATCCAGGAACTCATTAAAAGCTACAGGAAGAGACTAGAGGCTGTTATTTTTGCAAAAGGAGGATCTACTAAATATTAATGTCACTTTTCTGGTGAGGTGCCTATACTTATGCACCTGTCAAATTTTGTTTGAATGCAGATTGCACATTTTCTGTTAGTACAATAAACCTCATTTCAAGGCAGAAACATTACTGTGTCCAACAGTTATTACATATATCAAACTGAAATAGCTGTTGCAAAAACACCAATTTTTATAAAACAATAAACTTAAGATTAATAGGGGTGCCCAAACTTTTTCATATAACTGTATTAGAGCAATGATCGATGCCCCCCAGTGCCATGGGAATTTCAGCCCTATACATTGGTAATAATAGCCACAGCAAACCTTGGCAGCATGAAAAAACTGTGCTGCACAGAGCTCAGGCTCATGTAGACATCCATGAATTTCAATCCAATCCTGAACCACAATGTAAGGACTGCTCCGAACTCAGCATGACAGCTTCATATACAGTTGAAACCAGAAGTTTACATACACGTTATGAAAAGACACATATGAATGTTTTTCTCAATATCTGACATGAAATCAGAATAAACCTTTCCCGTTTTAGGTCAATTAGGATTACCATGATTTTTAATATTTGCCAAATGGCAGAATAATGAGAGAGAGAATGTTTTAAGGCATTTTTATTACTTACTGCAAAGTCAAAAGTTTACATATGCTAAGATTACTATGCCTTTAAACAATTCTGGACTGCCCATAAGATGATGTCATGTGTTTGGAAGCTTCTGCTTTTTTGGCAACATCGGAGTTAATTAGAGGCACCTGTGGATGTATTTTAATGCACACCTGAAACACACTGCTTCTTTGTGTAGTATCATGGGAAAGTCTAAAGAAATCAGCCAAGATATCAGGAAGAGAATTGTGGACTTGCACAAGTCTGGCTCATCCTAGGGTACAATTTCAAGATACCTGAAGGTGCCTCGTTCATCTGTACAAACAATCATACGCAAGTACAAAAAAGATGGGAATGTCCAGCCATCATAACGCTCAGGAAGGAGACGGGTTCCGTATCCCAGAGATGATCGTGCTTTGGTCTGACATGTGCATATCAACACAAGGACAACAGCAAAAGACCTTGTGAAGATGATGGCGGAAGCTGGTGAGATTGTGTCAATAGCCATAGTGAAACGAGTACTGTATGAACATGGGCTGAAAGGCCACTCTGCCAGGAGTACGAAAGAAACAATCTGGCTTTTTTATGTTTGAAAATGAACACAGGAACAAAGACCTTAATTTTTGGACACATGTCCTGTGGTCTGGTGAAACTAAAATTGAACTTTTTGGGCATAATGACCATCGTTATGTTTGGAGGAAAAAGGGAGAAGCATGGAAGCCTAAGAACACCATCCCAACTCTGAAACACAGGGGTAGCAGCATCATATTGTGGTGTTGTTTAGCCGCAGGAGGGAATGTTGCACTTCACGAGAAAAGAAGATTATGTGGCAATACTGAAACAACATCTCAAGACATCAGCCAGGAGGTTAAAGCTTGGGCGGAAATGGGTCTTCCAAATGGGCAATGACCTGAAGCATACTGCCAAAATGGTAACAAAGAGGCTTAAGGATAACAAAGTCAATGTTTTGGAGTGGCCATCACAAAGCCCTGATCTCAATACTACTGAATTTATGGGAAAAGCTGAAAAGGCAGGTGCGAGTAAGGCAATCTACAAACCTGGATCAGTTACACCAGTTTTGTCAGGAGGAATGGGCCCAAATTCCGACCAACTATTGTGAGAAGCTTGTGGAAGGATATCCCAAACGTGTGACCCAAGTCATTCAGTTTAAGGGCAATGGTACCAAATATTAATGAAATGTATGTAAACTTTTGACTTTGCAGTAAGTAATAAAAATGCCTTAAAACATTCTCGCTCTCTCATTATTCTGGCATTTATCAAATATTAAAAATGATGGTAATCCTAATTGACCTAAAACGGGAAAGGTTTATTCTGATTTCATGACAGATATTGAGAAAAACATGCATATGTGTCTTTTTATACAGTGTATGTAAATTTCTGGTTTCAACTGTATTGCTATGAGGCTGTCACGCTGCGTTCGGGAGACCCAAGGCCAGTCCGTTCACTGCGGCCGAGATCAGACCAAAATCCACGGACGTCTGCATGAGCCCTTACGGTGGTGTTATTTGGTAGTATTCAGGCATATAGGTACATTTCTATCTTTTCTTTAAACTCCTCAAAAAAAAAACAACATTTTAAAAAGGACCGTGACAGTTCTCCCCACTACAATAACACCTACCGAAGTCTCAATTCAGGAATGAAGAATTCATAATATGTGAATGCTATTGAAGAAAACTGTTTGAGTCGTGTATGTCTACTGTCAAATAAAAGATCCTGTAAAATTGTATGGGCATGGACTGACATAAATAGAAAATCTAGGACTCTTTCCCAAAAACTAAGTGAAATAATTACCGTATACAAAGAGGGTTCAGTCTGATATAAAAATGAGTTACAACACAAGTATGACAATCACATACATGTACCACATAAGCTTGAGCAAAAATAGTCTCAAATATACACTACTGTAGACTAGATTTATTTTTTTCCTACTTTCAAGCTCAGAAGCTTAAGGATTTCAGGAGCTTTGTCCATAAATGTACAACATTGTGTAATGATATTATTAGGGACAATACTTGACAGATTCCTAAATTATTGATATAGAGGTAGTTTATCTTTTAATGAACCGCCCCTTATATTACTTTTGCTTTCTCCCCCCCCCCCCCAAGGCAAAAAAAGGTCTTTATCACTCTATATTGTTGTTAAATGCCATTTATTTCCAATGGTGAAAGCCAGAGAACTCTTGTATGTCATAAGAGTGCTGGAGGAATACAAAGAGCATATTCATCGGCCACAATGAACAGCAGCAGGTACTGTGTGCAGTAAATTGTCCCAGATTCCCCGCTAAACTCCGCCACTTGTAAGCCTCTCCTTGTGATCTCCCATCCTTTGTTCCCCGCATGAACTCACTAATAGGGAACTGAATAGGAACAGCACAAAGGCCGAGCCACTAATCATCCGCCTCAGTTATTAGGCTTCTTACACAATTCATCAATACATTCCACAGCGTAGTGCAGGTCATGCATGAGATCTAGTATGTCCGGCTCATGTCCACAGTACTGGGAACTCCCAAAATAACTAGCATTGTATCTATACATTTGTTTGGCTAATTATATATCACAATGGAAACTATAACTGAAGATCAATGATCACATCATGTTTTCCAGGGGACTGTACATGTCACAAAGTATAAAAGACATCCACAGCATTTTATATGGTTTTGTCCTTTCCAAATTCTCCTACTGCCCATGGAAACACATCAGTAACTGTCCTTATTACTGAGGTCTAAGGTGTAACGTTTCTCCTTGTGGAGAGTGACACACCAGCTCTGGCATGCCAACGTAAGGAGGCTTATTCGCCGTGCAATGCTCCTCTGGGAAATTTAAAATGCAAATTGCCTCTTCAGAGAAAAAGAGGACTTGACCTCTATAGCGCCACCTGTTGGAAGCAGCAATCCTGCAAGTTACAATCGACTCTTTAACGAGTCTTGCAGTATGTCTTAGGATAATAGCCAAATCAGAATCTCAATTTGGAGACACAGTGTTTCGGGGTATTGCCCCTCATCAGTGCAAAGCATGAGATCTGATTTGGCTAGGTGAGAGGCTCTGGGCTGAGATCTAAGTGGTAATGTTTCTCCTTGTGGAGAGTGACACACCGGCTCTGGCATGCCAAGGTAAGGTTCATTGTCCTTATTACAGTCAGTCCTGTGATCTCACAGCCAAGCTTTAACCCTTAATGACCAGGCCTGGAATTGGCAAAAATTCCCTGGACCTGCAGCAGCTGACAAGCGGGTTAAGGCAGAAATACGAGGCACAGAGGGAGAAGATAGATGTGGTCAGACAGTCTGATTAAGGAGCGGACAGCACAGGTTCAAAATACAAAGTCGAGGTAAGGAGCGGAGAGATTAGAGAGTGGAGAGACTAAACGAGTATACAAACCGGGTCAGTAACAGGAGAGTCAAAATAGAAATGCACCAAACGTAACTAGTGATGAATGCAGCTACACCCCAAGGTCAGGAAGGTGTGGAGGGAGGAGCTGCCTAATATATCCACTGCTGGCCGGGGATAGGCCAGGGAAGGAAAACTCTACAAGACACAGTGGTTTAAAATTCCTGCAGAGTCTGGCCGCTCCTCCCTATAGCTAAGTGAAGACTCTCCGGCAACAGGAGGCTGTAGCAGTACTGGAAGTGTTACACAAGGCAGCTCAGCGAGATGATTTGACACTGGGAAGAGCAGAGCAGTGCACGCAGTGAGTAGGACGGCACTTATAAACTGCGAGTCACCGTCATGACACTAATGTTTGTGTCTGCGTTGCTAGCCATGTATCAAACAATAATACTTTTGTAAATAATTCTAGTACCTTGTAATAAAAACAAGGCCCAAGATATCAAAGCCCAATATAGTTCTTATATTGGGCTTTGAAAATAAAAGGCTGAGGATTAAGAAGTGACACAGTAAACAAATGACTGCTATGCCTTAATGTCTGCTCAGACCATGTCGCTGCTAATCAGGATAAGGCAGAAATGAAAGATCTTCCCTTGGCGATCTGATTTCTCTCGCTACTCACAGACTTATTTTTGAAAGAGAGGTCAAGGAAAAAGTTCAGGATTCTAGTGTCATATATTCTAGAGCTTCTTTTAAATGTTAGGGCTCACCTGCTGAGATATATTAAATAAGTCATAGGACACTGTGAACACACAAACCAAGGGCAAAAGCGCAGAGTTGAGGAGCTGGACAAATGGCTATACTGGATGGCAAGAAAGCGCCGCAGAACACA
Organism: Phyllobates terribilis; assembly: GCF_046119375.1. Lineage (NCBI taxonomy): Eukaryota > Metazoa > Chordata > Amphibia > Anura > Dendrobatidae > Phyllobates > Phyllobates terribilis. The sequence goes on along the minus strand of NW_027362762.1, from coordinate 826,813,830 downwards.
CCAGATTCCAGAGAGTCAGGAAAGTAGAAGACAAATTCAGGAGAGAAGATGAAGTGTTAAAAAAGAAGGTCTTAACCATGAGGTAGATAAAGGTTGAAGGAGTTAACAACTGACTGCAATGTAATGTGTCTAAAAAAAACAGTTGGTAATGCATACAGCAGATGATGGGATATTCAGCAGTCCAATAAATACTCAGACCATAACTGAACTCATGGGGAATATTCAGCAGGTATGGAAGCAGTAAATGTAACTTGGTTAAACACAGGAGTTTGCAGAGATGGTTGCAGCTAAAGGAACTGGATCGTAGCAAACTCCAAGACAAGGGGCAACTGAACACAACAATGACTGAACACTCAGACAACACAAGTTGACCTTAAAATCCCTTGGATGAGGATATCAGTGAAGTATGCAGAGTAACTAGAGAAACCCGCCATGGAGCAAAGCAAAACGTGGTGGCCATAGCAGAGCCTTATCTTGGAGTCAAGACAGGTGCCTAACACACCTCCTGCCAGAAAGGTTATACAGGAACCCATGCAAATTGGCATTGGCCGAAAGATCTCGTCGCCTTACTGCCTATCCTGCGGTGAAAAGGATCACTCTCGCATAGACAGCTTCAAACTCGAAGGCCAAAACAGGAAAACATCAGACCCTAATAGAAAACAGAGTGTCGGGGGAGGAGTGGAAATCACCTTGGAGGTTATCTCTATCCTCCATGAGAGGCAAGCTTGTCAGAGGTTTGTTTCTTTATGGACACATCTGGAACTAAACTCTGTGAATGGCTCCACAATTTCTATTGGTCATACTCAATTCCTGACTGAGAAGGAAGCACTTCATTTTGAGTACATTTCCTGACATATTGGCGTTTCTGGGACTTCCATGGCTAAGGCTACATGCTCGGATTTATAATATAATAATTATTGATTGTCTGACCAGACTGCCTCCTGGTGGTGAGCATCTTGCTGTCAAATTTGCCTCAAAGCTCATAACCTTATCTGTATTAACCCCTGTGACAGCAATTTTCCGTCTTTCCTCCCCTTCGACTTTTCCGTCTACATAACTGTATAAGGGTATGTTTTTTGTGGGACAAGTTGTACGTTTGAGTGACATTTTCCATTATATCATGTGATGTACTGAAAGGCAGGATAAGAAAAAAAATTCCAAGTGCAGCAAAATTGCAAAAAACCCCACAATTCCACAATTTTTGGGGGGGGGTAGCTTTTAAAGCATTATATAGTAAAAATTACCTGTCAATATGATTCTCCAGATCAATATGATTACTTTGATACCAAACAAGCATAGTTTTTTTAAAAGGTAAAAACCATTTTTTTTTTTCAAAAATTCATAGAAAAAAAATAGCTTGTGTCGTCATTTTCAGAGACCCATAACAGTTTAAATTTTTGGCTGATATAGCTGTGTTAGGGCTTATTTTTTGCGCCGTGAGCTGATGTTTTTATTGATATAATTTTGGGGTAGATACATTGTCTTGATTACTTCCCACAGCATTTTTTTTAGGTGTTGCGGCGGCTGAAAAAAAGCAATTCTGGCATTTTTTTTTTCTCATTAAGCAGTTTACTGAATGGATTAATTACAGGGCTGCGGAGTCCGAGTAGTGGAGTCGGTGACCATTTTGGTGGAGTCGGTATAAAATGGACCGACTCCAACTCCTAAAATATATAATAACAGTACAGTAGTTCAATGCAATTTGTGGGGAATATTTTTTCATGAGAATTTGGAAAAAGTATGAAATGTCCTATAAATGTAAGTCCTATTCCTGATCTAAGGGTCTAGACTTTCAGCTGAGATGAATCTGTGCTACAGTAAATTTATCACTTAAACATGAGCCATGTATGACGGAGTTGGAGTCGGAGTTGATGTCATGGAAATTGAGGAGTCGGGGGTTTGGCTTACTGACTCCACAGTCCTGGTTAATTATATATTTCAGTAGATCGGTCTTTTACAGACAGACATTTAAAAAATACACATGTGGTATCGCTATTTTTAATATTGGGAAAAGAAGGGGGAGGGGGGGGGAATTTTCATACTTTAAAAAACATTTTATTTATTTTTGTTAAAACTGTATTTTGTAGTTCGCTTAGGGGGCTTGAAAGGGCTCAGTTCCAGTCCTAGTATGTCATATGTCAGTAAGGGGTGACAAATGGAAGAGCAAGTTCTACACCTATATTGTACATTCTGAATACCTCGTCAGGCCTTTCAGATTATGCAATGCAAAGGCTGTGTTCCCGGATTTTGTTAATAAAATCATTAGTGATGACCTGTATCAGTATGTCTTAGGCCTCTTTCAAAGGTTTTCATGTTTCGAGTTCATGTCGTGTCAGTTTCCACACGTACTGGAGACACTGACACACGTAGACCCATTCAAATGAATGGGTCTGTGCACGTCAGTGTGTTTTCACGGACCGTGTCTCTGTGGGCAAAACACGCTGACATGTCTGTTTTTTACCCGCAGCACGGCCCGCAAAATGTCCCATACAAGTGCACACTGATGACACACGGATGACAACCATGTGTCATCAGTGTGACACATACCGGCGCCTGGGAATCAGCGGTACAGTTAGCGCTGTTCCCAAGCGCCAGGTGCTGCAGGCATCTGTCATTATTGTCCCCTGCTGGCGCTGTCCCCAGCGCCAGCAAGGGACAATGTTCAGAGTAGTATTCTGCCCCTACTGTGTCCAAAACCTGTAAAAATAAGAATAAAATAAAAAAAATACTTATACTCACCTGTCCTAAGTGTCCCATGCTGTAATCCATCTGACCACACGCGCTGAGGAGCAGAGGAGAATGACGTGCTCCAGCGAGCAGGCCCCTGTCCTCCGCTAAGTTCACTGAGTCACAGGACACCGCTCGGTGAGGTCAGCGCAAGTCAGGGGCCTGCTCGCTGGAGCGCGCCATTCTCCTCTGCTCTTTAGCATGTGCGGTCAGATTGATTTCAGAGTGGGACACTTAGGACAGGCGAGTAGAAGGATTTTTTTCATTTTGTTCTTGGGAACAACGCTAACTGTACCACTGATTCCCAGGCGCCAGTACATGTGAAACTGATGCAGCACACGGTTGCCACATGTATCATACACACGGACACGGATATCTTTGGTACTGGTTTTTCCAGTACCGGAAATATCCGGAAGTGTGAAAGAGCCCTTATGCTGTCGGGATGACATCCTAATCTTTTTAGAAACCTAGACTCACACCACCCTGATGTTGATGAGCCATTATTCCTAGAAGTGGATGCCTCTATTGCCATAGGTGAAGCAGTCATTTCACAAAATTCTTCAAAATCAAAAAATTCTCCCTGCGGTTTCTTCTTCAAAATATTCTTTTTGGCAGGAAAAAATGACTCCATTTCTGATCATGAAGAATTAAAATTAGGTCTAGAGCAGGGATGTCCAACTCAAATATACAGAGGGCCAAAATCGCGGGCCTCCTTGATATTTATATAAAAAAAAAAAAAACCTTAACCACTTCGCGCCAGAGCCTGTTTCCGCCTTCGTGACCAGGCCAATTTTTACAATTCTGACCACTGTCACTTTGAGGTAATTACTCTGGAACGCTTCAACGGATCCCCCTGATTCTGAGATTGCTTTTTTGTGACATATTGTACTTCATGATAGTGGTAAAATTTCTTCGATATCACTTGCGTTTATTTGTGAAAAAAATCGGAAATTTGGCGAAAATTTCGCAATTTTCAAACTTTGAATTTTCATGCCCTTAAATAGGAGAGATATGTCACACAAAATAGTTAATAAATAACATTTCCCACATGTCTACTTTACATCAGCACAATTTTGGAACCAACATTTTTTTTTTTGTTAGGAAGCTATAAGGGTTAAAAGTTGACCAGCGATTTCTCATTTTTCCAACAAAATTTACAAAAAACATTTTTTTTAGGGACCACATCTTATTTGAAGTGACTTTGAGGAGCCTTTATGACAGAAAATACCCAAAAGTGACACCATTCTAAAAACTGCACCCCTCAAGGTGCTCAAAACCACATTCAAGAAGTTTATTAACCCTTCAGGTGCTTCACGGGAATTTTTGGAATGTGGAAGAAAACAATGAACATTTAACTTTTTGGCTGAGTTCACACGATGCGTATTTAATGCGCTTCCGCGGCGTTTTTGCAGTTGCGTAAACGCCGCGGAAACGCATGGTAGAAGGGCAGCAATGTTCCCCAATTGAAATCCGCATGTGCTGTGCCCATGATGCGGATTTTTCCGCAGTGTAAACGCTGCGCTCAAAAATCCGCAGCATGTCATTTAATTTTGCGTAAACGCGGCGTTTTCGCCGCCATTGACTTGCATTAGAACGCTCCAATTCCGCAAGACTGCATCTGTACTTGCGTAATTGGTGCGTTCTAATGTGCTGATGGTACCCGGGTGTGGAGGAGAGGAGAGTCTCATCCACAACAAGGTACCATTAAAAAAGCTGCTAAAACAAGAATAAAATAAATAAAAATATATATACTTACCATCTGTCAGCCCGCGCACCGCTCCTGCTTGGTTCCCGGCACTTGCAGTGAGTTGAAGGACCTGCGCTGACGTCAGAGTCATGTGACGGGTCACGTGACGCTGACGTCGGCAGGTCTTTCAATTCAAAGTTGCCGGCGAGGGAGAACGGATTGAGCAGGACAGCGCGGGCCATCGGAGGTAAGTATATACACTCTCTCGGGTCACACTATATAAATCCATGCTGTTTGCATGGATTTATATAGTGTGACCTAGTTGTCAAGCACTTTCCAGGTGATGCTAAAATCGCCTGGAAAGCGCTTGTCAATCCACATGCGGAAACGCATGTGAATCCGCATGTATTCTGCAGGAAAAAAGCATGCACAATCTGCATGCGTTTTTTCTGCCAGGGAGATGCAGAAATTTTCTGCTTCATTTCTGCATCGTGTGCACATACCCTTTTTGACAAAAATGTTACTTTAGACCCAATTTTTTTATTTTCACAAGGGTAACAGGAAAAAATGGACTACACAATTTGTAGTGCAATTTCTCCTGAGCACGCTGATACCCCATATCTGAGGGAAAACCACTGTTTGGGCGCACTGCAGGGTTCGGAAGGGAAGGAGCGCCATTAGACTTTTTGAATGAAAAATTTGTTTGAATAATTACCGGACGCTATGTCGCATTTGGGGAGCCCCTGATGTGCCTAAACAGTGGAAACCGCCCACAAGTGACACCATTTTGGAAACTAGACCCCTTAGGGAACTTTTCTAGATGTGTGGTGAGCACCTTGAACCCCCAGGTGCTTCACAGAAGTTTAGAATATTGAGCCGTAAAAATAAAATGTTCACATTTTTCCCACAAAAACGTTTTTCATCCCTTCATAAAGGTAATAGGATAAATTGCACCATGAAATTTGTTGTGCAATTTCTCCGGAGTACGCCGATACCCCATATGTGGGGGAAAACCACTGCTTTGGTGTACGGCAGGGTTCAGAAGAGAAAGGAGCGCTATATATTGACTGGGATAGGTTGCAGACACCATGTCACATTTGAAGAGTCGGTGACATGCCGAAACAGCAGAAACCCTTTCAAGTGACCCCATTTTGTAAACTACACCTCTCAAGGAATTCATCTAAGGAAGTAGTGAATATTTTTTAATTTTTAAATTTATACCATTGGGCAGTGAAGAAAACAATTATATTTTTACCACAAAAAATGTTTTACCCTCAGATTTTACATTTTCACACAGGGCAATGGGTAAAAATGGTGCCGAAATGTGTCACACAATTTCTTCTAAACATGGCAATACCCCATATGTGACTGTATCGTACCGCTTAGCCATACGGCGAGATCCAGGAGGGACGGAGCGCTATTTGACTCTTGGAGAACAAATTATTGTAGAATAGTTTGCGGCCTCCATATAAACAGCCCCTAAGTGCTAGAAGAGCAGAATCCCCCCTCAAGTGACCCCATTTTGGAAATTATACCCCTTTGAGAATTTACCTACAGGTGTAGTGACGATTTTGACTCCATAGGTCTTTTCCAGAAACAAGCAGCAGTGGATGTTGCTGAGTGAAAATTTCAAACTGCTGTTGAAGTGACCAGTACGCTGTAGTGACCAGTACGTTGTGCCCAGATCGTGCTTCTGGAGACATGCACCTGTAAATTAGGCAAGCTCTCATTGCTACAGGAATGCCAAACATGTGGACCCTAAATGTAGTTTAGGCACATTGTGGGGCTCAGAAGGGAGGGAGGCATTTGGATTTGGGAGCACACAAAATTTTCTGAGTTTCTTTTGGAGGGCAAGGGCCATTTCGCTTTTCCAGAGCCTTTCTGCTACCAGTAACTTGGAAGTCCCTTATATTTTAAACAGATAACGGGCATGAGTGGGGACTAGCTTTTTTTGAGGACTGAGTTGAAGCTTTTATTGGGAACATTTTACGTAACATTTATCCGGCGCTCTAGGCTGAGCACTTACATCGGGGTTTCCATCTAAATTTCCAAGTGGTGTAATTCAGATGAAACCCCTGCGGAATCCATTCACTATAATGAGGCAGCAGAGTTCCTCTGGACTGCATCTGGCCTCTGTTTCGTGGTGTCCTTTTTTTCAGAAGTGCACAAAATTGTGGCCAACCGCACTTTTATGCACGTCTAAAAAAAACTGACACCGTGGGATCACAGGCCAGATGGCATCCACAGTGCCTATATCTGCCTCATTACAGGGAATCTTCCGTCATGAATTCAGTCTGAATCACGTATTTCAGAGATTTATACGGAAACCTCGGTGTAAGTGCTCAGCGCAGAGCGCAGGATAAATGTGAGCAGAGCCTTACTGCGATCTTTGGGAGACATAATAAGCAAATGAGCAGCAGGTGAAGAATTGGTTTGATTTATTTTTTACGTTCCTCGTGTGGTATACGTGATTAGATTACTTTATTCTTCGGGTCGGTGCGATTACAGCTATACCAGATTCATATCGGGTTTTTATGATTAACAGTTGTCACACACTAAAAAACGTTTTTTTTTGCAAAATCTAGTTTTGCATCGCCATATTTTGAGAGCTATAATTTTTCCATATTTCGGCCGACAGAGTCATGTGAGGGCTTGTTTTTTGCGGGACGAGTTGGCATTTTTATTGGTACATGACATATTTTGATCGCTTTCTATTCCGTTTTTTTGGGAGGTAAAATGAATAAAAACCAACAATTCAGGAATTGTTTTTTGAGTTTTTTTTTTTTTTTTATGCCATTCTGCGTGTGGTAAAGTGATAAGGCAGCATTATTATTCGGGTCAGTACGTTTACAGCGATACTACACTTATATCTTTTTTTTATGTTTTGGCGCTTTTACACAATAAAACTATTTTATAGAAAAAATAATTTTTTTGCGTCGCTTTATTCTGAGAGCTATAACTTTTTTATTTTTCGGCTGATGGAGCTGTATGGCGGCTTTTTTTTTGCGGAACAAGATGACGTTTTCAGCAGTACCATTTTTATTTCCATTTGGCTTTTTGATTGCATTTTATTCCACTTTTTGTTTGGCAATATGATGAAAAAGCATAGTTTTTTTCTCCGTTTTTTTTTTTTTTTCACAGTGTGCACAGAAGAGTTAATTAGCATGACAGTTTTATAGATCGGGTTGTTTCGGACACGGACCAAATATGTGTACTTTTTTTGTTTTTGCATAAATATACTGATTTATTGGTTTAATATTTTATTTATTTTTATTTATTTTGTGATTTTTTTTTTTTTTTTAACAGTTTGAAAACATTTTTAGACTTTTTTTTTTTACATTTTTACTTAGTCCCTGTATGGGACATTAATTTTTATTTTTCTAATCACGGTTCTCATGCAAAGCAATAGACATGTATTGCATTGCATGAGAGCTGACAGTGTAAAACTGTCATTATCTCCTGCTAGACTCAGCTGCAGGCTGAGCCTAGCAGGACACCGTACATGGCAGACCCGGAGGCGGTCATGTGACCTCCGGCTGCCATGACAACGCCAGGTCCTCTCAGACATCAGGGGGCCGTCGGAGAGGTAAGTGGACGACCCCTTCTCCCCTTACTATCTTCTAAATGCCGCGATCGCTATAGATCGTGGCATCTAGAAGATAGCAAAGGGTTAACATCATTGGGACCTGATCCAATCAGGTCCCAATAATGTCCCCTGTCAGAGCTGTCACTCTGCACCACACCGGCAGCGCTTGCAGGACCCTGGGGGTCCTGAGCGCTGCGGGACCACCGACCGTTTATAAATGTCGGGGCTGCACAGAGCCCAGGCAGTGCCGACGTTTATATACAGTGGGTGGTCAGGAAGCGGTTAATATTCGGTCCCGCACAACTAATAGCCTATCCGGGTTCTTTGATCCACGTGACACCTCTTTAGATGGCCCTCATATTTAATCGAACCTGAAAGTATTCTTGCTTCCATTACTTCTTTTTCCTGTACTCCAATTAAATAATATTGTCTTGTTTCTATGGCATTCCACTGGGAAGCTTTATCTTGAAAACATTTTAACAAACAGCTGGAAGCGTTTCTTAATTCTACAAGAGGCTTAGAAGGAAACTTGCCAGTTTATGTGCACCTGTATTTTTTTATACCTTGTTTAAACCTAGACTGAATAAACGTTAAAGGGGTTTTCCCATGAACAAAGTACATTTTAATTATTAGACCTTGCAATAAAAATAAGTTCCACAATTGAATGTGTTAACAAAATTTTTTTTTGTGCTGAGATAATCTTATACATGGGCCCCTACTGTGTACTGTGTAATAATGGCTCCTGGGCAGAGGGGGAAGCAAAAGAGTATACAGACAGGACAGCAGGGATTGCAGCGGATTCTGTGAGCTAAAACATTTCACTGTGTGTTTTTAAGCTATGTTTTACCTCACAGAAAGAATCAGCTGTGATCCCGTGCTGAAATGACAGTATACTCTACTTGCTCCACTTGCTTGTCCACTGTCACACATACCCTGGCCTCTCGGTTTGAGCTGATCCAAGTGTCGCCCATTAAGACCAGCTCCACTGCACAGTTGCCTCCGGTCTGTGCTGCTCGCTCAAACCGACAGCTTAGAGCAATGATGTCAAACTTAAAGAGGGCCAAAATAAAAAAAAATTAGACCAAGTCGCGGGTCAAGCAGTGTACAGAATAATGGGCCCCCCCAATAGCTCTCCATACCGAATAATGGGCCCCCCCACATAGCCCTCCATACCGAATAATGGGCCCCCCCACATAGCCCTCCATACCGAATAATGGGCCCCCTCACATAGTCCTCCATACCGAATAATGGGCCCCCCCCACATAGTCCTCCATACCGAATAATGGGCCCCCCCACATAGTCCTCCATACCGAATAATGGGCCTCCCCACATAGTCCTCCATACCGAATAATGGGCCTCCCCACATAGTCCTCCATACCGAATAATGGGCCCCCCCACATAGTCCTCCATACCGAATAATGGGCCCCCCCACATAGTCCTCCATACCGAATAATGGGCCCCCCCACATAGTCCTCCATACCGAATAATGGGCCCCCCCACATAGTCCTCCATACCGAATAATGGGCCCCCCCACATAGTCCTCCATACCGAATAATGGGCCCCCCCACATAGTCCTCCATACCAAATAATGGGCCCCCCCACATAGTCCTCCATACCGAATAATGGGCCCCCCCACATAGTCCTCCATACCGAATAATGGGCCCCCCCACATAGTCCTCCATACCGAATAATGGGCCCCCCCACATAGTCCTCCATACCGAATAATGGGCCCCCCCACATAGTCCTCCATACCGAATAATGGGCCCCCCCACATAGTCCTCCATACCGAATAATGGGCCCCCCCACATAGTCCTCCATACCGAATAATGGGCCCCCCCACATAGTCCTCCATACCGAATAATGGGCCCCCCCACATAGTCCTCCATACCGAATAATGGGCCCCCCCACATAGTCCTCCATACCGAATAATGGGCCCCCCCACATAGTCCTCCATACCGAATAATGGGCCCCCCCACATAGTCCTCCATACCGAATAATGGGCCCCCCCACATAGTCCTCCATACCGAATAATGGGCCCCCCCACATAGTCCTCCATACCGAATAATGGGCCCCCCCACATAGTCCTCCATACCGAATAATGGGCCCCACATAGTCCTCCATACAGAATAATGGGTCCCACATAGTCCTCCATACAGAATAATGGGCCCCACATAGTCCTCCATACAGAATAATGGGCCCCACATAGTCCTCCATACAGAATAATGGGCCCCACATAGTCCTCCATACAGAATAATGGGCCCCACATAGTCCTCCATACAGAATAATGGGCCCCACATAGTCCTCCATACAGAATAATGGGCCCCACATAGTCCTCCATACAGAATAATGGGCCCCACATAGTCCTCCATACAGAATAATGGCCCCACATAGAGGTGGCGGTTCTGGTGTCGCAGGCCAAATATAACTACCCTGCGGGCTAGATGTGGCACGTATGACTTAGAGAATCCACTTCTCCAGGTGAGCTCATAACGTATACAATATGGTGAGTGAACGCTATGTCACACTTGTAAATAGTATTGAATCAATTTTGTTCATCTGGATAGAAAATGACAGTAAGTTTGTATTAAAAAAAAAATGAGATAAAAGCCATACTCACTTTAAATGCAGCTTATTAGGATCTATCGTTAGTGATTCAAGGCACAGATTGTCAGGATCCATTTCTGATCCTAAAAGATAACAGAAAAACAAATATAATTCTAGTTCCATTTTACGGTTTTTATATTTCGGCCTAGAATGTTAAGGGGGGTTATTCTGAGATTATAAATTAAAGATGCTTGTCTGGGCCTGTGAAAATATTTTAGAAACAAACTGAATATGGATAAAAAAAATGGAGACTTCATAACAATGCCCATGGGAGTGATAAGCTTGCTATACTAAAAATCCAGTTCACATGACTGGGGCTGTTTCTGCGTTATGCACATATATTTCTGCAATCTCCATTCAGGTGAATAGGACGAAATGACATGACGGCAACAAACCTGCCACACGTGATTAACCCTTCATCACCCGATCTAACGGACTGCACTTAATGCATTCCATTATTTAAGGTTCACATACAAGAGATTTGTTACGCAGATTTTCTTGGTTACAGGATTAGACGGATTAAAGTTGTTTGTAAAGATTTCTTTCTTGATGAACAGTTCCAATTCTCCTCACATAAACCATGCGGGATCAGGAGTAAGTGGCTTACAGTTTAGCATGCTCCGGGCAAGCTGTCACACACAGAAATAAGGAAAACACAACAAAACCAGTGAATCTGCTGTCACGTGAGTCTGGGGTAAAGCCGACAATCAAAACATCAAGGCTTGTACTCGCTGAAATATACATGCCAACATTTTATTTAATAGAAATGTTCTTACACCAGCAAGTAAGATGCAAACAGCAAGGTACAAGCACATCAGTTATGGGACCTTGGCACATGTGAGAACTAAGGCCTCATGCACAATATCGTACAACAGCACCATACAACCACCAAGCCGTAATACAGCACCCCCACAGGAGTCTATGGAGATCTGATTAACCTCTGGATGTATCAAATTATATATTTCTTCTCCTGTCAAATTCAGCGTGAATCCATCAGTAAAAATTGTGGCATTTGCTAATAATGCAGTTGGATATGATGGCCATATACAGCTGCAAGCACAAAACAGACCTTGTGCACTTCAATACAGTTCTATTGATCTGGCTCTGCCATGGTCGTTGCCATTTCATAGTTTTAAACGGAATCTGTCACCACCTGGCACTTATCTCACGTACAATATAGGCATACAGGTGATAGAAATGTAAATCTATACCTACTGTATCTGTATGCCTCATATTAGAGGTCTGGTTGCTGTGCAATTGCTTTTTATTCTTTCAGGTTTCTGATGCTTGCAGGCCCGAGGCACGCAAGAAATCCCCGCCTACTTTGTGAATTACAATGTTTCCCCCCTCCCCTGCACGTCACAATGCCCTGTGACGTGCAGTTTCGGAGTCCAAATCTTGCGCATGCGCACATCACCTTTCACGCAAGGCGCACTTGTTGCTCCCGGCTATGTTGCGTACATCAATGATTTTGTGAGCAAGCACCGGCGAGTCACTGAACTCCGCTCCAGTAACCTCCGGCGTGCACAACACTAAGGTGCTCTCCCCACATCGTCATTGTAAGAAACCATATGTATATGGATCCTAACGATGACGATGCAGGGAGGAAGTGGGGAGAGCACCTTAGTGTTGCTCATGCCAGAGGTCACTGGAGCGGATGTCACAGTGACCTACGCACAAGATCCCTCCTGTACAATGAGCATAGAAGGGAGGAATAAGTGCACGTCACGTGCAGGGGAGGGAGGAAACATTTTAATTAATACAGGAGGCGGGGATTTATTGCGGTCCCCGGGCCTGCAAGCGACAGAAACCTGAAAGAATAAAAAGCTATTTCACAGCAACTAGACCTCTAATATGAGGCATACAGGTAAGTATAGATTCACATTTCTATCACCTGCATGCCCATATTAGAGGTCAGATAAGTCCCAGGGGGTGACAGATTCCCTTTAAGTTTGAAGGTAAGTCAATCGAGTTCAACCTATAATCTAACATGTTGATCCACACAAAGGCAAAAACGCCATGAGGCAGATTGGAATAAATAACTGCAACCAATCGTTTCCCAAAGCATGTGAAACCAAATATTAAGTTGAGGGTGCCAACAATTTGTCTGGCCCATTTTGGTGGTTGTGAGTGAAATTATGTCCAATTTGCCTTTTTTTCTCTGTTTTTGTCTTGTTACAATACGCACAAAGGAATTAAGCATGTGCATAAGAAAACAATGTAATTGCAATAATTTTCTGGGAGAAATACTTCATTTTCTGAAACAAATTTCAAGGGTGCCAACACTTTCGGCCATGGCAATTGTGCTAGATCGGCTCACTCAGCTAAAAGAGCTGTCTCTCTAAATTTCTGGTTTATTAGAATGTGGCATAAACCGACAGAGTCCATCAAAGTAAACACGACTCTTTGGACAAAACAGGAAAAACAAAACAAAGTGGCAACCCCAAGCACAGCCCTTGTGGTAGCAGGGATCCGCCCGCTCAGGGTTTAGCACACGGTTCAGGTTAGCACAACACTACCTCTCTGGAGCTAGCCTCTCCAGACATACTGAACACTGAATGCCTCAGCAGGCCGTCTTTTTAAACCACAGACCACACCCTGGGGTGGAAATATGGAGAACAACCTCCCACGAGCTCTATGGTTGTTCTGAAAAACTCAGCCCTTAAAATTGCTTTTTTACCCTTCACAACACTTAGTGTGCTGGAGCAAAACTTTTGTGTTTCAAATCACTGAAGCCAATAGCCTCAATGAAACATACCTCCCCTCCAGCAGTTTGCCAGTGACTTTGTCACACTGTATATATAATGTATACTGTGCACAAGTGTTTTCAACGCACTAACTTCCTTTGTGTGTGGAGATACTAAGTAGAAATTAAGCAAATATACATGCGCTATATAGTACTGTGAACCCAATGCGATGTGAACATAGCATATATGAAAAAAAAGGATCATATAAATGGAAGTTACGGTTGACACTGTGCCTACCTGTGTGCACCGGATGAAACAAGTGGAGACTGTGTCAGGAAAGGAGGTGGACCCTACCCTCTGAGACGCGTAGGATTGCTTTGCAATATAATATATAGCATATATATATATTATATACAGTGGGGGAAAAAAGTATTTAGTCAGCCACTAATTGTGCAAGTTCTCCCACTTAAAAAGATGAGAGAGGCCTGTAATTGACATCATAGTTAGACCTCAACTATGAGAGACAAAATGAGAAAACAAATCCTGAAAATCACATTGTCTGATTTGGAAAGAAATTTTTTTCAAATTTTGGTTGAAAATAAGTATTTGGTCAATTACAAAAGTTAATCTCAATACTTTGTCATTGCCAGCAAAGGATATATAACAGAGGTCAAACGTTTTTTGTAAGTCTTCACAAGGTTGGATCATTCCTCCATGCAGATTTCCTCTAGAGCAGTGATGTTTTGGGGCTGTCGCTGGGCAACACAGACTTTCAACTCCCTCCAAAGGTTTTCTATAGGGTTCCTCCTAATGCAGGACAATGCCAGACCTCATGTGGCTGGAGTGCGTCAGCAGTTCCTGCGAGATGAAAGCATTGAAGCTATGGACTGGCCCGCCCATTCCCCAGACCTGAATCCGATAGAGCACATCTGGGACATCATGTCTCGCTCCATCCACCAACGTCACGTTGCACCAAAGACTGTCCAGGAGTTGGCAGATGCTTTAGTGCAGGTCTGGGAGGATATTCCACAGGAGACCATCCTCAACCTCATCAGGAGCATGCCCAGGCGTTGTAGGGAGGTCATACAGGCACGTGGAGGCCACACACAATACTGAGCCTCATTTTGACTTGTTTTAAAGACATTACATCAAAGTTGGATCAGCCTGTAGTGTGTTTTTCCACTTTAATTTTTTTTTTTTGGGGGGGGGGGGCACACGACACTCCAAATCCAGGCCTCCATTGGTTAATAAATTTGATTTCCATTGATGATTTTTGTGTGATTTTGTTGTCAGCACATTCAACTTTGTACAGAACAAAGTATTCAATGAGAATATTTCATTCATTCAGATCTAGGATGTGTTATTTGCGTGTTCCCTTTATTTTTTTGAGCAGTGTATAATATATATATATATATATTGTAAGGTAGCGCTATTCATCATGCTGGGGGACACTCGCTTCACGGGGTTAATTAAAGCACACCAGCCACATTTTCTGATAACACGACATCCAGCAGTTTATTACACTTCATAATGGCACATAACATAGTCCATCTCAGTGGCTCCCCGGCATGGTTATACACATAACATCCAGGAGACCTTTCCAATGGCAGCTATGCCCGCTTGGCTTTAGATACAGACTTCAGCAAGGTACAACATCAATGTCCATATAAAGAACCATTTTTACCTTTGCTGGGTCTTAGCTGCTTCTCTCAGCTCTGTTCCGCCACAGCTGTGGTTTTAAGGCTTCCCAGCCGTGGACTCCAAGCCACGTGCCTTCCAGGGCTACTGCGCCCAAACACAGGGATTTAGCCTCTTGCCTCACCAGGCCTCTCTCTTCCAGCCCCTCCAGGCTAATGGTGTCCCACACACAGGGATCAGGCCTCATGCCTTTCACACCTGTTTCAAAACTACCAGGGTTTATATATCAGTCTGTGCACATAGAACCTGTGATGATGTCACAGTCATGTGATCAGTCACCTGAGGGGAGGTACATGGTCAGCTAGAACACCCCCCCTGGACATTTTAGCAATGCAGGAAGGCGCTGCATTACAATATAATATAATATATATATATACACACACACACACACACACACACATATTATATGAATCGAACCTTAGTGTTTATACTGGAATAATCTTCTGTCTTAGGCTATGTGCACACGATGTGGTTTTAATGCATTTCCGCGGCTGTTTTTCTGCCGCGGAAACACATTTAAACCGCTTGCTAATAGGTCTGCCATGTATAGCAATGGTAATCCAGATGTGCTGTGCACATGATGAGGAAATTTCCGCTCCGGATTACCATTGCAGCAAAAACCGCAGCATTACCATTGTTTAGGCGTTTCCGCCGCAAATTCATGCCCACTGACTTGCATTGAATCGCAGCAAACCCGCAGGTATAATATCTATACCTGCGGATTTGCTGCGTTTCAATGAAAGTCAATGGGCGCGAATTCTCGCCAGAAACGCGCTGCGGTTGGTACCCGGGTCGGGAGAGGAGGCTGTTATTCCTCTCGTCCGACCGCCGCTCGGGCTGATAAGAATGAGAGTGGCGTGGATGAGAGGAGCAGTAGTCTGCTCTTCCCAGCCTGTGTGCCCGCAGTAAAAAAAAAAAAAAGTAAAAAGAAAAAAATAAACCTCTATACTCACCTGTCCGGCGGCTCCCGGTGTCGTCCTGGTCCCCGGCGGCGATGTCTTCAGCCTGGCGGCCAGCGGTACACTGCGGGGAGAAGGTCCTAGAAGCACAGTATACTGTGCTTCCAGGACCTGCGCTGATGTCAGCGATCAGCTGATCGGTCACGTGTCCATCAGCTGATCAGTGACACCAGCGATCAGCTGATCGGTCACGTGACCTATCAGCTGATGCTCACCGGAATGTTTCCAGGGTGGTAAGTTCACCGGGGCTGATCAGCTGATCAACCCCAGTGACCTCCTGCACAGCAATGTACACTGACTGGGGTGATTTTTACACCCCTGTCAGTATACAGTGCTGTATTAAACCGCTGTGACATCAGTGATTGTTGATGTCACGTGTAGAAGTGATCCAGATCGTCGTGGGACACTCGGTGGCGGTACGTGGACTGCGTCGTTGACGGCGGACAGGTGAGGAATATGGTTATTTTACGTTTTTTTTTTCAGGAGATCGAGGGCTTCGTGGAGGCGTACAATAAAAAAAAAATAATTAAAAACCATGTGTTTTTTATTTCATTAAAATACTTTATTCTGGCCGTGTTTTTATTAAAAAGGTGGCGACTATTTTACCACGCGGTTAGTAATGAGGGCGTCTTATAACGCCCTCCATTACTAACCTGGACTTCATGTCAGCCGCCAATACAAGGCTGACGTGAACCCCAACCCCATTACCCCACTCGTCACCGCTACAGGGCAGTGGGAAGAGCGAGGCTAAGAACCAGATTTGGCTCATCTTATGGATGAGCCATTTCTGGGACTGCTGAGGGGTGATATTAATAGCCGCAGAGGGGGCTAGTATCCATGATCCCTTCCCTGGCTATTAATATCAGCCAGGAGCTGTCTAGTTTAGCCTTTGCTGGTTAGATTTTATAGGGGGACCCCACATTAATTTTTTTCTGGGGTCCCTCTGTAATCTAGCCAGTAAAGGCTAAACAAACAGCTGTGGGCTGATATTAATAGACAGGGAACATTGTTGGCTAATGGCCCCTTACCCGGCTACTAATATCAGCCCCCAGCAGTCGGCTTTCCCTCTGCTGGTTATAAAAATGACGCGGGAGCCCACGACATTTTTTTTTTTTAATTTTAGGCTCTGTGCCCATAATTCAGATGTAGCAGCTCTTTGGACGCAAATTTTTTCGGCGTCCAAAACGTTGCATTCTATTGAACGCAGGTAAACCCACATGTGTTCACTGAACCATGCATTCATCGCATTCAATACTTTCTAGTGGTCAAATTTCTGTTGAGGAGACTAGCGACTCCGCAACAGAATTTGACATGCTGCGGTCCTGAAAGACGCGCCGCATGTCAGTGTCCACGGGTGATTCGCAGCCTCTGATACACATAGTGGACATGGGATATCGAGAGATCTCATCCACTATGATGTAACATCTGGACGCTGCAAGTTTGATGCTGCATAAACACGCAGCGTCAAACATGCAGCGGCTCCTGACCGTGGCCACGTACCCAAACTCACCCGCAGCATGTCCATTTCTGTAGCGGACATGCCAGTCTCCGCTGCAGATTTTGACCGATTGAAGTGTCATTATATGCGGTGGATTCACATGTACCGACAACAAAAGTGAGGCATTAGAACACCGCATTCTGAACGCAATAAAAATACGTTGTGTCCAAAGTGCTGCTGTGTGCTGATCGGGGGGACGTAGAGGCTAACGAACCAGCTGTGAGATGTTAATTATGGCCAGGGACCATGTTTACCTAATGGTACCTTCCTAGGCTAAAATTAGCAGCTCACAGCAGCCGCATAAATCACATGAATAGAAATGCTAATGAAGATTGGGCGAATCAGACTAGATGACATCCAGCTCTTTTGCTTGGTGATGACAAGGTGTCAATCAGACCTTTTCATGCCCAAACTTAATTAAAGTAAAGTGTTAAATAAACACACAGATACAGTGTAAACACTTTATTTGAAATACAACAGACCCATTCTTCAATCATTTAAATGAACCAATATACTCACCCCAGTTCTTATGGTAATCCAAAAGTTTAAGCAATGTCCCACCAAATAACTTTATTTAGCTCCAAAAAGAATTCATTGATGTACAAAATCGCTTCAAAAAACGCATCAAAAACGCATGTAAAATCCTCATGCGTTTTTTCTGCCAGGGAGAGGCAAAAACGGTCAGGAAATTTCTGCTTCAAATCCGCATCGTGCACACACAGCCTTTCTTGTTAAACGTAAGACTCAGTTCACCCTTCCGCCTGTAAGTATCAACAATATATCTTTTTTTTTTTTTAACAGCCACTATAGGCAAGATACGACACACAGTGACTTTTTAGTGGAATATGTTTAAACCCTACATCTGGAACGTATACCTCTCAATTAAGGCTCGAGCACTGTATACACAGATTCAAAAACTCATAGTGTCAGATTTATCATTACATTTCCACAGTTTTTTTTTAGGTGTGAATACCTCTCAATTAATGACTTTTTGACTTACGACAAATTAATCAAGTGATTTCGTTAGTTTTCTGATTCTTCCAGATGTTTTAGACAAGATTCATTAAAAGAGACTTAAAAAATAAGAAGTTTTGGTGCAACTCTACTCCAGACCCCCACGAGTGATTTTATGTAAGCCATTACTTTGCAAAATGTATGACTTTTTCCACTAAAAAGTTGCAAAACCAATTAAAGATAGAAAAGAAGGCAATTTTGGGCTTTGCGCAAAATTCACAAATCGTGTGCACCATTTCGATTGCATTGGTACAGAAAAAAAACAAAAAAAAAAAAACAAAACAACACTGCCCAAATGATGAATACTGCAATTCTCTACTAATTGGTCTGCCTAATACTAAACTCTCCTCTCTCCAATCCATACTGAATACAGCAGCCAGCTCACATTTCTGTCCAGCTGCTACACTGATGCCTCCACCCTGTGTCAGTCATTGCACTGGTTTCTCTATCATAACAGAATTACAACATAAATTTATCACACTTGCATACAAAGCTCTCCACAGTGTTGCATCATCCTACATCTCCACTTACCCATACTCTCCATTCCGCTATTGATCCAAGATTAACATCCTTCATAATCCTAACCTCCCCCTCCCAAGGCTTTTCTGTAGCTGCACCCATTCTCTGGAATGCTTTACATTAATTTCCATTCCTTTACATATAATAAGATTACTCGCTCTCCTTCTTATGCAATAACCAAGAGCTGTTATTTTTTTATGTGCTATAGTCATAAAACTAATCACTATATCCTTGTAATAAATGCTAAATATTTCACGTGATTCATCCAATACAAGTACAGATTATATGACATTGATTATGATCATATGTGCATTGGTGACAGTAGTTTAATGAGTTGAGCAACTGTTCAACGTTAGCATAAAATACATTCAAATTACATTTTTGACCAATATCACATTATAGAGTAATAAGCACTCTTCCTGGGAGAACCTATGGACAGATAGCTCAAATTCAGCAGGCCGGATCCTTCTCTTCCCAGACATCATCAGCTGAGATGAGGGGGGGGGGAGGGGTCGGGAGGCCCCGATACATATTAGACTGTTGCTTGATGCTGCTGACATCGGT
This sequence comes from Phyllobates terribilis, assembly GCF_046119375.1. Classification (NCBI taxonomy): domain Eukaryota; kingdom Metazoa; phylum Chordata; class Amphibia; order Anura; family Dendrobatidae; genus Phyllobates; species Phyllobates terribilis. The sequence goes on along the minus strand of NW_027362762.1, from coordinate 826,794,287 downwards.
GCGTTCAGACGTCAGTGATTTTCTTTTTGTACACAAAAAACTGATTGATTTGATTTATATCAGCGCTTGTTCAGTGTGCGTCAGTTTTTCCCATCAGAATTTCATCAGTTTTTTCTTTTCATGTAGGAAAAGCTTGAGGAAAAACTTCTCATATCAAACAAACATGAACATCAGACTGCACACAGATGGCATCTGATTGCTGGGCAATTTTTGGGCAGACTCATAGACTTGTATTGGTGAGTTTTTTCCGTGACTCGGATAAAAATTTGACATGTCTCCGTCTATTGGTGAGATCATTCGGTCCACACACACACACAAAAGAAAAAACAAGTAAAAGAAAAAAAAACATGTGAACCGCCCCATAGACTATAAAGGGTACGAGTACAATTAATGAAAAACACGGATAGAACACATATGTGAAGAACTGAAGTCTGAATGACGCCTAATCTGTATTGGGGTCTTAAAAATGTATATAACATGCCTTATGATAGGAAGAATAGTGGAAGCAGAAATTTGAGGTGCTAAAATAAATTATATCAGTTCTTTACATGGAATGTGTGGGTCAGAAAGTAGCTCTTCTAAAAATCTGTGGTATGAGTGTATATAGAGGACTATATGAGTGGCCTCCGGTCCTGGGTGCTGTCTGGCATGTGATCTGCCCTGACTACTTTTAGGGCACAGTCAGATGACCGTATAAATTGGACCTCACTGTTCGGACTGGCCGGCGGCTTTCCCAACCCAAGCATCACAGCTTCATGTATTTCTATGTAGCTCGGATTGGGAGAGCTGCGGCCAGTCTGAGCATTGCGGTCCGATCTCATTTATACGGCCGTCCGACTGCGCCCTAAGGCCGAGATCAGACTGCAGTATTTTCCATTCATGTGCTGCCTGTGTGCTAGTGCACATGAGGAATTTTCCACATGGATGTGCTACAGATGAGCTACCGATCCGAGATGTGGATGAGTGCACGGAGCTGCAAATTGTGGCCAAGATAGGACGATTATTTGATGCTGCTACTTTAAAGAAGCACTGCGAAAAATTATTGTATTGTCTAAACATGTATGCAATGTGGTGGGAGTGCGGTAATTTACTCGCTCATCAGTGTTTCCCCAGTTTCCAGCGCCGCTCTGATCCTCTTCTCAAGTGACTGATATTCCAATTCGCCGGCTGGGGTCTGTGTGTGGGCCTGTAGTCGCTTTTACAATGTAAGTCTATGGAGGGTCGGGGGAATTTGGAGTCGGAATTGTAGTCATGTGAGTAAAAAAAGGACCGGAGTGGCGCTAGAAATGGGAAGATGGCGATCAGTGAATATATTACTGCACTCACACTACCTTACATACACACAGGTTTAAGGAATAACAAAAATGTCTTTGGAGCCCGACAAGAATTGCTGCTGCTTAATAGCACAGGGGATAATGTAATTGACCACTGGACAGTCCGGGAAGCTTTGTCTCCCTCCTTCTGGATGAACTACACTACAACCAACCAGGCTCCGCAGCATCTACACTTCAGTAAGGCAGGTAACCGGTGCTCTGGTGTGAGCTGGGGGCCAGATGTGACTATACCATATAGATCATACATACAGATATACCATATAGATCATACATGTCAAACTCTGGCCCGTGGGCCAAATCTGGCAAGCAGAGTGGTTATATTTTGCCAGCGACACCAGAACCACCACCTCTATTTGGGCCCATTATTCTGTACGGAGGACTATGTGGGGCCCGTTATACTGTACGGAGGACTATGTGGGGCCCGTTATACTGTACGGAGGACTATGTGGGGCCCGTTATACTGTACGGAGGACTATGTGGGGCCCGTTATACTGTACGGAGGACTATGTGGGGCCCATTATACTGTATATTATTCTGTATGGAGGACTATGTGGGGCCCATTATACTGTACGGAGGACTATGTGGGGCCCATTATACTGTACGGAGGACTATGTGGGGCCCATTATACTGTATGGAGGACTATGTGGGGCCCATTATACTGTATATTATTCTGTATGGAGGACTATGTGGGGCCCGTTATACTGTACGGAGGACTATGTGGGGCCCATTATACTGTATATTATTCTGTACGGAGGACTATGTGGGGCCCATTATACTGTACGGAGGACTATGTGGGGCCCATTATACTGTACGGAGGACTATGTGGGGCCCATTATACTGTACGGAGGATTATGTGGGGCCCATTATACTGTACGGAGGACTATGTGGGGCCCATTATACTGTATACTGATCGGCCCACGACTTTGTTCAAGTTTTTAATTTTAACCCTCTGTGTGTTTGAGTTTGACATTCCTATTATAGGGAGTTGAAGCAGAAGAAAAACAGGAAGAAATATATATTTTTTTCCTTCAAAACACAGAGCCACTTTTGTCCACAAACCGTGTCTGGTATTGCAGCCCAGGTCCATTTAAATAAGGACATTTCAATGTAAACTAATCAATTCAAAATCATTATGTAATAATAATGAAAGGTGAAATACCAAAACGCCATTCCTCTACACGCGACGTGTACATTATCCTTACTATGTAGGGAACGTGCACGTCATACACATGACACCGCCATGTGGAAGTCTGCGGACAGTCACTAGCCATCACAGCACGAGAACAGACCAGAGGTGGCCGGACATGTCACCTGTGGGATGTCGTGACCCCGGGGTGTATGGTTAGAAGAGACTCCCAGTTATGTTCTCATACATATTATACAAGGATGGGAGAGCTGCTGTCCCAGTGGTGGCGCCCCCTAATGTACAAATCTGCATGAAGCGCCCACACTATCAGGCCATGGACAGTGGTCACCGGTACACCTCACCTTTCATCACATCACAAGAAGCAGACTATGACAGCAGCACCCATAACACACGCCCGCAGGCCCCGTTACCTGCCCCGCTTCCCCGGTCCGTCCTCCAGTCTTGCTGACAACTTTACTGCGGTTTGTTTTGGTTGTATTTTCTTTACCTCCTCACTCCCTTCCGTGGGCGGAGCTTCCCAGTGATGTTTAACATGTGACCGCCATCACCGCGTGGTAGCCTTCACGTCTGTGCGGTGATTGGCTGAGGGCGGACACATTACCTGGATACTGATGAGAGCGCGGACGCCATCTTTGCTAGTGGCAGGGTTTTCCTAGTGCTAGACTTCTCTACCGTTTCTATGACGACACTGAGTCATTTCTGTATTACAGAGAGCATGGGGTGATGCAGTCTGCTTGTAAGATGGCTGACAAGTCTCCACCCTGATAGAGCTGCTGCTGTCATGGAGTCTCTAGCCATTATAAAAGAACAAGAGACTGCCAGCAGTGTTCCTACTCCCTTTCTATTTTTGCCTCTACCTATTTTCCATCCCTTGTTCCAAGATCAATAATTTTTTTATTTTTCAGTAAGCCTAGCTGAAATAATGACGTCATTTATTTCACCATAGAATTTTTAAGTTCACCGAAATGGTGAAAAAAACCCACAATTCCACCATTGTTTCTTGTAGGATTGTTTATACAGTGTTCATAGTGCGGTATTGACCTGGTAACGGGATTGTCCTGGTCTGTGCCATTATGGCGATTCCAAACTTCTAACTTTTCATTATATTTTAGTGGTTAAAAAAATTAGAACTTTGCAAAAGAACAATTGTTTTGTGATGACGTTTTCCGAGGCTTTTATTTATTTTTACATCAATGGGGCTTTTTGTTTCGCATTGAGCTGTAGTTTTCATTAATTCCATTTTGAGGTATATGAGATCTCTCTTTACTGCCTAATATTAAGGGAGGTATGACGACCAAAAAATATTGTTGTTTTTTTTTGCTTTATAATGTTTACCATACGGATTACGGTAAATGTTTCTGTATTATCAGAGATCAGACTTTTACAGACACAACAATAACAAATATGTTTATTTTATTTTTTACATTTCTTTATTTTTAAATGGGTAAAAGGGAGGTGATTTAGCCCCTTAAGGACCGAGCCACTTTGTAGATTAATGACCAGGTCTCATTTTTTAAATTTGACCACTGTCACTTTATGAAGTAATTACTCTGAAACGCTTCAACGGATCCCGCTGATTCTGAGATTGTTTTTTCGTGACATATTGTACTTCAGGATAGTCTTAAAAGTTTTTCGATATGACTTGCGTTTATTTGTGAAAAAAATGGAAATTTAGCAAAAATTGTGAAAATGTCACAATTTTCAAAATTTGAATTTTTATGCTCTTAAATCAGAGAGATGTCATATAAAATAGTTAATAAATAACACTTCCCATATGTCTACTTTACATCAGCACAATTTTTGAAACATCATTTTTTTTTGTTATGAAGTTATAAGGGTTAAAAGTTGACTAGTGATTTCTCATTTTTCCAACAAAATTTCCAAAACCATTTTTTTTAGGGACCACATCACATTTGATCTATATGACAAGGGATCTATATGACAGAAAATACCCAAAAGTGACACCATTCTAAAAACTGCACTCCTCAAGAAGCTCAAAAACACATTCAAGAAGGAAGGAAAAAATGAACATTTAACTTTTTTCACAAAAATTTTACTTTAGACCCATTTTTTTTTATTTTCACAAAAGTTTCAGGAGAAAATGGACCCCCAAATTTGTTGTGCCCGCCGATATGCCATAAGTGGGGGAATACCATTGTTTGGGCGCACAGCAGGGCTCGGAAGGAAAAGAGCACTGTTTGACTAATTGAACGCAAAATTGGATGGAATCGAGAGCGGACGCTATGTTGCGTTTGGAAAGCCCCTTATGTGCCTAAACAGTGGAAACTTACCACAAGTGACCCCATTTTGGAAAGCAGACCCCTCAAGGAACATATTTAGATGTGTGGTGAACACCTTGAACCCCCAGGTGCTTCACAAAGTTTATAACATAGAGCTGTGAAAATAAAAAATAATTTTTTTCCCACAAAAATTATCTTTTAGTCCCAAATGTTTTAATTTCACAAGAGTAACAGGAGAAAATGGACCTCAAAAGTTGTTGTGCAATTTCTCCTGAGCTCGCCAATACACAATCTGTGGTCGAAAACTACTTTTGAGGAACAGTGCAAAGCACAGAAGGGAAGAAGCACTATATTGGAGTTCAAATTTTGCTGAAATGGTTTCAGTGTGCCACAGAGACCCTGAGGTGCCAAAACAGCAGAATCCTCCATAAGTGACCCCATTTTACAAACTACACCTCTCAATGAATTCATCTAAGGGTGCAGTGATCATATTGGTACCACAGATGTGTCAGGATTTTATACCATTGGGCAGTGAAGAAAAAATAATTACATTTTTACCACAAATATTTTCACGCGGGGAAATTGGTAAAAAAATGGCCCCAAAATGTGTTTCACAATTTCTGCTGAACGTGGCAATACCCCACATGTGGCTGTACAGTACTGCTTAGCTATACGGCGAGACTTGGGAAGGACAGAGCGCTATTTGCCTGCTGGAGCGCAGATTTTCCTAGAATAGTTTGCGGACTCCATATACAGACCCCTAAGTGCTAGAAGAGCAGAATCTCCCCTTCAAGTGACCCCATTTTGGAAATCATACACCTGCCAAACATGTGGACGCTAAATGTGGTTTAGACACACTGTGGTGCTCAGAAGGGAGGGGGAATTGGATTTGGGGGTGCAGAATTTACAGAATTTCTTTTGGGGGGGCGAGGAGCCATTTCCTTTTCCAGAGCCTTTGTACTACCAGTAATGTGAAAGCCCCCAATATTTCCATTAACAGATGACGGACCTGAGTGGGGGCTTTTTATGTGAAGCTTTTATTGGGAACATTTTACAGAACATTTTGGATCACATTTATCCAGCGCTCTACGCTGAGCACTTACTTTGGAGTTTCCATGTAAATCTCCGAATGACGTGATTCAGATGAAACCCCCGAGGGATCCATTCACTATAACGAGATGAGGCAGCAGAGTTACTCCTTCTTTCCAGAGGTGCACAAAACTGTGGCCGACCGCGCTTTTATCTACACCTAAAAAGATGGACACCGCCAAATCATAGGTCTGACGGCGTCCACAGTGCCTCCATCTGCCTCATTACAGGGAATCTTCTGCCGGGGGTTCTGTCTGAATCACGTATTTCAGAGATTTACACGGAAACCCCGGTATAAGCACCCAGCGCAGAGCTCAGAATAGATGTGACCCGAGCCTTACTGCAATCTTACGGAGGCCGAATGAGCAAATCAACAGCAGGTGAAGAATTAGTTTTATTTTTTTTTTACGCCGTTCCTCGTGCGGTATAATTGATTAGGTGACTTTATTCTTCGGGTAGGTGCGATTACAGCGATACCAGATTTATATCGGGTTTTTATGATTGGCTGCTGTCACACACTAAAAAACGCTTTTTCATTGCCATATTTTGAGAGCTATAATTTTTCCATATTTCGGCCGACAGTCATGTAAGGCCTTGCTTTTTGCAGGACAAGTTGACATTTTTATTTGAAACATTTTCGGGCAAGTGACATTTTTTGATCGCTTTCTATTCTGATTTTTGGGAGGCAGAATGAACAAAAAACAGCAATTTAGGAGTTGGCTTTTTTTGTCGTTACTTGTGTGGTAAAATTGAAAAGGCAGCTTTATTCTTCGGGTCAGTACGTTTACAGCGATACTTCATTTACAGCGTGGAAAAAAAGTATTTAGTCAGCCACCAATTGTGCAAGTTCTCCCACTTAAAAAGATGAGAGAGGCCTGTAATTGACATCATAGTTAGACCTCAACTATGAGAGACAAAATGAGAAAACAAATCCTGAAAATCACATTGTCTGATATATATGTAATTTTTTTTCGCTGTTACATAATGAAAACTTTTATAGAAAAAATAATTATCTTTGCATCACTGTATGCTGAGAGCTGTAACTTTTAAATTTTTTGGCTGATTGAGCTGTACGGCAGATTGATTTTTGCGGGATAAGATTAAGCTTTCAGCGGTACCATTTTTATTCACATTTGTCTTTTTGATCGCGTTTTATTCCACTTTTTCCAGCGGTATGATGAAAAGGCATAGTTTCCCATGTGTTTTTTTTTTTTTTTTTTACACTGTTCACTGAAAGGGTTAACTAGTGTGACACGTTTATAGGTCGGGTCGTATTTAATAGTGTAATATATCTTATTATTTTTTAACATATTTTTTTTAGATTTTTACAATTTTTTTTACTTTTTTATTTAGTCCCACTATGGGACTTTCACTTTTTTCATAGGTACAATGTATTGTAATGCACTAGCGTTGCAGTACATTATACCTGTGTAGAATACTGCTGAGACCATGCTGTGAGCATGGGCTCAGAAGCTTTCCATAGCTTGGTGATCCGGGGGGCGTCATGATGACGCCAGGTCACCATGGCAACAGTCGGGCCCCCGCGATGACGTCGCAGGGGTGGCGATCTGAAGGCAGAGGGAGCTCCCATCCCTCTGCCTGCCTCCTGAATGCTGCGATCGCGGCATTTAGGGGGTTAACAGCCAGGGCCGGCGCTGACACCGCTCCTAGCTGTTAGTGCAGGAGCTCAGCTCCAGCAGCTCTGAGCTCCTGCTGTGATCGGGCAGAAGAGGCTGATATTTCAGCTTCTTCTGCGTGATCGTGCTGTGAACAGTCAGTCAGATTGACTGACCGATCACAGCGATCTGGATGCGGGAACCGCTGGCATGGGTCCCTGCACGACTTCCCGTACCGATCAGCTGTCTGTGACAGCTGTCGGCACTGAATTGTCACTGCGTGTTTACACACAGTGACACTTCAAAGTCATGGCGAGGATAACCCGTCCTGGTGCGTGAACTAGCATCCGGCCATGACGGATTATCCTCGTCATTGAACGTAATGGGGTTAAAGTTTTTAATAAGTTTTTCACTGTATTTTTTATCCCTATAGGGCAGAGGTGGGGAATCTTTTTTCTAACAAGGGCTATTTGGATATTTATACCATCCTTCGGGGGCTGTAGAAATCGCGCACTAACTCCGCCTACAAAGTACGTCCTGACGCTGGCACTGGTGTCAGGACATAATCTTTCATTGCACGCGCCTCAGGGTTCAGTAGTGAACAGCGTGTGCGCATGCTCACAGAGCAAGAAGAAATTAATGGGCCAGCAAAACACGGCTGCCAGCCCAAGTACTGCTGTCTCCAGGAACCTCGGGCCAGATAAAAAGCCATTGAGGGCCGTAAATGGCCTGCGGGGCTGAGGTTCCCCACCCCTGCTATAGGGGGCTTGAACCTGCAATCGCTGGTACTCTATACTGCAATAGTACTTAGTGACATTACTGATCTCCTATGAAGCCTAATCACAGACTGGGGTTCATAGTTGCATAACGTTGGTGGCAGTAGACCCCAGGATGCCATGACAGCCCATCGGCTTCCTGTGCGGCATGGGAGCCTAAATGATTGTGCCAGGCTGGTGCGCCATTTAAATGTTGCTGTCAGATTGATACACAACACTCATCTGCGCTGGCAATATTGTGGCAACACTTCCCTGGCTTATGTATGCCCAAGTGATAGTGTGCTAGAGGGAGCTAACTGCACAGAGATTTATGTAGGTCTTCTTAAAGCCAATGATACCTGTATTAGGCTCTGTCCACATTACAATTATTTTCGTTTCATGGATGGTTTTGTGCCTCAGGGCTCTTTGGATCAATGAAATCAATCTCAAACACCTATGATAATAGTTTGCCACGTGAGCCCAATTAACCCCTTCACGATATATGACATAAACCTATGTCATATGGCATGCCCCTGCCATTAATGCGGGCTTGCAAGCCAAGCCCGCATCTTTCCCCGCACATGACGGCCGATTTAATAAGCCATCATGTGCCTTTAACAGTCATGGGGGGAGCGGAGCTCTGCCCACGATTGTTAACCTGCGCCTGCAGAGGGCGCACGCCGTTCCATGCTTCCATCGGTGCCCGTGACGTGATCGTGGGGCGCCGATGAGTTGTCATGACAGCAGGAGGTCTGCTGAAGACCCCTGTGCAGGGGCGTACATGGGGCCCCACAGCAGAAGATCTAATTCACCCCCCCCCCACCAAAAAAATAAATAAATAAATTAAATGATTGTCGGGGTCACAGAAGAGCATATCTCACAACTTTCCATCCTTTACATAGTAATTTTCCTCCTGCTGAAGTCCTAGATTTCTCTTTCATTGCCCCCATAAAGTATGATGCCATCAAAAGTGTCCACCAAACACAGTATGAAACCCCCATGATGAATTCCTCCACATGCACAGTATAATGACCCTACTGTACCCCACTTCAACTCCCAGGGCAAAGTATGGTGACCCCAACACAGTATGAGCCCCAACTGTGACCCCCACACAGCCCTCCATGCACTATAATGGGCCTACATACAATATAATAGCTCTCCACAGAGTATAATGAACTCCCCATCCAAGAGAATGGATGATCGCAACTTCAAGTCCCCTATGAGCCGAATTCTGAACTTCATGTACAGTGCACCTCTGAGGCCGGGACGCTGCCGAAATGAGCGGCGCGCATGCGCTAGATTTGCATGAGCTGGCGTTGAAGCAGGCTCGTGCAAATTATGTTTGTGATAACATGGAAAGAGGGCTGACTAGTCTGGGGAAACTAACACCCCATCGACTAGTCTAAGTCCTAATTAGCATAGGAAAAGCGGACCTTATAAATGCTTTTTTTAAACATTAATTAAACTAAATAACATTATACAGGGCTGGTTATGCAGGGAATTTAGTCATACATATGTGAATACTGCTGGGTTGGAGGGCATGGGGGACCTGACAGGTTACTTTAACAGAGCTAAATTTACATGTGCTAAGCTCCTCCTAGTGGCAGCTGTGGGGAATTACCACCAATTTATTTGGCAATGAAAATGTAATTCCTGAATCATAGTAACGTAGGTTTAATAAAGACATAGGTCCATCAAGTTCAACCTTCCTCCCCCAATTGTACATTTTGTCTCCCCACCATGGTATTAATTGTGCTGTACTACACCTTCGGTCCTAATCCTATCCACAGGATATGAATAGTTTGCTCTTTGCTAGTGGACCCACCATTGGGTCACCCATTGATCAAAAGATTGTCAGTCCTCAGTCTTCAATTGATTGTGTCAGAAGTTGATAATATGTAATGCTGCTCTATTCAAATTCAATGTGACTAATGGAGATGGCCAGTCCCAAAAATTTTGAATATAGCATCAGTGCCCATGCTCCATTCAAGCAACAATCTCGGGACCCTCATTCTTGTGATCGATTTGGGACCCCAAGTGCTAAGCAACTAGTCACCTAACCCAAATGGTGCTATAGAATAGAGCCTGCCAAAGACCTCACAGACTGCCCATAATAGAAGTACCAGATGATGTGTACACAAAATGCCTACTTAATACCAGTATAGTGTGTGCTATAGCTATAGCGCATCATAGGACGTCACTAACCACTCCGTGTAGATCAGCACACACATCAGTATATATGTTCTATCAGCTAATGCCTGTAAAGACTTTATTGTTATTTACTGAGCGCCCAAAGTCTTCACTTAATACTATAGAATGGACCTTGAGACCTTGAAAACCAAATAGCAAATCAGTTGGACATGTACTCCCATAGCTATGCTTCTAGAGGGTAATATTGTCCATGATGGAACATGAGTAGTGTACAACTGAAGGTACAGTATGTGATCATTATGAGATAATGCTACACAGTATTTAAGAAGGAAGCTGGAGACTTCTGAAATGCGTTGGAGCTGTTCTCGGACTTTAGACAATAGATGTCGCTATTGCCATGGTCTTCACCCTGTGCATTGTAAAGCATAAGGATAGGTTCACACCTAGAGTAACTGTTCCTGATATAAATTAACATGAATATGGGCATCAAAATCCACAAGGAAATCATGTGTTTCATTGCTGATTTTGATGCAGGTATAGTTGTAGATTTTCACAGAAATGAATAAAATCTGTGTTGAAAATTCAAAACATTTTCACAATAGATAGAGCATGCTGCAAATATAAAAATCCACAACATACTTACAAGAAACTGTAGATATGTTACTCCTAGAACAGGGGTCGGGAACCTATGGCTCGCGAGCCAAATGTGACTCCTTTGAAGGCTGCATCTGGCTCCCAGACGAGTGACTGCTCTACCTGCCACTGACAGCTTAAAATGGCGCCATCGCTTCTGATCCGCACCACAGGAAGCCGTCACCCAGGATATAAGGTGCCCGCCCTCCTGACAGCTAGAGCGGCGCTTGAGCAAGCAGAGCTCAGTTGCTGCTACGCTGGGGTGAGTCATCATTAGGTGCAGATCGGAAGCGACCTCACCAGCAGGTATAGGGAGTTCCCGCGCTGGCAGCCATCGTTCTCCTCACCCCAGCATAGCAGCAACTGAGCTCCGCTCGCTCAAGCGCCGCTCTAGCTGTCAGGAGAGCGGGCACCTTATAGGGGTGACGGATATCTGTGGTGTAGATCAGAAGTGGCGGCGCCATTTTAAACTACACTGGCAAGAATCAGCAGCCGCATCAGTCAGTCAGAGAGCGCCTGAATACAGGTAACACTCTTACTTCATACCACCAGTCAATTAGGGGGACGACAGTTACCTATATACACAGTACTACGGGGGTACAGTTTGCCCTTCCCCTTAAGAGCAAAGACGCCATCTCTGTTCCCCACATGGAATTAGCCAGAGACACCTCCAGCATATGGAAGTAAACTTCCCTCCTTTTAATCAAGTAGTCAGCTAGCTAATTGCAGAAACCCTTTTATTGAAGAAGATGGCTAAAAGAAAAAAAGATGAGGAGTATCATACTTTTCAGCAGGAATGGACAGAAGAATTCGCCTTTGTGGAGAGAGCAGGTACTTATTGTACAGGGTGGGCCATTTATATGGATACACATAAATTAAATGGGAATGGTTGGTGATATCAACTTCCTGTTTGTGGCACATTAGTATATGGGCGGGGGGAAACTTTTCCAGATGGGTTGTGACCATGGCAGCCATTTTGAAATCGGCCATTTTGAATCCAACTTTATTTTTCTCAATGGGAAGAGGGTCATGTGACACATCAAACTTATTGAGAATTTCATAAGAAAAACAATAGTGTGCTTGGTTTTAACGTAACTTTATTCTTTCATTAGTTTTTTACAAGTTTATGACCACTTATAAAATGTGTTCAAACTGCGGCCCATTGTGTTGGATTGTCAATGCTACCCTCTTCTCCCTCTCTTGACACACTGATAGCAACACCACAGACGAAATGCCAGCACAGGCTTCCAGTATCCGTTGTTTCAGATGCTGCACATCTCGTATCTTGATGGCATGGTGTGGTATATGGGGTACAAAGATAGTGGGGCCATTCTCCATCAATGGAAACCTCAATGCCACTGGATATCTGAAATTGCTACATGATGATGTGTTGCCCTATTTATGCACTGAAGATGGCACGTTCCCTGAGTTTTTCCAACAAGATGGTGCACCACCACATTATGGGTGTCAGGTCCGAGCATTCCTACATGAACAGTTTCCTGGAAAGTGGATTGGTCGTCGTGGACCAGTTGAATGGCCACCAAGGTCTCCCGATCTGACCACCTTAGACTTTTATCTTTTGCGTCATCTGAAGGCAATTGTCTATGCTGTGAAGATACGAGATGTGCAGCATCTGAAACAACGAATACTGGAAGCCTGTGCTAGCATTTCTTCTGCGGTGTTATCAGTGTGTCAAGAGTGGGAGAAGAGGGTTGCATTGACAATCCAACACAATGGGAAGCACTTTGAACACATTTTATAAGCGGTCATAAACTTGTAAAAAACTCATGAAAGAATAAAGTTACCTTAAAACCAAGCACACCATTGTTTTTCTTATCAAATTCTTAATAAGTTTGATGTGTCACATGACCCTCTTCCCATTGAAAAAAATAAAGTTGGATCCAAAATGGTCAACTTCAAAATGGCCACCAGGGTCACCACCCATCTGGAAAAGTTTTCCCCCTCCCATATACTAATGTGCCACAAACAGGAAGTTGATTCCCATTTAATTTAGGTGTATCCATATAAATGGCCCACCCTGTACTTTAAAAGTGTTGGTCTTGCATAAAATGCACACTTACTTGTATTTAGTTCTAAAAATATTGTATGGCTCTCATGGAATTACATTTTAAAATATGTAGCGTTCATGGCTCTCTCAGCCAAAAAGGTTCCTGACCCCTGCTCTAGAGGAAAAAAATGTTTGTTAAATGTGTTTTGTCTAAAAGGCAAAGTCTGCAGTCACTCTATGGGACAGCAATCTGTCAAATCAGGACAAATTCCCTATATGTCCCATGCAAAAGGCAGTCACGTTACCGCATGAATGCAACTTGCATACTTGGGGTCGCGTACCAATTAGACTTCTGCGCTTCTCTCAGTTCTCTTCTATTTGGAGAAGCCAAATGAGACTAGTCTGCAAGTGACCGCAAATATGCAAATGGAATCTCTGCAGTCACATGAATGCTCACTCGGAGTACAGTGGAATTGTGACAGTGCACATTGCATACTGTCACGATTCAGCAGTCCACAGTGACATAAAGTGATTGCAGAATTTGCTCCTTAGACAGGATTAGGATGGTTACAGAGCGTATCCTCCTGAAAACATTGCTAAAAGTTGAACATGCTATTTTTTTAAATGGGAAGGCTTCAGAAAATACTGGCGTTTTTTTCCTGAGGCAACATTTTTAGCGCTTTTTTTCCTTGTTGATTTCTGTGACCTTTTTCAACGTTTTGTAACCGCTGGCAGCTTTTTTGAGCGTTTTTGCAGCATTTTTGTGATTTCTTTTTTTGCTAGCATTTTATTAACTACATTCAGCAATGAAGAAACCTCTAATGGTATTTCAAACAAAAACCCTGGTAAAATACTGGTAGATACCTGACCAATCAGATTCCCCCATGATGGCATTGTATTTCTTAGCATTGAGAAGATCATTAATCTTGACCAAATCCCCAACTCTATTTGCCGATATGCAGCCTGAAACTTACAAAGAACCTTCACCATGGTTCACTGTTGCCTATAGACACTCATTATTGTATCGCTCTCCAGCCCTTCAGCAAAAAACCTGTTTTCTGTTACAGCCAAATTTTTCAAACTTTAACTCATCAGTCCAAAGCATCTGCTGCCATTTTTCTGTACCCATGGTCCTATGTTTTCATGCATAGTTGAGTCTCTTGGTCTTCTTTTCATGTCGAATGTATGGTTTTTGGATGCAATTTTTCCATGACGACCACTTCTGGCCATTCTTCTCTGAACGCAGGCCCGTATTTACCACTAGACACTGGAGGGCTGGAGCCAAAGGCGGCGGGTTGCGGGGGTGACGGTGCAAGGCTCAGGATTAAAAAGTAAATAAATTTCCAATCAGCTCCGTGACCCGATGTGCGGCGGTGCGCACTCGCTCCTGACACCTCGGCAGCGCGAGGAGTTTAGTTCATCACGCTGCCGACATTACTGCAGACCACCGGAGAGGAAGAGATGCCATCTGAGCCAGGAGCAGGTAAGCGCTCATTGAGCCAAAGATACAGGGGGCAACCTGGGGTGGGATATCTCTGAAAAAGCCTGGGATGGGATGTCTCTGAAAAAGCATAGGGTGGGGTGTCTCTGAAAAAGCATGGGGTGGGGTGTCTCTGAAAGCCTGAGGTGGGATGTCTCTGAAAAACCCTGGGGTGGGATGTCTCTGAAAAAAGCATGGGGTGGGATGTCTCTGAAAAAAGCATGGGGTGGGATGTCTCTGAAAAAGCCTGGGGTGGGATGTCTCTGAAAAAGGGGCTGCGTGAGGTGGGATCATTATGGAAAAAGGGGCAGCTTGGGTTGGGATCACTATGGAAAAGGGGGTAGCGTGGGGTGGCATCACTATGCAGAATGGGCAGCGTGGGGTGGGATCACTATGGAGAAGGGGCAGCGTGGGGTGAGATTGTGGCGCCCCTGAGGGTTCGACCGCCACAGGGATGCTGCACCTCTCTAATGGGGTGTAGTATCCCTCCTTCGAGGTAAGAACGGTGCAATGATCAGGACCTCACCTCCACATCCAACACCACACTTCTCCCACCAGAGGGGGCTAGTAGGCACTACTGTGCTGCCCTACTGGGAATTGGGAGACTGGGGAACCAAAAGATAGGGGGAACCAAGTAGTGGGTGAGGGTGGAGGACTCACATTTAGTTTACACTTAATATTTCATATTTAATACACAGCCATCTTGGCCTCAAGGTCTTTTTGGATTGTGGGTTCTTTGATTGTGATCTCCATCCCTGATCGTGGCTTCTGGGTGAACCTGCAGCGGATGGAGACACGGCCCTCGTACCCTGGCCTTGGGTCGAGGGGCAGGTTCGAGTTAACATATGTCTCAACCCGGTCAAGGACCATGACCAAGAAGGCCCGGAGCTTAGGAGTGTAGCTTCACCGCAAAAAGGTCCCGGGAGGATGCAGACGGAGCGGTATACGCCACCTGTCCTCGCTATTCTGATCTATTCAGAGGGATTCCGGCTGCAAGAGGGGTACCGGCCCCCGATACCTGACTTTGCTACTCTATGTCCTAGTCAGGGAAGCCCGGCAGGCCCTGAGGATCCCATCGGGTAACGGACGGAGCGGAGCTGCCACCCGTACCCTGGTTCCGAGCTTAGCCCAGAGGGAGACCCGGCCTATCTACACACAGACAGGAAAGGACTCGGTCTGAAGTCTAGGAACACTCTGGTGCGGCGTCCTGATTGAGCACTCGAATTACTCGGAGGTTGTCGGACCCCCGTCCCTGGTGACCGCAGAACTCCGTGAGGAGCAGGGAGAAGCCTTGCAGCTGTACTCTCCACCGTGAGTAAACAACCCTGGAAGTCAACCCCTATGGCCTCCGGACTCTTTATTTCTGCACCGCACCGCGCAGCACCAGACATCCTACACTACGACTCCCTCCATTCTTGTCTTCTGCCCTGAGGCCCTGCTCCGCCTGTGGGGAGTAGTATCAACAACGGCTGCCGCAACATCAGGCCTCAGAGGACTGCTGCAGCGCTGGTGGCCTTCACCAGGTACCACAGGTGGCGTAGTCGATAGCAACCACTCAACCCTGATAGCCCTTACATCCTTTTTAATGTGACGGCCCTGGGCACGGGACGGGTCCAGGCCACAGCTGCACCCCACCAAAACATAGGACCCGGCTCCGAGTTATCCCCCCATCTTCCCAGGGCAGGGCTTGCGAGGCGTCACATCACTGGCGTAGTCGGCAGGATTCGAATGCCCCGCAGCAACGGAAGGAAATTGCCCATTGCTACCGGGTACTGTGCGCCTTACACCTTAGACTGTCGTTTCCACTTAAAAATGGCGCCCGCCTAAGAAGAACAGACGCCATAGTGTACCAGAAAGACAGTCTCCTAACACCTCCTATCGTGGGCCAGGCTCCCATATGGCGCCAAAAGAGCAGACCGCCCCTTCCATCATAGACTATCTGCGGGGTAATGCCCTTCAAAATGGATGGATGGTACGAAGGCGTGCCTGTCAGCCTACCGCCCTGGAGCCGCCCCAAAAAGAGGTGGAAATGGAAAAACACCAAGGTGAGGCCATAGCAGTTGGAGTTTGGCAATCTTCAGGAGCGGACGTGGACGCTGCTGGAGCGGAACAATCGGAATCTTCCGAACCCGGCCCAGATTCCTCTCCCGCCAGGAGGCGAGGCGGCACGATCCTCACAGCGGGAGATATTGCATTTCTCCACCAGGAAGCCCGGGTCTTGCTCAGAGACTGGCTGAGGCCCAGAAAGCGGCGTCCGCTGCGTGGTGGGAAGAAATGCTGCTGCGCATCCGGACCCGCCGCCAAGGAGCAGGAGCTCAGGAGGAAGCTGCAGCAGAGGTCGCGAGCAGCCCAGAGGCGGGTGAGTGTGCTACCCCTGCCCCGGCTGCTGAGCCCACCGTGCCCGTACAGGACCTCATGGCTGAGTATCTGCTGCCGGGCGCGGTCACCTGGGAGCAGGTCTTTGCCCCGGAGCTACAAGCTCCTGCTATCGGAGGGGACCTGCACTGCCGCCCAATTCCTGACTCGGAGGGGTCTGAGGCTGCTGGGGTATCCACCGACCCCAACCCGGACTGGTCTGCACTTCTTGAGGACCCGCAGCAGCACCTGCTGTGACCGCTGCCCACACCTACAGTCACCTGGCCGGCGGCTGAAGAGTGGGCCTGGGATAACCAGGGGGGGGACCTGATGGGCTTCCCCCGGGGTACCCGGGCTGAAGCGCAGAGGAGGAGCGAGCTGTGCCGTCAGCAGATCCTCCAGCTCGACCGGGAGCAACGCCAGAGGGAGGTCCGCTGCGAGCGCCTCGAGGTGCGCGCTAAGGCTGAAAAATCCCGGGCCCGCCAGGAGGAGGCAACCCGTCCAAGCCCCCGTGTGGAAGGGCAAGTTGTCCGCTTTCACCACGAGGCGGGATGGGGATTCATACAGAGTTCCCAGCATGAGTACGACGTCTTCGTCAGCTGGCGGGACGTCGAGCCGCGACTGAAAAAGTGACACCCTGGCCGGAACCTCTTCCCGGGTGACATAGTCACGTACACCAACCACCACGGGGTGTGGGGGTGGTACGCCCTGGATGTCCACGAGGTGTCCAGGAGCGATGCCCCCTCGCGCTCGGCTTTAGAGGACCGGTCAGCCTCCGTCGGGAGGAATGAGCCTTTTCCCCGGTGGGAACCCGAGAATTAAGCAGCCCCGGAGGCTGTAACTTGTTTAAACGTTATTATGTTGATGTTCACTATGTTTTTCCCCGGTTTCTAGAGACATTTGTCCTTGCGGACTTCCAGTGGACAAATTCCTTATTTGTAAATAGTTTGCTTCTCTTTAGGTGCTCCTTTTTGGTTTTATGTAAAACCGCGGCTAATTCTACCTAAGGCCTCAGAAGAAAAACCTGTCTGGAGTGGCTCTCCTGGAGGTCCAACTCGGGATCTTCATGCCCTACAGCCACCCCAGGGCCTACGCTGGCGGTTTGGGACAGGTCCCTCGCACTTCTGAACTGACTCTTCGTCCTTGCACTTTAACCCGTCTGTCTTTGCAAAAATGTCTCTGGATGATTTTATACTTTTTTATTTTTATATTATATACTGTTTGTAACGTTAAAGAATAAGTGCCTCCCATAAGTGGAAGATCCTTGAATTGTTGTCAAAATATAAAAGACTGTACCAGGTTTTACTCTTTTTGCAGCCCGCGGACGTGCTGTGTTTCACCAGGGGGGAATGTGGCGCCCCTGAAGGTTCGACCTCCACAGGGATGCTGCACCTCTCTAATGGGGTGTAGTATCCCTCCTTCGAGGTAAGAACGGTGCAATGATCAGGACCTCACCTCCACATCCAACACCACACTTCTCCCACCAGAGGGGGCTAGTAGGCACTACTGTGCTGCCCTACTGGGAATTGGGAGACTGGGGAACCAAAAGATAGAGGGAACCAAGTAGTGGGTGAGGGTGGAGGACTCACATTTAGTTTACACTTAATATTTCATATTTAATACACAGCCATCTTGGCCTCAAGGTCTTTTTGGATTGTGGGTTCTTTGATTGTGATCTCCATCCCTGATCGTGGCTTCTGGGTGAACCTGCAGCGGATGGAGACACGGCCCTCGTACCCTGGCCTTGGGTCGAGGGGCAGGTTCGAGTTAACATATGTCTCAACCCGGTCAAGGACCATGACCAAGAAGGCCCGGAGCTTAGGAGTGTAGCTCCACCGCAAAAGGGTCCCAGGAGGATGCCCTGGTTCTGAGCTTAGTCCAGAGGGAGACCCGGCCTATCTACACACAGACAGGGAAGGACTTGGTCTGAAGTCTAGGAACACTCTGGTGCGGGGTCCTGATTGAGCACTCAAATTACTCGGAGGTTGTCGGACCCCCGTCCCTGGTGACCGCAGAACTCCGTGAGGAGCAGGGAGAAGCCTTGCAGCTGTACTCTCCACCGTGAGTAAACAACCCTGGAAGTCAACCCCTATGGCCTCCGGACTCTTTATTTCTGCACCGCACCGCGCAGCACCAGACATCCTACACTACAACTCCCCCCATCCTTGTCTTCTGCCCTGAGGCCCTGCTCCGCCTGTGGGGAGTAATATCAACAACGGCTGCCGTAACATTCGGCCTCAGAGGACTGCTGCAGCGCTGGTGGTCTTCACCAGGTACCACAGGAAGCGTAGTCGATAGCAACCACTCAACCCTGATAGCCCTTACATCCTTTTTAATGTGACGGCCCTGGGCACGGGACGGGTCCAGGCCACGGCTGCACCCCACCAAAACATAGGACCCGGCTCCGAGTTACCCCCCCATCTTCCCAGGGCAGGGCTTGCGAGGCGTCATAGGATCACTATGGAGAAGGGGCAGCGTGGGGTGGCATCACTATGGAGAAGGGGCAGCGTGGAGTGGGGTCACTATGGAGAAGGGGCTGTGTGGGGTGGGATCACTATGGAGAAGGGGCAGCGTGGGATGGGATCACTATGAAGAAGGGGTAGTGTGGGGTGGGACTTCTATGGAAAAACGGGCAGTATGGGGTGGGATGACTGAAAAAGGGGCAACGTGGCATCACTATGGAAAATGGGGCAGTGTGGGGTGGGATCACTATGGAGAAGGGGCAGAGTGGGGTGGGATGACTGAAAAAGGGGCAGCATGGCATCAATATGAAGAAGGGGTAGTGTGGGGTGGGATTTCTATGGAAAAACGGGCAGTATGGGGTGGGATGACTGAAAAAGGGGCAACGTGGCATCACTATGGAAAATAGGGCAGTGTGGAGTGGGATCACTATGCAGAAGGGGAAGCGTGGGGTGGCATCACTATGCAGAAGGGGCAGCGTGGGGTGGCATCACTATGTAAAATGGCCAGGATGGGGTGGGATCACTATGGAAAAGGGGGCAGCGTGGGGAGGGCTCAGTAAGTAGTAGTAGTAGCATTGGGGGTTCAGTATGGGAAAATGGGCTCACTATGGAGAAGGCTAACGTGAAGGAGACAGTTCAAAGGGGGCAGCATGGGGGGACGGCGTGGTGTTCATAATATATAAGGGCGGACAGCGTGGTAGTGATAGCATACAGTGACATGTAAAAGTTTGGGCACAGTGTGGTGGTCATAGTATATAAGGGGGGACGGTGCGGTGGGAATATTTTATAGGAAAGGACAGGGTGGAGACAATGTACCATCAGCCGGACAGTGGTGGGACATTTTTTGTGCAGGGATAACAGTGAGGGGCAGTTATTTATTTGGGGGCACAGTGTTAGTCTTATTTAAGGCCCAGTATGAGTGACCAAATACATTGGCTAAATGCAGGTTTTAAATGACCGCTGATCTGCTATATCAAGCAGATTGTCAGTTGTTTAATAGCCTGTTTAGACAGTCTGTGACCTCATTTTCATGTGCACAGGACGATCTTTACATGATATAGCATTGTTCTAGGCAGCATGTGTCCACAGGACAATGTTCTGCCAAGAAAGATGATATTTAAAGGGCATCTGTCGCTTCCCAAATGACAATTAAACTTCCTAAACATTTATTTAGGGAACGTAACCCATATAAAAATCAGACCAGGCATATACAGGTAACCTAATAAAAAAATAATAAAAGAAGATTTTTCATTATGCAAATGAGGGTGCATTGGTGCTCATTTGATGTGGCCTATGCTTTGGTGCACCATTACACCCTTCTATTTGCATATTAAAGTCAGTCCCATGTCTTGATTGACAGCGCTCCTTTGGTAAGGAAAAAAATCACTGCGCTTCAAGTGTCAGTATGGCTGTGTACAAAATGTGGCTGCAGGTGCGTTCTTATTTCTGGTTCCTGCCTGTCGAGCAGCTTTAATGAGGAAGATGAGGGGTTTGAATGAGCAGACAGAATGTACACGTCACATGGTGCTTCCCTCCTCTTCCTCCTTCCAGGTGCATGGAGCAGCGACCACAGACAGACAGAATCCACGCATCACAGCGCGTCCGTAGCCACAGTGTGTGCACACCCGCAATCTCACTTGGAGCACTCGCTGTTTTCAGCGGACAGCTGTCAATACAAGGGACTAGCTTTAATATGCAAACATTAGGGCATAACAGTGCACCAAGGCATAGACCACGCCAAGAGTGCACTGAAGCACCCTCCTTTGCATATTAAATAAGTGTGGATTTTTCAGCAAATCTTAAGTTAAACTGTATACACCAGGTATGATATTTGTATGGGCTTCGAACTTTATCATAAATGTTTATGCAATTTCATTGGCATTTTGTGGGGTACTGTCTCTCTTTAAGTAAACTTAAAAATTTCACCCTAAGAACAAATGTTTTGCTCCTGCATCTAGTGATGGACAGCCTGTTTAGCTTTAAAGATTAAACGTTTGAGAGATTATTTTATACGTTTTAGGGTCATTAATTCTGAGCAAATCTGTGGGGAACATCGTCCGGAGTCCCCCAACAATTGCACAAAAGAACTTAGAAAAGCGCAGCTCATGAGACAGGAGAGCACCCAGAGGAGAACGGATGCAGTAGAAAGTCAAAGTCCTGTCTCCTGAGCTGTGCACATCTAAGAGGTCTTTTGAGCAATCAATGGGGGTTACAGCTCACATTGCTGTGTAACACAGGTACTTTAGATGCAGTGACACAGAAACACAGAGCAGCCAGTACAGGGTTAATAAACAAGGGGGATTTACTGTAACAGGGTCAATCCCTGCGCAGGGAGTAACAGGAGAAATATGGGGAAACAAGGGAAATAGCAGGTAATATGCTATAACTGACAATCCACAGTTGGGCTAGATGTAGCAGAGTTGACACGGTATTAATCAGCAGTTTTTACACTTAGCTGACTCTTGCTCCTCACAAGGCAGTTGCCGGCTGGTGCCGGTGTTGCTTTCTTCCGGCTTCCCCGCCTAAACAATGCTCCGTCTTCTGGCGGCAGCGGGCGGTCTCCCGTTTGACCCGCTGAGCCCCTAGTTCATAACAGTGCACCTCACTTGCTCGGCTCCAGGGATCCTGCATCTCTTCTCCCTCTAGTCGGGCTTGACTCCCCCTGTGCACTTCCGCTTTTTCCGCGCAAAAACTCCTTTTCCACCCTCTTCCCAGACACGAGCTCAGCTTCCCGGTCACCTGACTCCTCAACTCTCTCCCTGGACACACCCCCAGCTTCCTGGTCACTTGACTCCTGTCTCTCTGTCTGTCTTCCCCTTGCAACAAGAGGCATGGCCCCGGCAGTTCCGGACCCCTTGTTCTGAAAGTACTTACACCCCGGTCTTCCCCCTTACAGCTGCACCAACCTGCTCAGCGTTAATGGACCTAAAACATATAAGATACCTCCCAAAAATTAAAGGGGTGGTCCGAAGGCAAAGCCATTTTCATTCTTAAATCCCTATCTATTTAGTGCGATAATCGAAACTATTTTCTAATATACTTGCATTAACAATTCCCTGTTTTTCTGTAACTACACTATGTAATTGCTTTTCTATTTTTTTCCCTACTTCCTTTTTAATGACGCTTCATTTTAGAATCCCAGTGCATGCAGGGATACTCAAATTAACCGTCATCAGGGGGCAGAGGCTGCGGTCGCAGTGACCGCAGCCTCAGCCCCCTCCCTGAAACAAGGTGTCGTCAGTGATTCTCATTCCAGGGGCTAGGCTAGTTCCTGCGCGATCTGCACAATGACAGTGCACCTCAGTTGCCGGCGCAGATCAGTGATAATGAGCCGGCAACAGAGCGATGTCACAATACCTGCCGTGCAGAGACCAGTGATATCACTTGTGGGGGGCGGTGCTCGTCTCTGCATGCTGGGAATTCTGACACCGCTCTGTTGCCGGCTCATTACCACTGATCTGAGCCGGCAACAGAGGCACACTGTCATTGTGCACATCGCACAGTGCGCAGGGCCTAGCTCAGCCCCTGAAATGAGCGTCGCTTCATGATGATACTTCATTTCACGGAGGGGGAAGAGGCTGCGGCAGTGACTGCAACCTCTGCCCCTTGATGACTTTTCGTTTGAGTATCCCAGCATGTGACTCGCCCCCTGGGCCGTGGGGTACTCGGCAGCCGGGCCTCTGGTTGCCGGGGGATATCACGGTGGCTGGCCCGGTCCGTGACCCAGGGCGGTCAGTGAAATAGGGGAATACTTTTATATGGGGTTTTTCGGTCTTTTTCGTGACGCCACCTGTGGAGTCTGGTGAGGATCACCAGCGCTGCAACAGTCCTCTGAGGCAGATGTTAGGGGCAGCTATGATGGGACGGCTCCCCACAGGTGGAGCAGGCCTCAGGGCAGTGTAGAGGTGTAGAAAGATGGCGGAAGCAGGAGAGAGACGGCAGGATGGTCCCAGAGGAAGTACAGGCACACACACAAGGGCAAACTTTAATACCTTTACTGGTGGTGATGCAGGTACGGTCCAGGGCACTCAGGGCGAAGGGTACATTTCTGGACTCTCCCCAGTGAGCGGGTGTAAGGCCTCCTGATCTGTGTCTTTTACTCTCTAAGCTTCGGGCCTGCCTGGAGCTAGGTCTGGCTTGCTTACTGCTTCCTTCTTGTACCTACTGACCTGGCGGTAGGGTTTTCTCCTGGTTCCCACTATTCCTGGTCGCTGGAGCCTTATTGGTACCTAACCCTGTTGCTGTGGTCAGCGGTTGGTGAACCTGGGACCTGTAATCCTCCAGGGGTTCCGGTGGTTCCTACTGGGTATAAATAGTCCCTGTAAGCGCGGACCCGTGTCCGGTATATATATCGGGGTGAGCCTGGTATGCTCCTCTGCCCCCTTGTTACTTCTTCCTTCTCCTCTCACCTTCGGCCACACTCAGGCCCTCACTAGGCTTCCACGAGTGCTGTAGGCCTTGGGTCGCCTAAGCAGAGCAGCCAGCTTGCTGCTCTCTTCACTGCTCTCCGAGCGTCAGCACGCTCTCTGCTCAACTCTGAGCTGTGTTCCTCTCTGTCTCTGAACTGAAACGAAGACTTAGACTAGACTGAGCTGCCTGGCTCCACCTTCCCTTTATATATCCCTAACGAGCTCCCTCTGCTGGTTTGAGGTGGAAGGTGGAGGTGTATGAATGTAGTGAGGGCCTCTTGTGGAGAACTCCGTCCATGCACCCTTCTGAGTTCTGTGGCACCAATGCACAGCAGGGGCGCCACACATGCACTGGGATTCTCAAACGAAGCATGCACTGGGATTCTCAAACGAAGCATCATCAAAAGTATAAAAAAGAAACAAAAGCAGTTAGATAGTCTAGTTAAGAAAGGATAGGGAATTTTTAATACAAGTATATTTGAAAATAGTTTAGATTATGGCACTAAATATATAAGGATTTGACTAAAAAACAAGCAATCCACGCATGTGTCACAGCTGTCTAACAGCCACGACACATGCAGCTGCGGCAGATCAAACAGAGAAGCCGAGCACGCCGAAACTACTTGGCGAGTAACCGAGCGTGCTCGTTTAAAGGGTTAACGAGCATGCTCGCTCATCACTAGTTGTAATCTTTAATTCATAATTCATTAGACTTAATACATGATCATTATAGGTTCAGTGTGCGGGACTGATAATACAGCTGTCTGAATTAGACAGTATTTGTGTTTAACTAATGCCCCTTACATTATAGACAGCTGTCTGATCATTCTGCTGGCAGCTATCTCGCTCCAACTTTCTCATATACAGGAGTGTTCACTTTGCCATGCACTTCTGTGTTCTCTATAAGAGAGCCGATGCCAGACATCGCTGGAGGCTTATCATTTAGAGAACTTAAGGAACTTTAGCCCTAAATTAGACATGCTGGATCCTTTTCTCCCCGGATATCATCAGTCAGGAGCATCCATACAAATTAGACTGTCAGTGGAACCTGTCGATATTGGTGGATTCAGACAATTTTAGTCTGTGTATGGGAGGGCTTAACTACTATCTAAAGGGTATGTGCGCACAATGTCTTTTAGACTTGTGAATTTAATGTGTTTTTCAGGCAGAAGATTCTTCAGGACACGCCAGTGTCTTTTGTGCTAAAGCTACTTTTTTGCTTCTTTTCAGTCATCTTTTCCGACATCTTTTGGGGATAGTTTTTTAATTTAATTGCATTAAATAAACTAGTGAGCAGCTTCCAAGTTTAAGCCTCCTGAGGAATGGTCGGGTCACTTTGTTCAACCACTTCACATCTTTGGAAACTTGAAGCAGGTAAAAGAAGCTCAAAATACTGGACATATGATCAGCAAGTAATTTTTACACTGCAGCACATATATTCAGTTTTTTTTTAGAGTTTATTTAGCGCGTTTTCAGTTGGGTAATGGAGCGGATCCGCCTGAAAAAAATGTCGTGTGCACATACCCATGGTCTGACTTACCAGTAGGGGGCATGAAAACTTAAAGTGCCTATGGCAGCACGAACACCAAATACGGCCCTGTCTGAACCGTAGATATATGTAGCTGAGTCCCACTAGTTGCTGCCAGTTCGGAACTGATGGAACTGCTGGACATCTGATTTCGAAGGCAAGTACATATAATGCGTCATTAATCTACTTTACTACGTTTCATTGGCCAACCATTGCATCTACAGCCTCAAAAGTTGCCCATTTCTTGGTATCATGAGAAATGCAGGCAGATGCTTATCCATTATGCAATACCCGTATGGGAATCATCTGATTGGCTGTATGTTTAGGGTTGTTGTCCTGCTGTAAATAAATTTGGAGCCAATGTCATTAACAACCATCTTCAGTGTAAAGAAGAACCAGGAGTCCTGGAAGTGATGATATGGCCGCACAGATTCCTCATTAACATCACCAAGTTTGTCTGGGATTACATGAAGAGACAGAAGGATTTGCACAAGCGACATCCACAGAAGATCTGTGGTTAGTTCTCCAAGATATTTGAAGCAACCTCCCTGTCAAGTACCTTCCAATACTGTGTGCATGTACAAGTGTACCTAGAAGAATTGATGTTTGATGCGATTTTGAAGGTTAAGAGTGGTCACACCAAATGTTGATTTGATTTAGAGCTCGCTTTTATTAATTGATAAAAATAAACTATTCTTCTATATGCTTCTATTTTTGAAAGCATTCTTACTCTGAATCATTTTTCTGTATCTGTCTAAAACGTTTGCACAGTACTGAGTGTAAACAAAGCTGAGACCTTTTTTTTAGCAACTACTGTAGTGTAGTATTAGTGCAGTGTTTAACCTCTTTACGACCCTGGGATTTTCCGTTTTTGCATTGTCGTTTTTTGCTCCCCTTGTTCCCAGAGCCATAGCATTTTTATTTTTTGGGCAATATGGCCATGTGAGGGCTTATTTTTTGCGGGATGAGTTTTAGTTTTAAACCTCATTACTAGTTTTACCATATCATGTATGGGAAAATGGGAAAAAAAAATCCAAGTGGGATGAAATTGCAAAAAAATGCAATTCCACAGTTGTTTTTTTTTTTTTCTTTCCATGTTCACTGGATGCTAAAACTGACCTGTCATCATTAATCTCCAGGTCATTACGAGTTCATAGACACCAAACATGCATAGGTTCTTTTTTATTTAAGTGGTGAAAAAAAAATCCAAAGTTTGCTGAAAAAAAAAAAAAAAATAAAAAATGGCCCCATTTTCCAAGACCCGTAGTGTCTCCATTTTTCAGGATCTAGGGCTGGGTGAGGGCTTATTTTTTGTGCGCTGGGCTCTTGTTTTTATTGATACCATTTTGGGGTAGATACAGTGTTTTGATCGCCCGTTATTGCATTTTTTGCAATGCTGTGGTGACCAA